>NC_135997.1:36859116-37201616 GCF_048128805.1 Centroberyx gerrardi
AACTCATAGATCGATTTGTCTTAGCTTTTTTATTATTAAGTAATATCAGCAAGCAAGAACAATGACAAGCAAATGACACGTTTCGCATCCCTGCTTCATTAGGGTTCATTAATGAGCGAACCTGATGAAGCAGAGATGCAAAACGTGTCGAGTTACGGGTTCAATTCCCTGTGGAGCGTAATGGGTAGAGCAAGGGACTAACAATGCCAGGGTTAGCGGTTCCATTTCCACTAGGACCACCCACTCTAAAACTGTGCTCACTTTTCCTGACAGGAAAAGTAAGGCATTTTAGAAAAAAGCAGATCTT
Source organism: Centroberyx gerrardi (assembly GCF_048128805.1). Classification (NCBI taxonomy): domain Eukaryota; kingdom Metazoa; phylum Chordata; class Actinopteri; order Beryciformes; family Berycidae; genus Centroberyx; species Centroberyx gerrardi. The sequence continues at coordinate 36,859,424 of NC_135997.1, forward strand.
ATGTAATGATGTTACAGTCCGTCAGTGTCTCTCACTGTCTGTCCACGTATGTCGGTCTCGTAACGGCCCATCCCACAGCAGAATGTTCCTGTCCGAACCTGATTTTTTTTCTTGCCTGCCTAGTCTAGCATAGCATGACACGTAGCAAGCGCGTTGTGCCAGGCATGCCTCCACCTAGCTCTGTATAAAACAGCCCATTCCAGACAAGGGTCCAAGAGCCAAGTGGTGGCTGGCACCGGGCAAATGCATAACATCTTCTGCCATCAGGACCGCTCCAAGAATCCACTGTGCTGGGATTTCAGAGAACTGTCTAAATACAGACTGTGACACTTATTGACTGTTTGTTTGGTTGCACATGCTGGCTGCAGCAGCGTATCTTTCAGGCTTCACAGACTCAATTAGGGGCCAACCTGCCTGTCCTGACAGGCAACCAGCAGTACCTGGACTTGTCCCTAGAGGGCGATGGCAGTGCTGCAGACGGTGTGTAATCATCTAACTATAAAGCGAGGAATCTCTGTCTATGAGAGAACCGTTCGTCCGATCGACTTCACACTTGGCGGGTGTATTGTTGGGGACCCAAGGGCGTGCAGTGTCGGATTTGGTGCAATTTGGACACGCAACACATTGCAGCGGGGCTCAAGCGGTACGGCCACACGTGGTTCTCGAGAAAGCTGCACTACGGGCACGAGCGATTCTCGAGAAAGCTGCAAGCAGCAATCGGCCCGTTCCGGACAGGCACGTTTTGCACGGGCACTGCACTAGTCATCATACTATAAAGCAAGGAATCCCTGTCTGTCTTTCTGTCTGTCTGTGTGTCCGTTGCATATCTCGAGAACCGTTCGTCCGATCAACTTCACACTTGGCGGGTGTATTGCTGGGGACCCAAGGAAGTGCAGTGTCAGATTTGGTGCAATTTGGACACGCGACACGTTCAATATTAATAAACTTTGAATAAACAAGCGAACAGCGCTCTGTGCAGCAGCGGGGCGAACGGGCGCTGCACTAGTACAGGCAATGTTAGAGCATTCGAGTGTTGCATGATGCTGAAAGAAGCCATGGTTATTATGAAAAGGCTGAATCGAGCTATTTTGAAGAGGCTGAAGATGAAGACTAGCAGACACATTCAGGTGATATGTTTTAGGAGTTCACCATACTAAAGCACAATGGGTTGCTTTGATTTCAAGAACTATCACATATTGCATTACTCACTAAGAAAAAGAGGGAGGGGGTGGCTCTGGAAAATAGATTGTCTTCTACTCTTTCATTGTCTTCTCCTTTCCTCTCGCCTCTCTGCCCATCTGCTGCAGCTGTCCTGTGGTGTGTGTGTGTGTGTGTGTTGGGGGGAACCTCAGTATGCCGTTCTATGTGATAAAGTCTCATGATATTTTGTGAAATGAGCACAAACTCTGAAATGCAAATTACATGTTGTGGACTGTGAATTATAACTTCAGTTCAATTAAATACAACTTTATCTCACATTTAAAGGACACAATTAAGGGCTCAAACAATCATTAATTACAAGACAGAATACACATATCTCTCTGCTCATCTGTTCCTACATTAGGTTCCTCCATCATGTGTTGGATTATGTGACAATAACACGAATTGGACACGCCATTTGTTACGTGGAAAGCTTAAGGTTAAGGTTAAGGTTGGGAAACTAAAACAACTTTGGTTAAGGTTAGTGTTAATGTTAGGTTTAGGTGGTTTAGGTGTCCTGTAGTCTGTCTTGTCTCGTACCCATGAAGGATTCAGATTAAAAAAATGAGACGCATAGCAGATGAATAATAATACTGACGTGAATTTCTTCAGACCTTTCAGGATTCCTTGGAAGTGATTCTCCTTATCAAACACTGTTCAGACATGTTCAGGCTACAGAGGAAATTCTGGGAAAAATAATAAAAAAAATATCAGTCAAAACTGGTAATTCATCAAGACACTGAACCCCTACTTGCTCCAGGGGTGCTGCCCCTGACCTCTGACCCCTGTAGACATGTGCATGCATCTCAGAGCAGCGTGACAACTAACAAATTCCTGCTTCTACTGGGTGGAATACTGTGATTGATGTGCTGGAAAAAAATGTAGCTTCAAATTTCAACTGTTATGACATGAAAACATCAGAATTTAGTTATTAAAATCAACCAGTGTGAAATGACTTTCTGAACTTCAGGATTTGGCAAGGGGGAAATCACAAATTAGCACCCAGAGGCAACTCTACCCCAGAGCAGATAGCACAGATGCAGGGTAACTGAGGTCAGTAAACTCACATAACCCAGGTCAACTCAGCTCCAGTCAGCTAGTGCAACGCGTTGTTATGTGATCCATAGTTTAACCCTGATTCTACTGATCTCCATCGCTCTGCTTCTAGCTCTAAACTAATCCCAATCCTCCGTTGAGTTCTGTGTGGTGTTTCATTCTGGGATTGTGACGTTCAATGCCCTGCACTATGGACATTTTGCAGGTTTGAGGATTTACGATAATATGCTCACTACATGCCAAGAGTCGCCTCCCACTCTCTCTCCCCTCTGCATTCTCTTGTTTCTCTTTCTTTCTTTTAGTTAGTATCTCTATTCACGTTATCTCCAATTTCTTTTTCTTCCCTGCCCCTCTTTTCTCCCATCTCTCCTCTGTTTCTCTCTGCTTCTCTTACACAAAAGGCAGAACAGTGGGTGTCTGTTTCCTGCTGGAGAACACCATGACACACTTAACTGGGTTTAGAAACTTTAAGCCTAACTGGGTTGCAGTTTCATTCCACTGAGCACTATAGGACAGACTAACACTGACACACACAAAAAGTGCTGTTTTTGTGTGTTTTAAGTGTCTGACAGAAGCTGTGAAAACAGCTAACTAACCCTAACCCTAACCCTAACCTATTGTATTAGTCTTACCTAGCCTCAGTTCTTCTCCACTTCAGCGTTCAGCTACACCTCATCCAACCATGGTAACTGTTTTTCTCCACATGATCTCACACAAATATGTGAAATGAACACAACTTGTTAACACTAAATTACATGTTGGTGGCACCTAAAGTGTTAAAATTATGTTTTCCCAGCACAAAAAATTATGTGAAGGAGACACGACTATAAACAGGAAGTAGTGTCACATCAAAGTAGAAAGTAGCGGTGTTGTGGTCGGGTGGTGGATGGGCGATGAGTTTGACTTCGATGTTGACGACCAGAGTTCAAATCCCAGCTTCTACAAAGGAAACTTCTGCCATAATTTTTATTTTTAAGTTGTTTTAGGGACTGTTCGTTATTTATGAGGGGGGGGGGGGGGGGGGGTGCAAAACGGGGGAGGCATGTCAAATAATTTTTTAAGCACTGGGGAGGGACTTATGTTTTTTATTTTGGCTTTAAGGGAGGGACATACAACTTTAAATGGTTGTACTTAGGTGGTACAGCTTCGACTACAACTGACACTGGCATAGTTAAGTGGTGTATATACTAAGGGTTATATACTAAAATATTTAATAAAACATGCAGCACGTCCCGGTAGCCTACTGGTTAAAATGCATACCTCGTGACTGCAACGTCTGTGGTTCAAATCCGGTTCACATTTAGACCATATTTCACCGGTGTAATATCCCGGTGAAATATGGTCTAAATGGGAACATTCAATCAACGTCTTCAAATAATCGGTGAAAAAACTTTAACTTTTAAACCTGTTTTGAACGTCTTGTCACCGGTGACCATAATCATTTTTTAAACGTCTTTTCAACAGAAAAATGCTCACTGGGGAGGGTCATGCATTTTCCCCCTGTCACTCAGGGAGGCTCAAGGAAAAATATTTGTAGCTCCGGGGAGGGTCAAGTTAAAAAAAAAAAAAAAAAAAAGTCACACCCCAGCCCCCCCCCCCCCCCATAAATAACGAACAGTCCCTTAGTTGCCTAAACTTAACCATTAGCCAACCTTTAGCTGAAAATGTGGTGTATACCAGTCTGTTGTAAAAGGGCCACACATACACGAGTAGAGGACAAATAGTCCATTCAGTCCAAAACAGAACGTGAGTGCGCCGCCCTGCAGCAGAGACGCACGGCTGTGGCCGGTGCAGCAGCTTTCACCGAGTACAGTGGCAGAACTCAGCAGCAGCTCTCCTCGAGTCGACGTGTCGCGTCTCTAACATGTCTGGTCTGTCAGTCCTAACACTGAACAGCAGCCTGGGTTCCCATTAGACCTCCAGCTGTTGTGGACCTGAAAATACCAGTGTCATTTAGAGTTAAAGGCCATTTACAACTGTCAATATCTAGCTTACAATTCCCCCACTCAGTTTCCAATGCATTCTGTCTGTAATTATATTTTTTTAACATTTAGGCTACTTGTTTTTGGTTGTTGATATAATACAAACTTTTTGGTGTCAAACCTAGCTTGAAATGAACTGCTGTCCCGGCTAACAAAGACGGCCTAAATAAAAAGCCATGGATGTGACAGTAAAGGAAGTGTTTCTGAGGATTATTTCCTGGAGGAGACTTCATTTCTTCCTGTGGTGTCAGCTGACTGACAGGAAGCAAAGCGGAACGTAACGCAGCGCCGAGATGAAAACACTCGACTCAGCTCAATGAAATAAGCAGAAAACAGAAAGTTTGGCTTCATGTTTACTGTGATGGATTTTCTCACTCTGTGGAAGTTTGTTTTTCATTGGACAAGAAGGAATTGCAGCAAATGTCTTCTTCTTAAGGGAGAAAACGAGTGCTGATCTGCAACTATGCTGACTGTGTGCAGATACCGGCAGGAATGGAAAGCAGATGAAGGACAAAGCTCCTTGCAGACGATCACTCACAGAGACACACATTTAGCTGCTGCTCTTTCCCAGAGTGACCTCAATCAGAATAACAATCACTTTTATATGCCAAGTACAATGGGTGCATGAGGAATTCAACCTTGTTAACTGGTGCTGACACATTAAAAGACAACAGGATTGACACAAAAGGTGTAGGACATAACATAAAAGGATTTCACATATAGTGCAAACAAGACATAATACAGTACATTACATGACATTTGTGAGGAATTTCAATCAGGCTTCCGGGCCCTTCACAGCACAGAAACAGCTCTTGTAAAGGTCACTAATGACCTATTGCTTGCTGCTGATTCAGGTGCCTGTTCAGTTTTAATCCTCCTTGATTTGAGCTTGGCCTTTGATATGGTTGACCATAACATCTTACTCAACCGTTTAGAAAAATGGGTTGGCATTAGGGACTGGCTCTGGATTGGCTTCGCTCATACCTTTCTGACAGAACTTCCTCGGTTGTAGTTGGAGAGGCCTCTTCCTCTGTTGCCCCTTTCACTTGTGGTGTTCCTCAAGGGTCAATCTTAGGTCCTCTATTATTTTCTATGTACATGCTCCCTCTAGGTAAAATTATTCGTCATCATAATATCCAGTTCCAATGCTATGCAGATGATACCCAGCTCTATGTCCCACTTAAACCCAGTGAAGCAGGTAATTTACCCCAAATTATAGCTTGTCTCAATGACATTAAATGCTGGATGACACAGAATTTCCTCCAGCTAAATGATGCTAAACCTAAGATCATTTTAATCGGCCCCCCAAATTTCATCAGTTTTTCTCAGAGTCATCTTGGAAGTTTATCTGCCAACATTAAACATACCGCCAGTAATTTGTGAGTGCTTTTGGATTCTGATGTTTCCTTTGATGGTCAAGTGACGAGAGTTGTGCAATCATGTTTCCTTCAGCTGAGACACATCGCTAAAATTAGATCATTTTTATCACCTTGAAAAGGTCATCCATGCTTTCATTTCTTCTCGGCTTGACTACTGTAATGCCCTTCACTCCGGGATTACCCAGAAAGCCATCTCTCGCCTCCAGCTAATACAAAATGCAGCTGCTAGGCTTTTAACCAATTCCAAAAGACGAGACTATATTACTCCCATTCTTGCCTCGCTTCACTGGTTGCCTGTGAGTTTTAGAATTGATTTTAAGATTTTGCTGATAACTTTTAAAGCATTACGGGGCCTGGCTCCAAGCTACATCTCTGACTTGTTAGCCCCCTATGTGCCCGAACGCAGCCTGCGATCCTCAGGTATGGCCCTCCTCCAAAGTCCCGCCTCATTACGAAAGGTGACCAAGCTTTTGCTGTCAGGGCCCCTCGATTGTGGAATTCCCTGCCTGAGGATCTCAGGCTAGCAAAGTCAGTATCATCTTTTAAATCTCTCCTTAAAACCTACTTAAAGGCTTTTTCTTAGTGTGGCTTTTATCCCTTCTCTTTTACTATTTTAGAACTTGTTTTATTATTTTATTTTCCCTTTTATCCCTGTCTTATTCTTTTACTTCCTTTAAGCCGACTTTTATTCTTGTTTTATGACAAATTTGAACTCTGTTGTTTATTATCTTGTTTTGTAAAGCACTTTGTAACCTTGTTTTGAAAAGCGCTATATAAATAAAATTATTATTATTATTATTATTATTATTATTATTACAGTAGATTAAAAATAAACACAATACAAGTAGTATTATATACAAGTAGTAGCATAATCTTTATTTTCACAGTTTTTCCTATCATGAAATTTTTTTTTACTTAGTTCCAACTTCACAGTAGAGCTTAAGGTGCTCTGTGTGTGCTGATCTCCAATACACACCCAGAGGGCCAACAGTCGTCAACTGTTGAACCCAAAAAGTGATTAAAACACGACACTTCAAAACACTTCACAATAACACTCACACTGGAATTACACATCTTTAAATAGCTGTCACTGAACAATTACTACAACATTGCAGTAATAATAATTCATTTGGTACTTTTTTAGCGTTGCTCACTTGTTGACTTAATTGTTTGCTTTGCTGGCTGCCGGTCTTCTGCCATGTTCACGCCATATCAGAAGACGCAGAAGAACGGGGATTACATTGCTTCAGCTTGAAAGTGTTCTTTACGCCTTCTATTCGTTGGAATGCCCACATCCAAAATCATCATTTGTATTTATGAATTTAAAAGCAACCACAAATTAACTGCAGCAGATATTTCTTGTGTTTCAGTTCTGTGGTATGATGCATATAAAATTGCACAATTGAATAATCTGCTTCATTTGAAGAGGGGAAAGGCAAGCAAATCTCAACAAGTGCTGAGCTCTCTGACCCAAAAAGCCCAACTGACAGCAGATTGAGGGAACCTGTTGTGGCTCTCCAGTCCGGTGAGAGTCCATCAGTATTGATGAGATGGTCCCTTTGCACTACAAACGGTGTTAAAAAATAAACATAAGTTGCTAGGAATTAATGTGCTGAATCTGTTTATTTCAAATTGAAATTCGTAATTGCCCAAATGTGGCCCAAGTAGTGTGCTGCAAAATGAATGAGTCAAGGGCCGACCCTGGAAACACTGCGTATGTTGTTACGGCCCTGTCTGCAACACACATCAACTGAATGTTTCTTGTTCTATTTGTATAAATTTGTTCTTGTGTTCTTGGTGCCCTCATAATAATAATAATAATAATAATAATAATAATCATAATAATAATAATAATAATAATAATAATAATAATAATAATAATACATATGGCCACAAGTAGCCATTAGTGGGGTCTAAATCCATGGGGCAAATAATTCGATAGTGAGGATATAATCTTGATTCAGCAAATGCTACGTCTCAAAGATAGAACATTTCACTTAAAGTCCTACCACTGCAGGTAGGACTGTGCAATATATTGTGTAATATGGATATTGTGATATGAGACTAGATATCGTCTGGGATTTTGGTTATGGTAATATTGTGAATTAACTTAAATGTTACTTCTTCCTGGTCTTAAAGGCTGTGTTACAGTGATACAATTTTGTGTGATACAAAGAATACAGTGAATTGCAATAGTCCACACGTGAAGAAATAAGTGCATGAATCACTGTCTCTAAATCAGCAAATGAAAGGAAAGACCTGATTTTAGAAATATTCCTTAACTGACAGACGTATGATTGCACAACTTTTTTTATTTGTTCTTCAAAATTTATGTCCGAGAAAGTCCAAAGACTCAGACTTTAAGAGCTTGGGTGTGAAGTAAGCCTAAACAGCTTAACAAAACACAGTTAGCTTACAAAGCCTGACCACAAGATGTTAAGAGCCTATCTACACACAAGGCCCCCAGTCTAGTCTACTTAGCAAGACACACACACACAGACTCAAAACAATGGCATAGCTTCCCTATAGCAGATTCCCAGATTTAGGTCAGTGTGTCAGAGATTTCCTTTGCAGAGTTGAAGTCACTGCTTTCGTCCTCAGCAGTCCGGTCTAGACCAGCTGGTCTGCTGACTTAGCTCCAGGGCTTTTTGGCTCACTACTGGCTCAAATCGACTGTGATCGACACACCCATTGACTGGTCACTATATATGAACTATATGTCTCCCTGAAACTCAACAAAATGAAACAGTTAAAATTCTTAGTTTTAAAGGAAGGCAATACTGTGTGGTTAACGAACATAAACACGCTTAAGGACGATCCCTTCTTCCACTTCACTCGTCGCTGTTTTTTTCCACAGACACGATGTAAGGTTTCTCTGCTGCTTCTCCAGAGCTTTCATTTTGGTCACATGGTGCATGTTGGGCATTCAAAGGTTGTGATTGGTCAGGTGTAATGAAAGCACTTGATATTCCACATCAGGACTTTCATGAGAATTGGAAATATAACACATACTTCAATATCGCCAAATTACACTATTCAATCAATCAATCATGGAAACATAAAATCATGATATATGATTATCTACAATTAATTGTGCAGCCCTACAGGCTTGTATGGCTTTGCCTCCTCACATTCTAAGTCAAGACTGCCACATGTTATTCAAAGTTCTCATAGGTCAGTCGGCTGCCAGCTGTAAGGAAAATGGTAACCTCCTGTTTGAAATACTACCTGGAAATTCAGGTGAATTAGGGCTGGTATCACCCACCACCGCAACAGTTTGTTCCCAATGGCAATCACCCTGAGCCTGTTAGGTTTTGTCCTGTACCTTGAGCGTCAATCCTACATTATATAACTGTCTCGTTAAGTGTCAGCACTAATTAACCAGGTCAGTTTCCTTGTGCATCTGTTGGACCTGGCAAACAAAAGCTGCACACAGTACACACACACAATGTAATTCTAGACTAAATTTGAATGGGTTTTAAATGTAATTAATGGAGTAAACCTCTCCAATCTCCAGCTGGTTTATCCCGCCATCCATACATTATATTCTGCACAGTGCGCACACTGCACAGTGCAGCACTGTATAGCCTACCTGTGACATGAGTCTTTGGAAAATTACCTGGCTTCCTGATCATCTATTTTTTTTTTCGGGTTGCGGATCGGGTTCGGGTCGTTGTTTTATGTGTATGAAAATGGGGCGGACGGGTTCGGATACGTTTATGTGTCGGGTTGGGCGGTTGCAGGTTGAAAAAAACCTGACCCGTGCATCACTACTGCCTACCCATGCATGAAAACTCACCAAACTTGGCACATAGCTCCAGTCCCATGCCAAACTACACTCACTAAAGTCTGGGGCAAATAGTCCAGATGGTGGCGCTACAGGAGCGGTCTAAAGTTTAAAACTTTAAAAAATCATAAAAAAATCAACAATACATGCTACAGCTCTGTAATTTTCTGAGCTTATCGGCCCAAACAAGACAAAACTTTCATACACTGGTAGCTATACTAAATTATGAAGTCCACCACTCTGTTTTTATTAAAAACTGTAAAACTAATTAAATCTCACTAGTCCCACATACTTTGCACAAATTACATGAAAATTACTACAGGACATCATTAGACCTGCCCAAATAAAACTGTTGTGGGGTTTTTCATTTATTCAAAAATTGAGCCCACAGCTCATCAAAATGTCTGACTGTAAATGGTGCTGTACACAGCCAGTCAATTGCTGCTTACTTGATGTCCAATCTTCATCTAAAAAAATAGAAAATATTTTCCTGTCTTGGTAGATGAAACTTCCAAAATTTCACACTTCTATCTGACAAACTGAATTTTAAAAGATTATTTGAATTCTGCCCATATGGAAACCATTGTAGTCAATGGAAAATAGAGCATCTTTAAACATCAGCTTTTCGCTCATGGAGCATTCCATACTTGTACAAATAAATTACAGACATCTCTATGTTACGCAAGTATGCAAATTCTCAAAATTTGACACTAGTTTGAAAGCTGCCTTTGTATGGACAGATCTTATCATGCACCCTGCTGGTTGCCTCAGTCATAGTGTGACGCCTCCTCTCTTCAAAACACCAACAGATAGCTCAACAACTTCATGACTTGCCCTTGGTGTCAAAGGTTGTAAGTTTGAGTCCTGGGTGATGCTGAGAAAATGTGCTTTGTTTGCTGTAACTCTCTTTTTCCTCTTACAACTGAAATTAAAAACAGAAACAAAATGACAACTTAGCAAGGAGGAAAAGAGTAGAAAAAAATTAAATGACAAGTAAGGTAATTGACTAGATAGCACTGAGTAGAGTGCATACCTCCACCAACACTATACAATTGTTAATATATGCCAGTTCCACATTGATAGTTCCCCAGATTTTCACCTTCACCTTTTGCTTGCGTGTATTGACGTATTTCCGAATGGGGGTGGGGGGTGGGGTGGGTATTTGGGGCTTATTTGAATATCGCAGAAGTGGGCGGGTCAATGTCAAACCCGCTCAGATCAAACATGGACAGCAGTCTACACTCGGTTGTGGAGGAATATTCTCTGCCTCTGTCGCCCGTCTGGGAAAATAGTTTTAGGTGAAGCTGAGCTGCATGCTAGAAAAATGGGGGACAATAATCCCAACGGCATATTGGTGAATAGGTGAACACTAAGTCCAGCAACATCGGCAAAAATGTAAAAAAATATATATTTTACATTTCATGAGCAGTTCTTTAAGCTTTTTTGCCGATTATCTCAACACCACGTGGCCAATCACCTTTATATCTGTTCCAGTTTCCATTAGTGCCGTCCTTCTACCACTGGAGAGTTTTGGAAAAATTAGCAGGCGGTTCTGTCTAAACTGGAAACAAGCTCTCCAGCGCCTCCATGTTGTTTGATTGGGCCAATAATGGAGGGTTTGCCCCTCTTCTTATGTGTGCTGATAGGCCACAAAGTTTCATGGTGTTGTGTGAATCCGTTCAGAAGTTGCATGCCTTTTTTATTATTATTATGAGAAGCCATGCTCACCACCACGCCCCCTTTGGCCAATCAATGGTGTGAAAAGTTAAACAGTTCTTCCTTGCCCCATGACCAAAGTTTCCACAGAGTTTCATGCAAATCCGTTCATAACTTTTGGAGTTATCCTGCCAACAGACAAAGAGACAGACGTAACGCGGCGAAAACAAAACCCCCGTCCAACTCCGTTGGCGGAGGTAAAAAAAATAATTAAATAACCCTGATGCAGAAAAATCCTTTTAAAGTAGAATAATCTTTCTCCTTATTAACCCCATTCCAGCTGTAGCTAATTACAAGGGCAAATAGACATGCAGTCTCCCATGAAAATACAAACTAACAACCTTTTTTGTGTGTTTGTAATTATAACAATGCATTGTTTAAAGTGTCAAGAGAGCTCAACTCAGCTATTTTAAAAAGAAATGAAGGGATAAGAGTGTTTTGTCCCTCCCCTCCTGGATTCCAGTCACCCTGTGTCCGTGTCATGTGGAAGAAGCATGATATTTTCTTTCTGCCTCCGAGGGAAAAATGGGTTGCTGACCCCCATCACAGGCACTTGAACACAAGCAGCATATTCATGAGCTAACACATGCTGGCCTGGCTGACCTTTCTCAATACACTAGCCTTTCTGTGTCTGAACGGTACCGTGAGTCAAGCAAAGATCAATGTCCATGTCCATAATGTCCACCTGTCTACCAAATGGCTCTCAGAGAAAACAACATACAGTATTATTCCTAGGACACATGAACATTTGTTGTGGTTGTTGTCTGGGTGCTGTGACTTTAACCCTTGACCTCCTTACTATTGGTTGCTTGTAAAGTTGATAATCTAGAACTTAAATGTTATTCTACTGTTGCTCTCATAGGTTGTTCTGAAATTCCTGAAATTCCAACTATTTCCAACAATTGCCAGCAAAAAGTTATGTTCTTTATTGTAAAGGCTGCAATCAACAGATAGTTGTAATAGTGATAAATGATTTAGACTGACTGTTTTTCAGTTTGGGAGAAGTTTGGGAGAAGATAACGTAGCAGGATGGTGTAGTTTGTGGGGAGAAGCCTGGTTTCGAACCTCCACCCTGGTGAAGTGTTCTTGAGCAAGACACTGATTCCTGACCAGCTCCAGGCTGCTGCACTGTAGCTGATCCTGACCTCTGACCTCACTGTGGAGGGGGCAAGAGAAAACACAATTTCTCCTTCAGAGACCAATAAAGTATCATGATTTAAAAAATGCTCCCTCTGCCTCTGATACTAAGGGAATGCTAACTTGGCAACAGTAAATAGAAATCTTGTAAGCTCAAGACATTTGGGACAGGTTATAATTCACAGCTTCTTACTCAGTGCAGCATCCCTTAATTCACAAGAGGTTTCAGCTCTACTGTACAGAGACATGTGCATGGCGGGCTAATGGGAAACTGATGGCAGTTTTAAATGAAAAGTCTTGAGCTGTGCTCAGCACTAGGTTTGGCCAGAGTTGCACAGTAGATTGTACGTGTTATGTGCCAAGACACACATTTCACTGCATGAATTCCTCACTTCTGGCTTATACTGTTGTCTCCATTTTCATGTTCCTGTCTCTCCTGTTACTGACACAGTGACAAAAAGTCAATTAGGGCCCTAACGGTACTGATTTTAGCTGACACTCATCTAGAGTGAATTACAATGATTGCAACAGTAAAATAAATTTCCCAATACATTCGCAGATCTCCAACATCACAAGGAACCAGCAGAAAGGAGTGCAAGGGTCAGAGTTACAGTGCCAAGACAACAGATCAATAAATCAATAAATCTGCCAATAAATATTCCCTTTGGTGTTCAGAAGATGGATGTCTTCTTGTACAGGACTCCTCATATTTGTTTATCAAGTAGAAGCTGTGACAAAGAGCTGCATGAAGGCAATATGATCAATTGTCCTCTCAAGTGTGACAATTTCTTGGCCCAAATAATAGATTCCCCCCTTTCAGTCTAACAATAGGAAAATGAATAGGGGTATAAATTAACTGTCTTTGCCTACCTCCAACACTAAAATTGACTATTTTTGCTTTTGGGGGTCCCACTATTATGCACTTCTTTATTTGTTGAGGTGGATTCTGATGGCTTTGCAACTGCGATGAAAAAAAAAATTACAAATCTCTAGCCATATTTAACTTAACATTCCACCTTTCTGGCTTTGTGAAGTGAGGATAACGCAACATTGTTGATAGCAAAATATATGAAATGTGTTAAATAATGTCAAGAGCGATGGTGGTGCGAGGGCAAGCTGCTCTCTGTTGACTGGAATCCTGTTTTGTGTTTCCAAGAGCTTGCATTAAAGCACCTGAATTAATCAATCCCTAACCCTAACAATCCCCCCTTTCAAGTAGCACAAAACACTTAAAACCTCAAATGGCTCTAAGAGGAGCCAAAATGTTGACCTAATTCATTATGAATTCTAAGTGGATTATAATATTTGACTATGAATTGGAAGTGGATTATAATAATTACTAATTATGTAAAGAACAGTTCCTTCCTGTTGTTTTAACCTGTTAAGCCCTAGGAAAAAACGCCAAAAATAACATTACCAAAATGAATCAGGAATAGCTCCTCAACCATGAGGCCTATATGCATATTTCTGGTCTCCTTTGATAGGTAAGTGTCACGAACCGGGTCTAGTAAGTGACAAAAAGGGAGTCCACACATGAATCCAAATTCAAAAAGTAATTTATTTTAACTTAATTAAACTCAAGTGAACCAAAAATGAACCAAAAGGCATCGGTGGGAATAAATGTAAACCATCAGTCATGTCTGCAATGTATGGATGAGTGAAGTGTAGTGTGTGTGAATGTTGAAAGGTGCAAAAAGAACACAGGCTTAGCCCCACATGGCAGGTGGAGACCTGGAACCAAACACAAAGGTGAGTAGGAAGAGAAAAGAGAGAGCTGTTAGCACAGCACAACAGCTTAAATACCCTGAGCCCCAACTACCTAGGTGAGATTGGCTGACGACCTGCCCCACTCTGCCAATAACTTCCCATGAAGGGAAACAAGACAGCCAGTAAGCAGGCAGAGGGGGAGGGCCGTCACATAAGAAGCTAAGGAATATGAATCCATTGTAAGTAAACCTATATCTATTACCATTCCAGAGTAAATGGAGATGCAATAAAGGAAAAAATAAGATTTTCATCCTCGCCTAGTATATAATCTAAATTTCAAAGGCAATATCACCATTATAACCAAGATCCCATGGATAATGATGCAACTGAATGTCTTCTCCTACTCTTTGACTACAACTGTAACTGTAAATTTGATGAAAATACACTAAAATACAACATTTATGATACAATTTATAAAGATATACTCAGGCGGTCTCCATGTTTTGGCCATGTTTACTGTTTACATGTTGACTGTTTACTGGGAGTTTTACTTCAAAACACTTTATTTCCATATAGCCATGTTACAAATAACACAGATCTCCCAAAAACATTTAAATAGTAATAAACACAATGAATATTGATCAATATTCACATATGACTGAAGAGCTCCATGCTATACAGGCAGATTAATGGAGAATGCAAGGGTCCTCAGTGCTTTATGAGGTATCTTCAGTTTCGTCTGAGTCAGAGGAATAGAATGGTATACGGCTCATTGGTGTCAGTACTTCGATACAGCCACCAGATGGCGACGAAGAGCCAGACCTCCCACCATAGGGATTCAGTCTGGCTGGACTAAAATGGCTGGTGAAACCCCCCCGACGATCGCTGTGACTCCCCGTTGGTCCAAACTTACGGTAGAAACGTAAGTAACTAAAATAACATAAGCCTTGGTGAAATATTTTGGCAAGAACATAGATTTATGTCAGTGTGACTGTAAAATGTGAAGTTTGACTGCTACGTTTCCCCGGAAATAGCGGACGTTGTATCATTCCAATCATGGTGCATTTAAGGTAATTGGAAAGCTCGGAATTTCTAGTTTCCAGCGACACCAAGCATGTTATTGTAGACTGACAAGAAAAGTATCCCGGATCTTTTGATCACAACTTGCTGTTATATTTACGAAGTTTATATTTGTACGACTTTATTGTTAAAATACTTCGTAATAAGACATAGTTTGGACAACATACAATTGGTTTACGGATTTTTCAAAACAGTATAACATTCATTTCTTCTATAAATAGACCATCTTCCATCGCAATTTTTCGTAACTACGCCACGGGGGTGGACCCGGTACCGGGTCCGTCGGGCTCTATTGTTCTGATCCATTTTTAGCTTTGATTGTGTAAGTTCAGAAAAGTTAATTGCCAGCTTTACTTCACTAATTGTAAGTGACAGGTAAACTTTGTCAGAAGCTCCAAGCAGTCAGAGGACGTACATCACAACAATAAACAACAAATTAATCAGGCTTTCTTTCTTGGCTGAACTACAACTGACTCACAACAGAGGAGCAGTTAAGATTTTAAGACTTAACAACAGAAACTGGAGGCACTTGGAGGTAACTGGATTGTTCACAGCTGTCCAATTAACCCATCAAAACAGTTAGCTCTGATGAAAGCCTCATCAGTAATTTGTTTTTCTACTTAAGTTTGTAGAGTCATTTAGATTATAGATGGGAAAACGATTGTTTAAACTTTCAGTCATTTCAAAATACCAGTCTATTGTCTATATCAAAGCCCACTACTTGCTTTGATATGAGGACTGAAAGTATGATACAAGGTGAAGGAAGGAAAAACACCTTAAGACTGATAAGAAAAAAAAGCTACTGTTGATGTACCTTGCATTTCTGGGTCCATTTTGTCATTTGGTGATGTATTTTTTTATTCATGAGGATAATATGGTAAGCAAACTATTGAAATTTGAATTAGCATATATAAATATGAAAAATATTTTCTCAAATATTGGAAAAAAAGTATAAATTCTTCTTCCTCTTCCTGTAACCACAGATATATTCATTAGCATGCTTTTACTTGTTTGCTTTACAAGTTATTGAAGGTGGACAAAACAAATATCCACAGAATATTCAATATTAAGCTAACTTTAATCTGTTCATGTACGATGCCCATTCTCTTGGGGTTGTTGAAAGGCATTCTGGGAAATGAAGGAATTCACTAACTGAAGTAGAACTAGACGAGGCAGGTTGAGGGAAAGTGGGTTCACCAAAAAAGTAAATTACAACACTTCATCATTAAATAACTCCTGAAATGTATTGAACATCACAGATTGAGGAGATCTAACAGTGGAGGAGGATCCGAGGGTGGAATTTTTCTTTAAGCTATATGATATTGCGTAACAATGACCATGTAGCATCTGACAGTTAAAACACAGAAGAGGTTACTGTTGGGTGTGTCCTTTTGCACCTACGGTATCTGATGTCACCAGTGGAATTTTAACACCCTGACACAGAAAATTATACTCAAATGTGTTTGTGTGTTTTCTGTTCCCACACACAGATAAAACCATAAAATATATATAAAAGCAAAAATGCATTGCATTAAAATAATCAAATCAAGTAAAATAGAAATATAAACAAACACAATCAAATTAAAGGCTAATTAAATTAAAGGCTAATTAAAAGTTAAACTGAAAAGATATGTTTTTAGCTTGAAAATGTTTACAGAGCCTCTCTAATATTCTTTGGCAAGTTGAAGCCTCTCAAGAGACTTTCTAGGGCCGGTAAAAAGGGCATTGCAGTAGTCAAGTCTACTTGTAACAAACGCGTGAGTTCGCTTTTCAGCATCTTTCTGGATTAGCAAGGGCCATACTTTGGCAATATTTCTAAGATGAAAGAATGCTGTTCTGGTCACCTTGTTTATATGGGAATTAAAACTTAGATCAGAATCTAAGATAGCACCCAGGTTTGTTACTTCTGGTCTGATCCAGGGATTCAGGTTCCCAAGTCTTGTAGAGAGTTCTTTCCTTTTGGCTTTGGGACCGACCAAAAGGATTTCTGTCTTATCTTCGTGGGGAGAATATTGTGATGTTTTCTTGGGTGAGCTTCAGGCATTCAAATGTGTCAGTGCCCTAAATGCCCCGTGAAATCAGTTTCCTTTAACAAATACAGTTGCGGGCAGCGTGAGAGGACCGAAGGTGCACTGCTCTGATATACTTTAATACTTTCTGCCTTTAATCACACTCAAACATAGCCAAATTTGTTCCTAAAGTGAACTTAAAGGCACAATTGATGTAGTGGACTATACTTTGACTCTTAACTACCATCAATCCTCATAAAAGCGAGCTGGGCACAGGTTCAGATGCTACCGATAGCTGCACTAGCAGTGCTACTAATGAAGCTAATCTAAAGCACTCTGACATCAAGAGGCTTTTGGACGACATCAGATCAGAAGTGTGTGCGTCTTGGACCGAGATTCTCTCCGAGCTCAAATCATCCGTTTCCACTCCACAAACAACTCTACAAGCATATGAGCTAAAGCTGCAAGAAGCAGGCGAATCGCTCTCTGGTGTGGATAGTCGTGTGGTTGCTCTGGAGAGCCTGTGCTCTGACTTAGCGAAAGACAACGCAAAGATGAAAACAAAGCTGGACGATCTTGAAAACCATTCCAGACGGAACAACATCAAAGTGATAGGTATTCCCGAACACTCAGAGGAACCTAGACCCACCGCGTTTATAGAAACATTTCTCCTTGAGGTATTTGGGAAGGAAAGCTTCACCCCAGTCATAGACAGAGCCCATCGCTCACTAGCTCCGCCGCCAAAGCAGAACCAACCACTGCGACCGATGATTGTCTGAATACACCATTTCCAGACAAAGGAACATATTCTATACCTGTCAAGAGAGAAGGGACATCTGTCATACAGAGGGGTGAGAGTGCATTTCTACCCGGATCTCAGCACCGAACTAGCCAAGAAGAGAGCTGCATTCATTCCAGTCAAAAGCAAGCTACGTGAGGCCGGAATTGAATTTGCGCTGCTGCACCCATCACACCTGCGGATCGTCCATGATGGAACGAAGCACTTCTTTGACTCACCCCAAGAGGCTACCGCTTTCCTATAGGAGAACATTCCACCAACTTTGGGTAAATGAAGATGTGAAGCCAGGACTGCCCTGTTGGTTATCAGTACTGTAAGTAGGCCACTATTTGCCAGGCTATTGTGATTGTTAGCCACCCAGCACATACACAGTACCTATTAGCTTAGCCAACTTTACTAGCTAATGTGTATAATGCACTCTCTCTCGATTTGCATCATCGGACATTTTCTTTTCATTCTGTGATACATTCTCTAGAATTGACAATATTTGTTCTTCTGTATGAGAGATGACTGTTTTTGTTTGTTTTAACAATTTAATTTTCATGTCAACCCTGTGGTAGGTTAATTTACAGTTACAGGCTTATTATTGCGCAGCAGGTGGTTAAGACAGTGTCTATGATACATGTCAGTTTACTGTTCTGAATTGTATCAATGGGTTAACCAGGTTAAATAGTTTCTTCAATGTTTGAAGTTTTATGGTGTGCTCAATCTATTTAGAATTTATTCCATATTGTCCTTATGGCCGAATCTTTACTAATAATGGCTTTATCGACCACTTGGGTAGAAAGTTCTCCAGAAACCTTTGTATCTTAATTTATTCATTTATTTTATTCAATTTAACTCCCCCTTTTTTCTTTTTGCACCATACTCTGTTTTCTCTGTTTTTCAATTTCTCTCTGTTATCTACTCCCTCACGGCCATACTCAAATTCTCCATCCAAACTGAATACTACCAACTCAAACTCAACATATACTGTACTTGCCATTACATTTTCATTTAAATGACATCTACACATAATGAAAATACAGTAAAATATATTCCTTGGAATGTCAGAGGGTTGAACCGTCCTGTTAAACGAAATAAGATTCTCACGCACCTCTCACTCCTGAAAGTTGGGATAGCTTTTCTCCAAGAAACCCATCTTTGTAATTCAGATGTACCTAAGATTCAACGTAGTTGGGTTGGCAGGTGTATCACTCGCGATTCAATGTCCGACGGTAATGGCCGGTTTGTATGCTCCTAATTGGGACGATAGACAATTCTTTATTAAACTATTCTCTGCCATTCCGGCCATAGATACCCACTCATTGATCTTAGGCGGGGACTTTAATTGCACACTTAATCAAAATCTTGACAGGTCATCATCCAAAATAATACCTGTATCCAAATCAGCCTCTATCATACAAACCTTATGTGGTCAATATGGTCTTTCCGATCCCTGGAGATTTCTATTTCCATCATCTAAAGCTTTCTCCTTTTTCTCCCCAGTCCACCACACCTTTACTCGCATTGATTATTTTCTAATAGATAATAATTTGCTGTCATTAATTAAGAATTGCTCTTATAATAGTATTGTCATATCAGACCATGCTCCGGTTTCTTTTGAACTAATCATACCAGACCAGCCTCCATTATTTAAGCCCTGGAGACTTAACCCACTTCTACTTTCTGATGATAAATTTACAACATTTTTAACTTCAGAAATAAAATCCTTCCTTGAGGTTAATGACTCCTCAGAAACCTCCAGGTCAACACTATGGGAAGCTCTCAAGGCCTATATTCGGGGCCAGATTATTTCCTACTCGTCGAACATCAAGAAACAGGAGGCTGCTAAACTTAAGGAGCTGTCGGAGGCTATCCTTAGGCTGGATGAACAGTATGCTTTGTCACCTAATCCCAATATGTATAAGGAAAGGCTACATCTTCAAACTGAATATGATCTGCTATCGACCTCCAAGGAAGAACGACTGCTATTGAAAACTCATCACCAATTTTTTTAACATGGAGAGAAAGCTAGCAAGCTTTTAGCATCCCAAGCTCGACAATCTGTCTCTTCCCGATTGATACCCCAAATTAAATCCCCCTACCGGAAGCATATTAACCAACCACAAAGACATTAATGACTGTTTCTCTGTGAGTGCCCAGACAACCCATCCCTGATCGACTCCTTCTTTAACAACATAGAATTACCATCAGTTGGTGATCAACTCAATTCCGAGCTCGGGCACCCACTAGCTTTATCTGAAATTACCGGGGCGATCACAGCCATGCAGAGCGGGAAATCCCCAGGTCCTGACGGATTCCCTGTTGAATTTTTTAAGAAGTTTTCCACATTGCTATCACCTCTACTCCTAGCCATGTTTAACAAATCCTTTGACTGTAGCTATCTCCCCACAACACTAACCCAAGCCTCAATTTCCCTATTAGCCAAGAAAGATAAAGATCCAACCCGCTGTGAATCTTATAGGCCTATGTTGCTTCTCAATGTAGATTTCAAAATTCTAGCCAAGGCTCTTGCTCTTCGGCTGGAGACGGTCCTGCCTTCAATTATCTCTGCTGATCAAACTGGTTTTATTCAATTAATTTGATTAAAATTTTTTTTCAAAAAATACTTCTTCAACAATCTGGACAAGTTAATCTTATCTTTTGTATGGGGAAATAAATGTCACCGCATCAGGAAAGCTTTTTTACAAAGACCAAAGAAACTGGGAGAAATGGCTCTCCCTAATTTCTTATACTACTATAGGGCAAGTAACATACAAAAGATCATTTTTTGGGTCAGCAGGAAGCTAATTCTAGTCCTATCTGGATACAGGAAGAGAAATCTTACAGCCAGTTCTCTCTTAGTTCTATTGTATGTTCATCTCTCCCTATGAATGGGAAATCTACCCTGTCCAATCCCATTGTTTCTCATACAATAAAAATCCCAATTTCGGAAACATTTCGGATTACAGAAAGCATCGATTTTAAGTCCTATCACTTTACCTTGGAAGTCTGCATCGATGCAGACTCGAATGTCAGCTAGCAGGAAGCGCACCTGCAACAGGAGACTGGAGGAAACACCAGACAAATGTTATGTTCCGTCTTTCTACTTTGTCAAGTATTTGTGATCATTCACACACAGCTTTGTTTTCCTCACGCTGACTTCACAGCCTCAAACTAAATCACGGAATGTGGTGAAGTTTAAAAGTAAAAAAGGAGAATATCACTTTGTCCCTCAGGTCGCTGACTCGTAGCAAACCCATAAATGCCTTTATGCATGCAAACAAAAATAGTCCAGTTTACTTCACATTTCATTCTCATGGTTTTGGATGTTCTGTGTTTACAGTGACAGTAACCTGTTATCGTTGCCTCTCGTAAAATTTGCAACGGCAAAACAGCTGTGCGAGCACAGCGTCTATTGGTTGCCATGGTGATGACTGCTTCCAATTCTTCCGGTAGAGTGGCAAGGGCGTCCCACAGTTTGTCCATTTATTTCTACCCTCCCCCTTCATCCGAAGGCACCTCCACAGCTGCGAGTGTAACTTGATTTGGAGTGACACTTGGTAGCGAAGTGGTAGTGGGTAGGGACTGGTTTGAGATTGGGCCACTGGAGTGTGCTTGAGCAAAACACTGAACCCCGAGTAGAGCTGAAACGGGCCCGCCCCCTTTTTCAGTGGCCTGGGTTCTGTAGAGGTCGAGGCACTCGCACATCCGATGGTTTTTGTCACAGGTGCTTGGCTTAGGATAACAACTAAAGAAATAGAAAAGAACCCACACACCATATCTTGCTTGTAGCACTAGAGTGATTTATTATGCTTTTGCATCAGCTAAACAGCCTTCGTCAGAGCAAATGGAGTGGCCTGGGTTTTCCCAGTCAATTTCTCCATAGACATTACACAAAATCCTGGTGGAAACAGTTTAAGCTGCGAACCAAACCAAACAGCTACTAGTTAGATCAGAAGCTTCTAACAATAGATTTGGGAAATATCTACAGTATATAAAAAAGGCAAGGGTACAAGTATGTATATGTAACATTTTTGGGGGATTTTTCAGGGAATGAAGTAATCATCCCATACAGCATTGCGAGTGACGTCATCGATTCCCTTTCCCTCATTTTCAATACTGATAAATAATATATTTATATATTATTATTTGATTTGGAATAAATGTTGCCCCTGCACACGCTCTTCTCCTCACCCCTAAAAAATACATCATGTCTGACATCAAAACCAAGGTGAAGCGGCATCAAACACCGGTACAGGTTGCTAGCTGTTACTTCACTCTGGTCTGACTCCCAACCACTTGCAACTTTGGAGCGGGGAATGTTTCCTCTCTGATTGGAGAAAGATAAGATATACTGTACTTTTATTGTCCCCTTAGGGAAATTTGTCTTGGACTCCATGCTGTACAGACAGACAGTGTAAACACAGTACACAGTACTTGTTGATGGACATAGGCAGGACAGAATGCTTATAACAGTTTAGCCTGCACTGAGGGACCGTGTATCTTTTAGTGGAAGGTAAAAGCTGGTACTCAGGGTGGAGAATGTGAGTTGGGTGGGAAACTATTTCCTCAGTCTGTCTGATAAGAGACTGCTCATAAATCGACTGGAGGGATGAATGTTTTTTAGTGCATGGCAGTCTGCACTAGACGAGCAATCTGTGATTTCAACTGTATGGACAAATTACCATACTATGCTGTTATCCCATATCTTATGATACTTTCTAACACTGCTTGGTAAAACAGTAACATACATTTCTGCTCTACACCGAAGACCCTGAGTCTATGTAGTAAATGCATCCGTTGTTGCAGTCTAGAACAGAGACTTTCGACATGGGTCTTCCAGCTGAGTGTTTGGTTTGTTTATGAATAACCACTGGCTTCTGGTCTCCTACTGCTTTGGGGTCAAAAACTATCTCCTCTTTCTTCTTCACTTAGAATCACACCAATGCACAAATTTCTCTATCTCAGAGAGATAAGCTGATGTACTGCTGTCTTTGTGCATTAGGCCAAGGATGGCAGTATCATCTGAGAATTGAATGATGTAGTTATCAGGGTGCCTTCTCTTGCACTCATTTGTATATAGTGTGAAAAGGACAGGGGAGCTGATGCAGCCCTGGGGGGCACCTGTACTAATTGGTCTAGACTCTGGCGTTTTTGACCTTAACCTACTGTGTGCGATTAGTTAAAAAAGAAAAAAACAACTAATAATAAAAGGATTAACATGCATCTATTTCAGTTTCTGAATCAGGAGGTGGGGCTGCAGTGTATTGAATGCTGAGCTAAAAATAAACAGCTGAAATCTTCCACCGGAAGATACAGAATATAGTTTTTTCACAATCTGATGGCTCATGGTAAGTTGACCTTAAACCATAAAAACCTCATGGCTAATAATGAAATTCCCTGTGGGCAAAATGAATGGGAAATGTACTTCTGAAACTGGACATTTCAGCTCTAGTGGACTGTGGTTGCACTGGGTAGCTCCCAGTGTGAATGTGTGAAACTGTATGAATGTGAAGCAAGGTGGAGCTGAAAAATAGCAAGGAGCTCTGTGAACCTTCCATGGATTCCATTATGAATCTGTGAAAACAGTGGTCCAACCGAAAAGTAGACAATTGCAATACTGACCCATGGTATGTGGGTGTGTTGGAAAAGTTTGGGGGTGTGCTGCTGTCTTTTTAACTTTTGACATTTCTTTTTAGCCCCTACCCCCCTCCCTCAAGAGGCTTTGCCTTTTGCCAGGTCGCCATTGTAAATAAGAAATTGTTCTTAATGACTTGCCTGGTTAAATAAAAAAATGTGCTGTGTTGTTTCATTCAGAGGCTCAGAGGGTAAAGAGAAAAGTCATGATGATTCAGGGATGCCAGGCTGCAGAGAGCCTCAGCAAGAATATGGAGCAACACACCCTCAGATATAATATGGAGCAACATGTGCATACAAACAGGACAAAAGTGTGGTTTGGCTACACAATTACCCCAGTACGGTCAGCACTTAGTCACAATGCAGAGTCAACTTCCCCCTCTTCACTGACAACTAATGAGAAGAATGCCGTCATTGTTGATGACTGGTTGGTAGGTCATGGACCAACATGTAAGGCCTGTGCTAGTTTTGCATCTAAACGCTGAGAGAGTGGCTGCAGCTTTGCCTGCTCTGAAAAACTCATTAGGGACTGGCGTGACACTAGGACGTCTAGTGAGGCACTGAACCCAATTTAGAGACTGTCAAAACATTGCATTTGTACAGTAAACAAGAACATAAACAATACCATGTTCTTCATGGTTAATTTAACAATTAGCACTTTAGGGCCAAGCATGGAAATCATATTAAAACAAACAAAATTTTGTCTATCTAGCCTAGGATGTAAATGAGTGTTAAACAGATTCTCAGAAAAAGGAGCAAGTGGGCATGGACAATTCTTGAAATCACTAGTATAAACTAAATTAAGCTAAACCGGTCAAAACAAAGTTAAATGCTTCAACAAAGAGTCTCACTCTGTCTGCTGGTACTTTGCTTATTCTTTGTTTCCTGTTTGCTGTTTGGAGGATGGGCCTGATGGTCCAGCTCTACCAGCTTGAGCTCCACCTGAGGCAGATGGGTTTTCCTCCCCCAGTGCACACATTGGCCCAGATCTACTAAAGATTTAAACCCAGGTTTAAACCCAGTTGTGCCAGTAAAAAAATTACGCATCTGATCTTTACATTACTGGACACATTGCATTTAGTGGGTGTACACCTGGTATGGTGACTTTTTGTGAGTTTGTCTTCATACATATGCATTTATGGGAGTGTCAATGTTGAGGCCCAAATTTGGAATAGGGGGTTATTCTTATATTTGCTAATAACCCAATGTGATTTATCAATGTTCCTACACTTAGGTTATGAATGACTTCAATGTTGATTGCATGTGGTAGCTACAGAGAAAAAGCATTTCTTACTATGTGAGAAAAGGGCATGACTGCTGTTATGTATATCAGAAGTTTTCCAAAATAGTAACTTTTTTCAGAATGTCAGAAGAGACAATAATAGGAGGTTATAGGCTGCCAGGTCATGGTATTCTGGATTTGCTGGAACAAATCTAGGAGGACTTGGAACCTCAAACCAGAAGGAGCCTTGCCATCCCTGCTCTACCCAAACTTCTGGCCAACTCTCTTCACCTCTGGCTCCTTCCAACCAACAGTGGCAATATCAGCATGAATCTCCCAGTCCACACTCTCCCTTGCATTGTCCATGGTGCTGAACGCTTTGGTCAGGATAGCTGGCCAATTCATCCACTTCCTGTGCACAAGGGAAGAAATCTGTAAAACCAAAGTTGATTTCTTCCGATCTTCCGATTTCTGGCCGGTTTCCCTAATATTCAGTCACTGCTAACCGGGACACGCACAACGGATATATGCAGGACAACGTTCCGATGGGTTGCTCGTTTGACATTAGTTTTCTCTCCACTAAGCGCCACGATTGAAGATTGCCAGGGCAGGGGGAAACACTGTCAGTGACATGCCTGTTAGCTAGCTAGCTAGCTAGCTAGCTAGTAAAGGCAATGTACAGTATATGGAAAGCTAGCTAACTTAATAGATTTATTGCTGGTCACTCAACCAACGTCAACAAACACAATTTTAGAAAATGTAGCTATCTATAACGTTAACATTGTCAAAAAGTGCATGATGAGCATACCATTCCATCCCCTCACGTTTGTCTGGACCAGAAAACATACTGTACATCTCTCACTCTGTGGTATGGATGGTGGCTGAGGTGTGAATGACTTCAATGTTGATTGTGTCAGTGCCATTGGTCTGTAGTCATTGAGGACACTGGGAGGTTTACCACATTGACACCCTCCTCAGTCTCAAGAACAGGTTGAGTAGGTGTTGGAAAACCTCTGCTAGTTGATTGGAATATGCTTTGAGTTCCCGGGAGCTGATGCCATCACAGCCTGCTGCCTTGCCTGGGCAGAGCCTCCACAAATTCCTTTGAGTTCCCTTCTCACTTGACCTCACTGGGGTGGGTGCAAGTGGGTGGAGGAAAGAGGGATTACTTTTGACCGGCCTGCCGAGCAGGGGATGGTGGTATCTGGCCAGGGCTCCCCTTGTCAAACCTTTTGAAAAACAGGTTTAGCTCATTTGTTCTCTCCTGGTTCCCTTCCAACAGATAGTCAATAATCTTTCTCACCCTAATCCACACTTAAATAGCATGTGAAAACTTCTACGGCAGGTAGTATGGTCTCAAGCTTAAGGTCACCAATTCAATATCCAGGCTACAGATATTCATCTTCAATGTTACCTCCCCCGTATAACACCATCTGGAGTTGACAAACACAGCGAGACCACCTCCCTTTGTCTTGGCGCTCTCCTTCCCTCTGTCAGCCCACACCAGCTGGATCTCCATCGCAGAGTCCGGTATTTTGCTTTGTAGCCTTGTGTCAGTGAAGCACATTAGGCTGCATTCCCAATATCTGCTTTGATTCCTGACCAAGGCAGAAAGATGTTCACCAGTGGCCTTGCATTTCCCACGATGTTAACAGGAAGATAGAGTTTCCATCTCTTGCCTCTTGTACTCACCTTAGTCCTCGCATGCTTTTCCCTCCTGTGTGCTTTCACCTCATGTGGCGAATCCCTTGGCCCTGGGCCTGCAACATAGGCTATGTACACACTGCAGCTACATTTGGTTGTCACTCCTCTTTGAAGTGCTTAATCCTGTTATGTTCACACACAGTTCGGTTATTAAGGAGAGTGACAACCGCATTCTACAACCACACTCACTACCTGGAAAAAAATCAGGTATTGACTACTGAATTTCAGTGCGGATTCAGTTAGTCTGAGTAGTGTGAACCAGAACCACACTGGACTGTTGACGTAAGGTGCAACACTCGTTACGTTATGTAACATTGTCAGTGTTCATTTGAAAGAGACGGAGGTAAGTTTTCTATTGAGCCTGTTTCTTCAACATTGCAGTTGATCCTACCAGTTCTGTAGTCTTGAGGCCCAATATTGCAGTCGCTTAAAAGTATCAAGTTCATGCGGTGGAAAAAGGGAATACGATGCCGCTGACAGTGGCGGCTTATTAAGATCTTATAGATAAACTGACGCCTCTGGTTACTGGTGTCGAGTCAACTGAAAACAGTTGGCAATATGGCACCGATGGAAGCCGCCATATTGGTCTGAAGTAAACGTTACTATGGTTACAGACATTAGTTAAAGCCTTTGCGAGATCAGGAGTGAAGTGATTCCTGTTTCCTGTACATACAGTCTAGTCATTTATCTCTGTTCTGCTCCAATGTGTACCATACATATGCACATTCACTCTCATTCCTAAGTTTGGTTGTCGAATTCTGGCAGTGTGTACGTAGATAGTATCTGACAATCCAATGAAACAAGTAATCAAAATACTAAAAGAAAATGCAAAAGCAACAAAAGAGAGAGGAGAAAATGATAGCATGTTAAAAATACCAGAAAAATTTTGTAACAGGTTGACCTCTAGCCCAGTGCCATGTTGGATATCACATTTAAACATAATGCTTTACTCTTTAAACTGGATTTTCCCACCCTCCCCGGTTTGGGTGCACGGCCAGCCATTTACAGGGTTTAATGGTTAACTAAGGTTGAGTTAGGGGGTTAAGCATCTTGCAAAAGGATACTTCTGCAAATATGTCCCCACAGGGGATCAAACTCAGACCTCTCCAGGTGGGGGCTGACCTCACTAACCACTAGGCCACCCTGCCAACCCATTTCTACATAACAAACTTAATTCGGAAGAACAAAACAGATGTTCGCAGCCTAAACTTCTTAGTTACTGGTAGTGATGAGAGACGGAATTATTGAATAATCTTGTACAATTATTTGATCTAAATTTAATGCCAGATTACTCGAGTTAAGTCACAGCTTTCCAGTCACGGGCCTGCTGGCACAAGCTGAGCCATAAAGCTTCTGTTCTGGGGGCTGTGCCCATGACTGGAGCACTAATACCTGTTCTACCCAAAATCCTGTACCTGGAAAGCCTTGTTATTTACAATGCTACTAGAACCCCATGTGTTTCCCTCACTCTGTTTTGTTCATCGTGGTTTGAAAGGTCGAGGTCCAGCAGAGGAATTAGCCTACTTGCTCATGGTTCTGTGTTATGTTAACAGCATGACTCACATGAGTCATTACACAGTCATTATGTGACATGAGTCATTTCAACAGTTTCAAAATATAAGGTTGATATGAATTTACAAATATTATTGGGCAAATGTTATGAGTGAATATTCAATTAAGCTGATGCCCTATTCCTGTATCAATTCATCATTGATGGCAATTTGGTTTGCATACAGGGTTTGCAACACATTGTATGTCATTGCATGTGCTTAATACATACACCATTAAACGCATAGGCCATTATATACCATGCATATATGACCTGACCAACATAGCGATCATTAGAGCCCCTGCCGGCTTTGATATTATCCTAGTCAGACAACACTATGCCCCTAGGACAGACCCATGTCAACTCAAGGAACTATTACAGCCAAGCAGACCAACAATGCATCAAACAACATGACAAGACAACATGGCCCAAACAATATGTCAAACATTGTATTGTATTACACTGCATAGAAATTTGTATATAAAGGATCATTAACCCCCCCCAAAAATGCTGATGCTAGTGGGGATGAATGAATCCTCGGTACTTTTATTCTATGAGTTTAGATGCTCTGAAGTGGCACCCATAGGGCAACAAGTCAAATTGCCCTTTAAGGGGCAGCAGGGCCTTTCTCACAAAATGTCTCTCAAAGATTTCTTACTATTTACACCAAGCTCCTCATTCTGGTTTTATTACTTAAGCTTATGTTGCCAAACCAGAACACAATAGATTAAAACTGATTCAGTAAAACTCCATAAAACATAATTTTATCCCATATATTTTAAGAACTCATTTAAAACATTGTTTTTACAATTACAAGAGCATGTGACAGTTACAATTACTGTAGACTCAATGTGCAATTTTCCTCAGATCATCTCAAAATGAAGCATGAGGGAGCATTGATATAACTTCATGCATAGCATGATTTCACCAACCTATGTTACCGCACAGTACTACAGTTTATAGCTGACCCTTGGGCCCTATTAATAGCTTTACTGGATTATAAACTCTGTGTCAAGTTGGATTTAAATGTTTTCATTCATGGTCCTTAAGGAATTTATCAAAGCCCAGCCTATAAATACTGTTAGCCATCCATGTTGGAGGTACTGGAAAGTGTTTTGAAATTTAGGATTAAGCGGGGGTTCAGTACGTTCTCTCTTTTCCGAGATCCACTCAGCAGAGCCATGTTGCTGATTACAGACTTGACCTCAATGGGCAGGTGAGAAAACCTAAACCTGAAGGCAAGAACACTCAAGCATTCTGAATCATCATCTCCGCTGCACAAAATATACAAACTGTGTTCTCCCTGTTTTCACTCCACCATAAACAATAGGACGCACTCTTCCATTACTTGGCCAAAAGATATAAATCCTATGAACAGAATGGAAACATAGCATAAGGGCTCCGCAGGGGTTTCTCTTTGAATTTAAGAAGAAGAAAATAAGGTCTTAGAGAAAATCTTGAAAATGCTTGAATTTATAGCAAAGCACAGTATGACACTGGAAGTCATTAGTGAGCACCCACTTTTACTGTCCATTCACAGAACACACACACACTCTCTCTCCTGTTTCAATTCCAAACTCATGCTAAGAATAAATTTGAATTTTTAGGGAAAGTTTTTCTTATTTAACTATGGCCAAGTTAACCTAACCCTAACCAAAGTTGTTTGAGTTGCCTAACTTTAACCGTTAGCTAACCTTTTCACGTGACAAATGCTGCTGTTGTCACATACCGTATTTCCTCTAATAGTGGCCTGTAGTCAATTAAAAGCCAATTAATGGCCGGGGCCGTCGTCGACACGAACAAATAAAGGCCGGTCTCAAATACAGGCCGGGGGAAAAAACAAAGGAAACAAGACTAGGTCAAAACCTAGTATATGGCTGCACCGTGTCCGTCTCCTCTCTCCGCCGCTGCCTCTCCACTGCGCCCACGGCCCGCATTGATCCTCCCGATCCAAGCCCCGAACCCCCGCCGAAATCTCGGCCGGATCACCGGGAACACATCGGCGCCCAGGTTCAGTTAGCTTCAGTTAGCTTCAGCTTACATGCAAACAACGGTGGATACCGGTAAACTCCTGCTGCCTGTTTGTAACTGTAGTTTGTAGTAACGTACAAGTGCCACAAGACGGCTCGGCCGGTGGAAGTCTCTGGAGCGTGCCGTCGTCGATTACCGTAATTATCGTAATGCATTGCAGTAACAAAAAAACGTCTACCTAACGTACCCCAACAGAAGCAGATCAGAAAACAAGGAGGCTTCGTACTAAAATATGAGCAAATATACTTATCAAACAGAGGGAATTAGAAATAAAGGCCTGTCTCTAATATAAGCCTGCTTCCAATAAAGGCCTGGTACCCTCTGCAGTTGAGGTAAATAAAGGCCCGGGCCACTATTAGAGGAAATACGGTAATCCTTTCATGGTGGAGGAACATTATCTTAACATAATTTGTGTCCGCAACATGTAATCTGCATTTCAGCTCATTTCACAACATTTTATGAGACTGTTAAAAATCTGATATATGTATTTTTAACATTTATGTTTTACTATAGTTAATAGTTAATTAGATAATAAAGTAAGCATGAGAATAAATGTTTATTTGCTATTCAAAGTGATGTTTTCATTCACTGTTATAAAACAGGTTTGAATAAGCTGCTGTGAAAACAAGACCTTCCCAGCAAGAGACTATTGGATTAAAAGCCAAGGACAACTGGAGAGTTACATAAATACCTACACTAAGTTGTTCTGGCGTGTGTTGTTGTTTTGGATGGGGGTGGAAATACAACTTCTGGTTACTCTTCCAAACGTAATGTTCTTGATGAGGAGGTAATAAGCAAGCCGTTAAGAAGATTGGCACTGGTAGCTAATTGCAACAGGAGTCCAAACAGAGATGGAGTGTACCAAGAGAGTAGACCGCTTTAGCAGGATTTAACAAGGCCATTCCAAGACAGGTTGACCTAAACCTCACTGCTATTAAGAATGGATAAACACACTGTGGAAAACAAGACCCTCATCCACCGTGTTATATAGTAACTGGCCGTTTTATTTAGGTACACCTCTCCATTTAAACAAACAGCTCACTCTCCAGACAGTATAACACATGTGTATAAGGCACACAGGCAGGGTTGAAAGACCTCAACTAAATGTTAGCATGGGCAAAACGCGTGATTTAAAGACTCAATGAAGTTAGCAGGTGGGCCACAAATATGAAAAATAACATCTCAGAACAACAGTGATGTGCAGACGGGCATGATGGAGGGGCTGCAGTTGCAGATGAATATGCCGGCTAAGAGCAAGAAGATGAAGCTACAGTTGTCATGTGATCACCAAAATTGGATGATTGAAGAGAACGTTACTCGACCCTAACCCAGTTGGGTCCCAGAAGATGTATCGGCAGTGTTCATCATATGGAACTCCGACAGCGAGCGGAAGGCTGCGCTTGTTCTTAACTCACTCCCTGATTGGACAGTCAAACGAGTAGCGTTCCCATTGGCTAGTCACACTCCCTAGGCAAAACAGGGTCAAAATTTGTGCTTGTAACCTCGAGGTAACACAAACAGACTTTAACTTTGAGTGACATTTTTCACGCAGTTTGCTACTCTGAATCCTTATTACATATTCACAAAACTCACCTAACCCACATTTTAAATCAGCACAAATTTTATTTACACATTCACAAAATGTTGTTTACAACTACAAATCTTTTCTACACATTTACAATTTTTTTTTTTTTTGCTTTTTTACACATTCAATACATTCATGCAAAATTCTTTCACATGTTCACAAATTGTGATATACAACTGCAAGTCTCAAATTATTTGCAAAAATCATTTCATAAGCTCAGAATCTTTTATGCAAGCTTAAAATCTTTTTGACCCTTTATTGAGTCCATAAACTTTGAGTTCAGGTGGAACATGCAGCCAAAAAATCTGCAGAAACCGAGTGATATAATCAAGTCAGCATGGACTAAGATCCCCTTGGAACATTGTTTAATTTATTCCAGAATTAGGTGGGTGTACCTAGTAAAGTGGCCACTACCATGTATGGTCTTTGGTTAAAAAAAAATTACCATTGTCAAGTACATTTTGTAGGTATTGCATTTCTATATATTGAAATGGGGGTTAAAATGGGGTTGGTGTTGTGGTTCTGACCCTTGTATTTACTATTGGTTGCTTGTGATGTTGGTGATCTAGGAATTAAAGCTTATTCTAATGTTGCACTGATTATAAGTCACCCTATATAAGAGGATTGGCCAAATGTGTAAAAATAAAATGTAAATGTTTGACTTTTATTGTCTCAACTGCACTTTAACTGAACTAATCCATGATGAACATTTTTAGTCTTATGTAACAAAACATTACCTAAATGTGAAGAAATCACTGGAGCTCTTCCTGTTAGAGCCCCAACCCCCCCGCCCCCCCCACTCCACCACAAACGCTGTCCAATAATCAAATCACTGGAGACACAATGCCTTTCTCTTATTAATTACTCAATGTACTGTGAATGTGGCTGAAACCATTGGCTTGGGCTGCCAGAGATGGCTCAGGATTACAGTGTGTGTGTGTGTGTGTGTGTGTGTGGGGTGCATTTGGGTGATTTCAGTCAGCTCCTTCTCAGTGTGTGTACAGAACACCGTGTCCTCCTGACCCTGACCCAACCAATCAGCAGGGAACAGATTTAGCTGATTGGGAGCTCTGGGGTTCATTGGTGGCCCACAAACACACGCACACACACACACACACACACACACACACACTGAAGGTGGAGGATGCCTCACGTGTCTGTAGTTGTAAGAGTTGTAAAATCACATGTCTGACATTAATTAGATGTTCTCATCCTAGACGTCACACTGTGGCTGATGAACATTTAACTGGGGTCTAATTTTACCCCATGAGCCGCGTATTGACTCTGTCAGTGTATATAAACTGTTACTCTGGGATGTCTGAACACACTGAATACCCATGTGGGCTCTACACATAGAAGGGTATAACTTTGTAGATGGAAAATAAACTTAATTTTCTACTTCTGTCTAAACTCGGTATGCAAGGCTTCTAGTAGTCAAAGTTTATAGCCTTTATACATCTTCAAAATAAAAGCAGTTGTATACTGCAGTGGTTTTCAACGTGGGGTCCCGGGACCACCAGGGGTCCTTGAGGGGGTTCCAGGGGGTCCCCAGCAAATTGATGAATTGTTAAACATCACATTATTTCATTTACAAGAAGTCAACACAATTAGAGAATGTAGAAGTATGACTATTTTTTCATAGTTCCACTGTTATCTCTACCTACTCTGCAGATAGTCATGGAATTCTGGACAAATCTCATCAAATGGGGGTCCGTGGCCCTAATGTGGACTAAATTAGGGTCCTTGAAATGAAAAAGGTTGAGAATCACTGGTATACTGTATACTTGTTTCAAAGACTGTTAAGTTGAGAATGCCTTTAATGCCTGAATCATGTTTATCAGCAATGTATAGAAAGATTTCCCTTCAGCTGAATCATAAACAACTTTAAATTATCGATTTAAAACAAAGAAATAAACTTTAGAACTCAAAGAGAAACACATAGCATGCTCTTTTGTTTCCTATCTCCACATAACAGCTAAAAATAACAGCCTGTCTTCATCTTTCAGGGTTAAGGCTAGTTAGGGTTAAAGTTAGGGTGAAGTTACTACCTAAATAACGCCTATAATGGCCTACTGACATCCTAACTACAGCTTCTATCATAATTTCATTAGCAAGTTTACCATGTGAGCCTAGGGCTGGAACGGTACTGAAATTTTCTTACTGCGGTGAAAAAGTAGCGCCCGCCCAGACACTGCAACATTTTATATTGTTTATCAATATTTTATTTTGTATAATAAGTAGGCTATTGATATATTTATCAATATTATATTTTAAAATTTTCCCGTGAAATGATAAAGACTGAGAACAAGAGTTAATAGAAGTAGTTTGAGGTACAGAGAGGAGCAGCGCTCACGAGACTAGAGCTCCTCGTATAGCCTAGGACTCGTAGTTATGAATAAGTAATGAGCAAGAAAATCGTACTGTAGCCCATTTGTTATAGCCTCTCTGATGTAGGTCTATACTCTAAATAAAAGCTGCAGGTCTGTCCATTCCACGTCTGTCCCTAAAGCACCGCTTGCACAGCTGTTCAAGAACAATATTGGACTTTTATCTGATATATCCAAATCTTCTAGACCACATGCCGTGGAATTTGGTCTTGGTATTAGTCAATGTATTTCATGAAGTCTGTCTATCGCATCATGACTTCCAACTCAAAGTGGTTTTCAGATTCCGTAATCTCTGATATGCACATTAGGAGCTCTACTTTGAATTTCATATACAACTAAAGGAGACTGAATACAAAAAGTGAATAGAGGCAGTATTTGTGTTAAAATATCCATCAACATACTAGTGGAAAACACATAAATGTATTAGAAGCACTCCCCTCAACAACAAGTTTCCTTTCATTTATCCTTTCATTTGTAAACAATTATCCTTTCATTTGTAAAAATCCTAGCCTGATATTCAGACTGAATGGCCATTTTGTTACCACTCTATTAGTCAGTCTGAAATTTCCTCCTCGTGAGCCGTGGGGGGGGTTGATTTTCCCCAAACCAATCACTAGTGACTGTCGTATCTGAACCAATCACTAGTGACTGTCGTATCTGAACCAATCACTAGTGACTGTCGTATCTGAACCAATCACTAGTGACTGTCGTATCTGAACCAATCACTAGTGACTGTCGTATCTGAACCAATCACTAGTGACTGTCCTATCTGAACCAATCACTAGTGACTGGTATCCGGCCGCTCTGACGTTATTTTCAGTTACACTGATGCTGGGCGTATTTATTAACTTCACCAAGAATGTCGGTCAGTTTTGACAAAAATATCGTCTTTGCAAAAACAATATGACGGTTAAGGGATGATTTCAACAAATATTATTCTGCCGAAGCGCCAATAAAAAAACGTTGCACGAATGGTTCAAACTGTACCGCCCACAAAGGCGCTGACTGGCCCGATCATTTTTCCGTTCGAGAAATCCCCGTTGAATAGAGCAACACCAGACTCTGAATCGCTCGACCAAATCTGAAGAGTAGGCAGGACACGATTCAGGAGTAGATAAACTCAAACCTCTGTCTTTAAAATTTGCATACAGCTTTATATTAAATACAAGCTTAAATATTTAACATTCCTATAATGACTTGAACTCTGGTGTCGCTGCTGGTAGCTACATTTGGATTAAGATTTGTACTTTTTTGAAGTGCATTTAAGGTCACAGTGAACGTTTACAGCAGCGCAAAACTGGAACGGATAGAAGCACGACTTGGAACCATCACTAACGTTCTGTAAATTTATCCCCAATCCAATAATGAAATCCATGCATATGTTAGACCACAAATCATAAGCACGCCTTCAGCTGTCAAACAACTGATGTAGCTCAGAGAGAAAGAGATTTGGTGGCTGCCATGTCAGGTGGTGTGTGGACAACAAGGCTCTGTGAGAATTGTTCCCAGCTATTTCTGTGCTAGCTGACAGAAAGCATGTGAGTAGGTGAGGGAGAGGATTCTGTTGCATTAGCCAAATCTGGAGAGCTGGAGAACACTCAGTTCACAATCACTTCCTGGGTCGACCGAGCCAAGTTTCTGTCACTGTGTGTGTTCCCTCTCCCTCTTTCCACTTATTTCTGTGTGTGTGTGTGTGTGTGTGTGTGTGTGTGTGTGTGTGTGTGTGTGTGTGTGTGCGTGTGTGCTGGTGTGGTGGAGGTAGAGTAGTGTGTCCGTTAGGCTGTTAGGCTGAATATGTTAAAGTGTGATGTTGAATGGGTTTGTAGAAGTGTCTGTCTGTAAATGTATGCCAGCCCACAACTATGCACATAAGCGTGCATGCTTCTATAAGCCTGCATTTGAATCAGAATCAAGATTTATTGACCAAGTAAGTTTGCACATACAGTTGCTCTGTCAAGACACATTTGACATAAAAACAACACACTGTTATGTTAAAAAGTGGCAAGTATAAACTAGGGAATAGGTCTCTTTTGGAGGTAGTAGCCTATATAAAGAAAGTAATATATCAGTAGTAGGTAGGTAGGTAGTATATAAAAATTAATAGAAATGTAATAATAGGTTTCTTATCTATATAGAATGCACCTGGTTCGCTGTTGGAACCTTGATTGATTGCACTTATGGGAAGCTATGGAAGTCAGTGAAAAGAAGAAGTGAAAGAAGAAAAAAATAATAATGATGATAAACAGAAATATATATGGGTCTACAGAGTATTCCACTGGGTTCCACAGTTGAGTATTTAAGTGTTTCTGTCTGTTTCTCCGTGTTGGCAGTAGGTGTGAGCAGTACTGGCAGCTTTCCATTATTTACACTGTAGCAGAGTATCTGACACACATTTGAAGAACAGTGTGTACTGGGAGAACAGACCCCCCCCCCCCCCGCTCCTCCGAAGCCCCCTCACTGCTGTGTTTGGGATGAGCACGGGGCAGAGCTGAACAAATCCGGCCTTTGTCCATGTGCAGACTGCAGAAGGTGCAGTCTGCACATGTGTGCTGCTGGAAATGCCACGGACTGCTTAGTCATTGCAAAGTTTCTACAGCAACAAACTATATCAAGGAGCCTGGTCTCCCAAAATGTCATGAAATAAGCACAATGTCTTAAAATGCAAATAATGTGCTTTGTGCATGAAGTGAGAGAAATACCTTTCCCCAGCAGGAAAGGATCACATGAAGGAGACACAACTAGAAACAGGCAGTAGTTTGACATTGAAATAGCGTGGTGGAGGTCAGAGGGGGGGCGGAGACATTTTCCGTTCAACTCCAACGACCCGGGTTCAATTCCCAACTGATGACAAGAAGTTTTCTACTGGGAAGGAAGTTTTCATGTTCAGAGTTTCTCTTTTTTAACCATGACCACATGAAGGTGCGCCGATTGCATACAGCCGTCCCAGTGGGGGATTCCTCTTTGATTTGGCCCGCCAAAGGTTTCTTCCATTTTTTTCCTAATAAGGTTTTCTTGGAAATTTTTCCTTGTATGCTTCAAGGGTCTAAGGCTGGTGGTGTCGGGTAGGTTAGGCTATGTAGAATAGGTTAGGTAGGATATGTTAGGATAGGCTGTTATGTCTTGCTAAAATCTGCTAATTGTGCTTTGTTCAGCTTCTTTTATGTTTGTCCTATATCATTCTGTTCTAGTTAGGCTCATTCTCTGTGGTGGTTGGTTATATAAATGGTTATATAAATAAACAAACTTGAACTTGATCAAGACCTTAAATCAAACCTTAACCAAAGTTGCTTTACTTGCCTAAACTTAACTGTTAGCTAATAGGTGAAAATGGCATGTCCAGCGCATGAGATTGTCACATAATCTAAATCATGGTGGAGGAATGTAATTTTGATATAATTCACATCACATGTAATCTGACTTTCATAGTTTGTGCTGTTAATGAGACTGTGTTGAGCATAATGTCACTTTCCAGATGGTTATTTATTAGCTGAAGGCTTTTTATATTTTTTAAATACACAAACGAGACAAACTTGGTGCATTTATTATGTTGTTTGAGAAAGCATATGAAGTCAGTTATGCTACAATATGTTGAAGGAATGAGCAGTGTGATCCCATGTTCAACAGATTAATACAGGCTTGCAGCAGCAATTGGAAATGTGTCAAGGCTCTGTCAGACCGACATCCATGTTGCTTCACAACCTTCTCTACCACACAAAAGCGCTGCTATTCTTCCAGACTTGCCCAGAGCTGGTTCAGCACATTTCTGGACGCTTTGGGAAAAACAGACGTAAAAGAAGAGTGCTGCTACAGATCTGTGGTCGATCACAATGACTAACCCATAGTCTACACCAGACAAGACACGCCAGCAGCAAGTAAGCAACACGCGCAAGACCTCCATTTGTGTTGTCACACTGGTTCCGGTTTAGTTGCATTTTAGCTGTGCATTTAAGAGCATGAAATCCCCCCGGCATACTGCAGAGAGAAGACAAATACAGAAGAGGTGAAGTGAAATGATCATAATACAAACTGAATAATGGGACTGGAATACACTTGCGTAAGGATGTGAGTTCTTTTTCCCACGGCACAAGACGTGATTATCAGCAGCCAAATTCAGGTCAGTCAGGTGATCATTCAGTCTGTGCATAACAAAAAATATTTTTTGCTGGCAAATATTTGAGCAAATATGCTAGGGGTACAAAAACGTTTTTATTAAAGGTCCACTTATGAATTTTACACAAGTTCAATGGTCCGGAACAATGCCAGTAAAACGCACCGAGATAAATCAACGCTCATAACTTGTCCATAACATAACTTCAACTACACACATTCGATAGTACAGTATGGTGGCTTGAATCAGTGGGAGAAATGGCTGTTTGCCTGTAACCGCTGCCTTGAACCTGGGCACAAGCTGTGGTTGCCAGGCGGAGGCACTGAGCCAAGTGTTCATTGGTCAAACTGCTGCGGTAGGAGTATGACAATGTTCATCGTGGAAAATCCAGACTCACATCGATATGTGGAATAGCAATAACGTTCGCAGGTCCCGGGTCTCTGACTGACAGTAACAATTCGTTGTCATAGCAATGACATTACGCTTCGTGTGATTGGACCAGAGTGAACGCATGGTTAACTTGCGCTCTGCAATGCGTGTCACACATGGGCTCACGCACACAAGTAAATATATGCACGTTCAATCACACAACACGTCGGACACAAGAAAATATATTCCTACATTATTAACTTATGTCTAATGTGACACAAGGTCCGGTCCGGACCTTGGTCCGGAGTTTGAGAAGCCCTGAAATATGCTTACATTTTAGCAAGTATGTGCTCTATATATGAAAAATGAGAGAAATTTGTTTCCCACCACAAAAGGAGGTGAAGGACACAAGAAACAGGCTGTAGACTGACATTGAAGTAGCGCGGTGGAAAGTAAAGGTGTGGAGGTCGGGGGGGTGGATGAGCGATGACCTGGGTTCAGTTCCCAACTCAAGTTTCCTGCGGTAATTTTTAGCGTGTTTCTTATTTAACTATGACCAAAGCCTTACCCTGACCTCAGCTAAAATGTTTTACACTTTCATTTGATGAACAGGTGAAAATGGCGTGTCTAATGCATGCTGTTGTCACATAATCCAGTTCATGGTGGAGGAGCATAATCTTCACATTATTCATGTCCACATCACGTAATCTGCGTTTCAAGAGCTCGTGCTCATTTCACAATATTTTATGAGACTGTGTTCACCCCAGGGTGAACCAGGGAGAGTCTCAGGCATTCCTTTGTTAAAATCGGATCATGTGAATATCCAACAACGTACATTTGCACATTCTGTGTATGTACCCTTCCACTGGACTGTAGATTTGTAAATCTGTAAAATGCAAACATCCGTAAATGTGTCAGTGGTCAACATAGCAAGAATTCTTTGTAGCAAATAGGATTCCAGTGTTACCATAATGATGAGGAGGATTTTCATCTTTAATCTTCAACATTTCTTTAACTACTGTATTCTATGCCATCTACAGTATATCCTCCCTCGAGGATCAATAAGGTTCATCTTATTTCCTTTATCAGTCAAACCATAAATCATAACCTTGGTCCCTGCCCAGGCTGTTGTCAACACCTGCTTCAAGACCACCAACACACATCAAGGCTAGCATCCCAGGCACATGTCTGAGATGTGCATGACTCCAACGCCATCATTAAGTTCGCTGAGTACACGACAGTGGTGGGCTCAGCACAGACAGTAATGAGTCAGCCTACAGGGAGGAGGTGAAACACCTTGAAGCTTGGTGTGCAGACAAGTCTGCCTCTTATCGACAAAACAAAGGAGTTGATTGTTAAACCTGTACACTTCAACAGAACCGCAATGAAGAGAGTGAGCAGCTTCAATTTCCTTGGAAGCCAGTTCACTTAGGACCCCAACACCTCTTCTCTTGTTGAGAAGGAACAGCAGCACTTTCAATACCAGAGAAGTCAACATGTCCTAAAACACTCATCAGCTTCTATGGATATACAATAAGAACATACTGCATCACACCTCGCCATGTCACTGTGCAGGGTTTTGTAGTTTCTTTCTGACCCATGCACAGTCCTGTTCTGCTCAGACGTTTATCCGTACGATTACGTATGGGATTATACGTAATCAAACTGACCCCAAAACCATGCTAATTTTGTTAATTTCACACACCTACATGTGTACCTAATGCTTCACTTGTCTATTTTTAATAAGGGCAAAGAAGGTGCAAATACGTTGTGCAACTAAACTTGAAAATCCCTCTAGTTTTGTTGTCGCAACTGTCACAAACAAGTCATGACATCACACACCTGAACACCTGTAGAAGTGCATTGCACTGTTTTGTCTTGTATTGACCGTGTTGCTCTATTTCACTCTTGATTGGAATCAGTGGACAAATGCAGCAAAAGAAATATTCAGTCTGTGTATATTTCCTTATCGCTTGACTTGTTAAAATACATTTTCTCTCGAGTTTATAAGAAAGCTGTGTACATATTCTATAGATATACTGATATTGCTATTTTATGAATACAGTCACTCACTGAATACTTCCACAATATGGAAGTACCCTTTGCCCTTGCCGATGTCCACCAACACGTGCCCATGAGGGTCCTGGGAGCTCTCAAACAAGTACAGCCAAAGAGACAGTCAGTTAGTAAAGGAAGGCCAGAAGGCCATCATGTAGTTGGGTTAGCAGACATTAGGATGATTAATACATACAACAATATTAAAGACAAGCTGCTGCCCTCCAGTTGGCTTTTTGCATTCAGGAAACAAAACAATGCACAAGGTTTCCAATGATCTCTTTCATTCAAAATCTTAAATTTTAAATAGTTAATAGTTGAAAGATGGAATCAGTTTATGCTCCGGCCCATTTCCACCACTGCTGATAAACACTTACAACATCCAGAAGGATTATAATTTCTGCTGTTAACACAGTGATTATAACCAAAACACTCCTTTCTCTATGTCAGTATTTAAAGTTTGACTATTCAGGCTTTTTATACCAAGTGCTGCCACTAGCTGAACGTCTGGTTGTGCAAGACCTTCATGCGCACCCCATTAATCTTATTACTGTATATTTCCTGTGACATGCCGACACTTTACATAAGCACTGTTGGCTCGGGCATGATCTGAACAGCAGTTTGTTGTGGGGCTGAAACGTGTCTCTGGAACAGCCTTGGAGGGGTGGGGATGGGTGGGAGGGCAGGGAGGGGGTGGGGGTGGGGGGCAGTGCTGGGGGCCCACACCACATGACATGGAGATGGATTAATAGGGGCATTTAGTTACAGTATGTAGAAAGA
The DNA here is from genome assembly GCF_048128805.1 of Centroberyx gerrardi. NCBI lineage: Eukaryota > Metazoa > Chordata > Actinopteri > Beryciformes > Berycidae > Centroberyx > Centroberyx gerrardi. The sequence continues at coordinate 36,900,688 of NC_135997.1, forward strand.
GCTAAGATTACAGGTTTGCTGTTTACATTGTGGTGTGTGTGTGCGTGTGTGTGTGTGCATGTGTGTGTGTGTGTGTATTTGTAGAGAAAACATTGTTTGTATAACAAAGTGTACACGTAAATGTTAATAATTACACAAATGAAATACAAACACAATCTACATATGGCCATCATGGCAGACATATTTTATCTCGGTGGGTGGTCAAAACCAGCCAACAAAGCCTTTTTAGAAAATTAGAAAAATAGCCTTATTTTGAGTTTGACAGGCGTGTTGAGCCATGTGATGCAACCTGCCTGCTGCTCATGTATGTCACACCGTGTGAGCCGCCTGGGATTGGGAGGAACAGCCCCAATTCAGGACTATAAAAGCATAGCAGAGGTGTAATAATCCCACTCCAAATCAGGTATGTTCAGTAGAGTAGCATAATGACCCTACCTGTTTAATTTCCTGTATACTAGGGTTACAAACATATTGCCAATATGTTGGTTTGCCAGTATGATACAGGTGAGTAAATGATTTTACTCCACAACTTCAGGAGTTGCAGTCTGTAAAACATGCATTGAAAACTGTCTCACCTGCTTTAAGGAGCTGCTAACCCACCCCAGAATTTCTTTAGCAAGAATAACATTTTGGGGGAAACACTGAATCCTTGTAATTTTGGGGAATATTTTGGGATGAAAATGGTATTTTTAAATATACAGCACAGAGTAAGACCAGGGACACTGACTCTTTTAAACATTGACACCATGAGTTTTGTTGTGTTGTTTTCAGTTTGTTTCACTTACTAATTATTCAAGGGGGCGTAGTGGCTGCAAATGTTAATTACTTCAAAGAAAACATTTATCACAAATATGATCATATGTTTTTATATTACAAATATACTGTATTTATTTCACATTTGGCAGCAGAACAGACTGGTGGTTAGAGACATGGTTTGATATGCCAAGAAATTAAAGGAAAAGACCACGCTCAGATACTCTTACACTGTCATGTATCATCAATCTGTGATGTTCAATACATGCCAGGAGTTATTTTGTGATGAAGTGTTGCAATTTACTTTTTTGGTGAACCCACTTTCCCTCAACCTGCCTCACCTACTCTTTCAGTTAGTGATTTCCTAAGTTTCCCAGAATGCTTTTCAACAACCCCCAAAGACTGTGCCTGGACTTGTTGTATTCAGCTCTGTTTCACAGAGCAAATAGTGATGGCGACAACATAGTAAGAGCAAGACAGTGAGTTTTTCCAGTCAAGTAAAGTGAGAGTCACGCCCCTTCCTCAAACCCCAGCCTGTCTCTCTGCTGCAGTGCATTCTGGTCTCTCTCCTGCTCCTGTGGTGGATTTCTCCCTGTATGATTGTTGAACGTCTCTCGGTGCAAAATGGCGGCTCTAGAAAGAAGCCCTCGCTCTTTGATTCTGAGGGACTGACACCAAAACCTGACGTTTACCGCTGATGTTTTACATCCTGAAACATTTTCTCATATCAAACTCCACTGTAGCTGCTGGAAACATCTGGAGGTGACGTCACCTCGTCTACGATTGGATAGTTATCCACCAAGAAGAAAAATACAACAAAAACTAGTAAATGGAGCCAATAAATGCAAGGTAAATTGACACTTTTTAACAGTGTTGAAATGTTTTAGGGTGGATTTTTCCTTTAATTCCTGAACAGACTGTGTGTAATATCCCAACTGAGTGCTAAAATCTCATGAGCACCTGGTGACTGTGTGTGAATGTGTTGGGTAAATGGAGCCAGAGATAGGCACAATTCCATATTACAACACTAACTTGTGAATAGGATCAATGGTAAACAATATGGATTACTTAAAAAAAGAGCCTTGTACTTTGTTGTAAATGGCAAAGACGCCTTAACAGAGAGGGGGTGGCGTAGCCTAAAGGTTCGAGACTGGAGGGTTGCCAGTAATATAATATATAGTATAATCCATGTCTGTGAAAATCCAAGGAGAAAAAGTACATGAGTAACGCTTTCCTTCCCTCAACAACTACTGTCAGCACCTTCGGGCAAGGTATTTAACCCTAAAACTGTTCAATGATCAATAGTAGAAGCCTGTAGCTTTGCTGGGGAGTTCCCAGGTATGGATGTGAAGCAATGCAGTGATGAAAGAGCGTGCATGCTCATCAACCGATCTCTGGATAAATAAAAGTTTAGTAATGTCATGGGATCTTTTGGCAGCTGACATTTGAAAAGCCACTCTCTCCTTTCCATCACTCCTTGACCTGACACTGTTAAACTACTGGACTGAGCATTCTGACCCGCATACGACTGATCATGAGTTTGCACGAGGAATGGCATTATGGACCTCTTATGTACCATAATCCTAATCATAATGTGCTAATTGTTCCAAAATGTTCAGCTGACTGTGGACGAGAAAATGAGGCAGAGAGTAGCCGAGTCCATTCATCTGGCCTCTAATACAGTGGAACAAATCCACCCAAATACACCACAGGATTCATCTACATCAGAAAGCATTTGAACCACATTACAGAAAACCTGAGAACAAACGAATCACATGCTCTGAAAATTTAAAGTATAGTGACTACAGTCTACAGGCCCAATCCGGGATTTTTTGGGAATTTGTCAATAATGGTTCTTTCAGGGCCGGTTTCACTAAAGAAAAATAACTTTCAGATTCCACTATAACTACAAACATGAACTAACAACTTAGATCTTCTGTGAGGGCCAGTTAGTCAGTGTGGCATTGCTTTCATTTAGCTTAGTTTGTAATGAGGTGAGCCAGTGTCTATGGTTTGGGTTTGGGTTAGGCCCAGGCTTCAGTTGGCCTTACTTATTATAACACACCTTGACCTTCTAGATCCTCTCTACCTCCTAGACTTTTCTGCAGCTAGAGGAGGCTTGTGACATATTTACGGGGATGGTTGGGATTTGATGACAGTCACATGTTCAATTATGTATAAAAAAAACCTGGTTCCTGATTGGCATTTTTAGTGCAGTCAACATCAGAGCGGGTGTTGTCTTTTGATTGTGTGTAAGTTAACAAACTCAGGCTTGTTAGAGTTTCAAAGCTCTACAGACCCTTAGCCAAAGCAAAGCCTTGGCATGCAATACTTTTGCTGTTTCCTCTATAATACATGACCAGATATCACACACCTGAACACCTGTAGAAGATTCTGATATGAGAGACAGCACTGAGAGAGTATTTTCCATAATCAAACTAAACAGGACATAATTAAATTTGTCATGTATGTCCCGGTCTTGGGGGACACAAAGGTCCTTACCACACGTTATGCTGCTGTTTCCTTCCTGTTGGCAATTACCTGAATATAATAGCAATCTAGTTTTATAGCAAACACAAGATGCTTTATAAACACAAAATAAATTATAAAAAAGCCAATAAGAAATAATAAAAATGCTAAAACTGCATTGCAGAGGAATAAATGTAAATACATGGATCCACCGTGAGCAAAAAGTGTTATTAAACCTTTTTTGTTTGTGTTCAACAGCCATGCCAATAAAGTAATTGAAACTGAAGGGGGTAATAGGTGGTGTGTTTTCCACTAACAAACACATCAACAGCCGTTGCTAACTGCTGGTCAACAGCTGTTTTACAACCAGCCAATGCCAAAACTTGTCCTGGAAATCAAAACAACAGAAGAGATGAGAAAGATATGTTCTATTTTCAGCTGCACTCCCCTCTAACCACCACCGTCACCCCAGCCCAGATTCTCAGCAGCGTACCATCCACCGTTCATCTCCTTCCACGGATGACAGAGCAGGTGAGAGACAGGCCATGCATGTGAAAACAGCCATATCTTTCTTTCATGTGGGTTGAATTCTTCCTTCAGGAGAAAAACAACCCGCCTGTCGACCGTCTGACATTTGGTGGAGGCTTTTATCCAAACTGCCTTACAGTGCCCATGGCTGCATACATTTTTAGTGTGGGTGGCCCCAGTGATAACAGCACCCCTAACCCTGGCGGTGTTAGTGCCTTGCTCTACACATTGAGCTGCACAGGACCTATCCAGGATATGTAGGACATGTAGTATTAGAGTTTACAGCAGAGGAGGTGTGGGACAGCTGCAGGGTTTAGAGGCGACGCAGCAACCCCTGTCCAGTTGGTAACCAATCACTCCTCTCTCTCAGTAAAGTATATTATAGTATGTATATTCATAGTTGTATATTCATATGGTGTATGGCCATATGCCCTATAGTCTGTTAAGGTTACTGTAGTTGGACAAAGTGGTCACTGCCTCTTTTACAATGGATTTCTCCCTGTTCCCAGTTATCCACAGGAATAAGAAAAATACACCAAACAACAAAATGGACCCAGAAATGCAAGGTACATCACCAGTATCTGTTTTAAAGTGTTAACGTGTTTTAGGGTGGATTTCTCCATTAAGACGCAGAACTTCTTTGATATCAGTGACATCACTATTTCATTAACTTTACTCTCCTCCTGGGAAAATGTTGTTGAGGTCATGTTGTGGCGAGGCATGTGATATTTAACATAATACATATGGTAAACACAACATAGAGACGTGTACAGACTACTGCACTCTCATCACCATAAACATCAACACACTCATGTCACTGTCAAGTCTGATTCATTTTCCCACTGACAGGAATTGACTTGGGATGTTTACTCCTTGTGCTCTATGCACATAGTTTCATGTTACATAGCACAAGTTCAGACTCTCCAACGCGTACGCACATGCAGTTACTCCATGACAAAATGCCAGAAAGCTGCAGATGTGTGTGTGTGTGTGTGTGTGTACACAGCGTCATTCCCAAGGAACATGTGTGTGTGTGTTGTTTGCAAAAAGTACACAAGCACAATGTTCCAGAAGTCACACTTGATTGCACATTCATTCATAATCTACAATGCTGCCCCCACCCTAGTCCACACACATACACACACACACACACACACACACACACACACACACACACACACACACACCACACACACGCACACACACAGATAATTGAGAGCAGATGCTGTGTTCTCTGGCTGCCCTGCTCTGATCCCCCTGTATTACCACAGGTCTACAGATAGCTGATACTAGCACTAAGCAGCTTGAACTTAAGGATATGTTACAAAGCAGCAACAGGAATCCAAAACTGATCCCAGCTGAAGACTAAACTTTGGCCATAGTAGATAGAGAAAATGAGTGCTATGGGGAATTGTGCAATTATGCCTCAATCATTCCATAAAGTATTTTTTAAGGTTCGCTTACTATTATATAGTGAGGATAAACAATGTTTTGCAGACATTTGTATTGCCATCATTTTCAGTTACACAGAATCACTAACTGTAGGCAATGAGTACGTTTACATGCACACCGACACTGTCTACTGAGAGTTCAACGCAATATTTAGATTACAATGTTTACATGGTTCGAAGTAACGCTGTTTCTCTCATAACCCGATTTACATGGATTCATTTAATAATCGGTCACTATGGACATCTGGTGACTGGGTTCTGGAGCTGCTGGCGGTGGAAACACACAGAAAATGTTGTCTTCTTCTTCTGGTCTCACAAAGATAATAAAGAAGTAATTTTGACATCCAAGGAAATTAGCAAGAGCGTCCTCAGAGCAAATAAGCCAGGAATATGCTATATTTCATGGAACAGCATAATACATAAATCTCTGTCACAACACCGTTAGGCCTGTTAAGCGAAGATTAACAAAGTGATCGAACCAAAGTATACTATAACACGTTTTCACATGGCATGTACACAACAACCATTGTTTGTTTGAATTGTCTGCAGTTCCAGGAGAACACAGCTGAAGATACCCTACCGTTGTTTTTACACATTAGAATTCAATGCAGTCATGAACTTAATAATAGCTTACTTATATTTCAGAAACATGTATGGTGGTGAATGATATCAAATGGAGATGTGTGAAAAGATGGGGATGAGAAAAGAGAGAGAGAAAAAAAAGAAAAGAGAGAGAGAGTGAGAGAATGAGAGTGTGTGTGTGTGTGTGTGTGTGTGTGTGTGTGTGTGTGCGTGTGTGTGTAGCTTTGCCTTCTTAGGCCCTGGCTGGAGCTGTCTGGTTGCTGTGGATGTTGGTTTAGGGTTTAGGGTTACGTTGTGGTTGTGGTTCTGTCTTGGTACAGCTAGCAGCATTAGAGCTGAGACAGACAAACCGTCCGCTGCGTCACACACACACACACACACACACACACACACGCAGAAACACAGATACACAAATACACACAACTGCAAGATCTGCAACATGTAAGCGTCCTGAAAGATATTTTTACAATTCAGACTTACGTTCCAGCTGTTACAAACAGCAAAGTCATTTGCGGTGAAACTTTTCTCTCTGAATTTTTTGTGCTCCCCTGTAAATGTTACTAGTAATAATTAGCCTTTCATGGGATTAGGATGGTATGACCATCTGGCGCCTTTATTAAAAATTCCTGCAAATGAGGCTCCATTACACTGGAGCAGATCCCTTTTTATGGACGGAAACATGGCTAATTACACAGTAAGGTAGGGAAGCCCGTCCAAGGGGATAAGCCAGGACTCATTTCAGACCCAGGTGGTCCAAACAGCCCACAGTTCATTGAAGAACTTCACATTTGGGCAATATGCACTGGTTTTGGTTTTTAACTGTCGCCACTATAACGAAGACTTTATAGCGCTTTTATCTACACATGGAGTGCCTTGGATTTTTTGAGTTGGGGAGCGATGTAGACAAACTTAATGAAAAACTTCACCACTAAGTATCTCCACTGGTTATGTCATTTACTTGCTATCCTTTAAAATTATTATAATGTCTTTTGTGTTTTGTGCCATCAATTATTTCATATGAGCAGTTAAATTTGCATTTTGGAACCAAACTTTTCATTATATTATTCCTGTGGCCTAGAACAGTTATATCAACATTTTATACTTTCCCCCTAAGCAAGAAACCAGAAAACCATGACTCTCCTCTGTGATACCATCAAGATATTCTCCCAACTATTTTCAATGAATCTGTACATGGATATGACTCCAGATAATGAGATGAGAAAAGCTATTTTTTGCTGTTGCTGGCTATACAGGACAGTAATAATAATAATAATAATAATAATAATAATAACAATAGACAGCAATACAGAAGACAGACAGTAATAGGAAGCACAGGGCAAAAACACAAAAGGTAGGTAATATAAGCTAATGCAGACAGAAGAATCCTCAGGCAGGAAAAACATACCAATACTGAAATTCAGAGGGGTTCCCCTTTAAGTAAGCACATTGTGAAAACAAAAACATCCAAATTCCTCCTTTTGACTTTCCCTACTGTGGTATCTGCCGTTTCTTTGCCAGCTAGCTTCCATAGAAGTTCACTAGCCGTGGATAAGGAGAGAGGCTCTGCAGCCTTGGTAAAGGACATTGAATGAAGACTAATGTTGATGGTGAACCAAGCTTTGGTTTGATGGTTTCATTTGAAGACTGAAATGGGTCCATTTGCCTCATCTGAATGGAGATTAGGCTCTTAGCTACTTACCTGGGTCACTGTGACTCAGAAATAAAAGAACTGAAAGGGGGGCCTCTCCCTGGAAGCATGCTGTTCTGTATCTTCTTTCAACAAAGTGAGGCTTGAGAGGCTCTCATCGGCAGCTTTCATTGGCAAACAACATCAGCTTTCTCCGATCTCTCCAAATGGATCTCAAACCACTCAGGATGGTGCAAAAGTGTACACAATTATGATAATGTTGATCAGAATTAATAAAAGTGTATGTATATGACAAATACTGTATATCAGACATGAAAGATCCCAGCAGAAAGTGAAGAATATTAAGTTAACTAAGATAAGTTTTGATTCTTTTAAATAATTTTAGGTACAGTAAGGTACAGGTACAGATATGTATCAATGTCAACAGTATGACATTTTTTTCAGGAAAGTTTTGTCCCTGTCAATGTGCAGGTAGCCAGTAGGTAAGCATCCAGCGATCCTTTAGGGTTAGCATTAGGGCTAGAGTTAGACACAGGGTTAAGCTTTGGACAAAACCTCACCCCAATCATCCAGTGTTTCTTGTCCCTCTGTGATGCCAAGTTGCCCTTCCAAGAAAATAATTGGGAACAGAGAGGTTTTAACCCTAACCCCAAATAACTTTACCAAATACAGCTGTAACATTCTGTTAAAATTGCTCTTTTCATTGCTTCACAGCTACAAACAATGATTGATATGGGCAGCTGATGACAATCATGCTCACCCAGCTCTGTAATGGATGCAAGCTCTCAAAGCCGAACTAATGAGTTATGAGCTTGTTCCACCACAAGGACATAACAAATCATTTTCCTTCCTGGAAAAATGCAGTCTTTATTATTCCCAATCATTTGAATCTAGGAATTTGACATTTTAGTTCGCATACCACCATTGTGGTGGTATGCAGTAGACTGGATGCTCATTGTTTTCGATAGGAGATCAATGGTAAACTCTGCCAACGCTGGTGTAAAGTGCCACTTTCCAGGAAAAAATATTCCATTTCCCTGCCTGGCTTCCTTTTCAATTACGGTGTGACTCATATTTAATTATTTCTGGAAATATAACCTAATAGATATTTGAAATAAAACACTGAAAATTAACAGTCAAAATACTGATGAATAGCTTACCATTAAGGATTTTTTAGGCCACAATGTGAATGCAGCATAAGAGGTTAAGTCCTCAACCCAAAGCATATTGAATTGTAGTTTGGCCATTCATCACCTTATTGTTTTAGGCTCAAATGTTAATGATTCATGCAGATTATACTTAAAAAAGAAAATTGATTGTCCTTAATCAAAAACTATAGGAACATTGTTTGTTAGTCTATATAGTTGTTTACATCTGTATTGTAGATCTGTGATGGCTCCTACTGTTATAATACAACAATAGACTGAACTTCAAAAGTTAATTGCCCTATAAAACCACACTGACAGCCCTCCCACCGTGGTATGAGGTATAAAGGCTGTCCTCACACGCCCCCCAGTCAAGTTCCCTAGCCAGCTATAAACCTTCAGGCCCAGCTGCAGCCTTGTGCTTAAAACTTACGGAGAGGAAGAATGCTAAGAAGACAAAATCCCTGGCCTAGGGAAAGTCTCAAAGTCAAGAGAACATGTTGATCCTGCCAAAGATCCATCAGTGATGCAGTGTCAGAGTTGGTACCGTGGCAAGGTCAGAATTATTGTAATGGAGTCATCAGCTGGATCAATGTCCTGCAATGTCGACGTTTCTTTGTGTTATTGATTTGGCTGGCTAGGCTCTGGACATTAGATCACACAAAACATTTTATAAACTTACATATTCTTCACAATATTAAAGTGTCACACTATGGTTTAGTAAACCTGATGGTTCACTCTCACGGCCTCTCCAATGCCTCTCTCTCACATGCGCTTCCCTATGTCTTTGTGTTTGCGTGCCATTCATGTTTGTTCCCATTGCCTCCTTTACCACTGAACAATCAGGTTACGTTCCGCAGCATTCAGTTCAAAACAGACTAGAGAGACAAAATGTTCAGTGCATCAACACAGAGGCTGCATGCTTTCCTACTGACACAGGCCTCTCGGACATTGGAAGCAGTGGCCAATGTGTGACAGTGAGGGACAGTTGATTACCATAGCTGTCTCTTTTCACTGACCCCGCCGCAATGTGGCGTGGTCACAGCTTTTATGACAGCAACCTTTTCAGAGTGCACAGTGGGGCACGGAGTGCCATGCCGGGCAGTAAACTGCATCATGAACATTAGACAAAACCTACATTGTTTTCTGCCATGGGCAACTGAAACATGTCAACACAGCATGGATGCCTCAGTCTACCCAGGGAAACTGGACCTGAAAAGTTTGGGGGTTTTGGCGGTGGTAGGGGCTGACGGGGCGGAATGACATGGCAGGACACAATTCAAGTCACATAGTTTAATGATCATGATCATTAAGGCTGTGTGTCTACTGGGAACCTCTCTTTACTATTTCCAATGGAAAGGACAAAAATTGCTAGAATACCACAATACCACAGCACGAAGAGCCACAGCCACAAGAAATTTAGAAAAATTTCTACTAGACACTAGCTAGTAGAAAAAGAGCACTACCTTTCACATACTGTAGGTATTTAATAGGCTCTTAGCAAGCATAGGAGCCATTCAGTAACTGCTTAGTGTTTCTAAAAAAGAGGTTCAGTAGACACGGGGGCTGAAATTTTTCAATCACGTCTGACTAGTATATACACAACCAGCTCTAAAAAAAATCTCATAAAATTTAATAAACACAGGCTGTTCAATTGTTTGTTTCCTATTTTCCTGAAAAGGCCTAAAAACTTGTTAAACTTCTTTGCATGTAGAATTCCTTCAAAGAAAATGCTTTGCAATGCATCTTTAACCATAACATTTGAACTGAGTTATATAAAAACAGATCTGTGCTTAAAAACGTCCTGACTGATTTGAACATCTGTGGATTATCCATAGTGCCTGTCCAAGCCATGTTAAACTGGTCTGTAAAAACTGTTCAGTTCATGACAATGTCCTCACAGAGGTCATCCCATCCCAGATCCAAACAGCTACCCATGCACAGGGAATCATAAACTCTGTTGACCGGGCCCCCTGGTAATCATGTAATCATTTCACAACATTTGGACAGCTAACCATGAAACTCCTGTTGACAGCTTCCTTTTCGTTAAGTTGCTTAACAGAAGTGATCAAATCTAGCTCCTTGATGTCTGTAGAGTGTGAAGAGCCTGTTGAAAGCCCAGGGTACAGCAGACGCTCTGCCGTGCTGCCTCTGCCAAAAGGCCTGGCTTACAGAGCCCTAGAGACCATACCAAGTACATGGACTGAGATCCTGGCACTCCTGGAGAATTGGAACAGTTTACCAAGGCAGCTGATTTTCCTCCACTGTAATCAAATGAGAGCATCCCCCTAATGTTGGGTTATGGGTAAGCCACAGAGGACCTGTTAAGCAGAAACCAGGTTTTGTGGTATTCCAGCCATTTCTATAAGATTGCTCTCCTCTATGGTTTAAAAGGGGAAAATTACTAATAGATGTGTGAGGAAAGGAAAGCCCAAGGCAAATCCTAGTGGTTCCTTTTTGAGAAGCTTACTCTACAGAGAAATATATGCCTGCTCCGAAATGGACATGTGCGAGGTGAACTGAGTGTATTTTATGGGAAAACTGAATCAGTGAATATTTTTGCTATTATAAGTGACAATGGTTGCAGATGAGGTGGGAAAAATCTGATTGCTTTGGCTCCAGAAATTTCGCAGAACTCTGGCAGCTGAGAAAAACTAGTGCAAAGTTAGTTTTGTGCGGTCTGCATATTTCTTGGAAGCTCCCCTCGGCTCTCACAGGCTGTACATCTGGACCCCACTCCCACAGGACAGCACAAACCACAAAGCAGGCGGTCTGTGCGGGAACACTAGATGATACATCGTCCATGTGAAGGAGTGGCTAGGTTTCATGTGGAGAACAATGGTTAGCGGTCTGACTGGCTGCTGCAGTTTTCAGTATTACCCTGAAACTTAATTTTCATTTCATTAGATCACTCATTATTTCACTTGAATTATTTTGAAGTCAAGTTCTTACTGACTATATCACAGCAGGGAGTGCGGTTTACCAGCAAAGGAGGAAGATGTAGTAATGTACTGTGGGGTGTGTGGATTGTCAGAGGTTATAGTGGACAAGCAAACAGATGAAGGAACACGCTGTGATGCCCCGCGAGGCATTGTCCAGAAGAGTTTTGGGAAAGCCGACCCACTCTTCTCACCAAGCGTTCCCATTGTTGCTGTGTTCATTATGACCCAGCAGGAGAGACCAAAGTGTGTCTGTGTGTGCTTGTCCATAAGAACAGAACAGCATGCCACAGGAAGCACAAAGGATACTGCGAACATTCAGTCTATTGATCGCTGTTGTGTTCTACTTTTCTCCATCACTGTCATTTCTTGCATGAAACTCCCCTCTGTTTGTTGTACTTTCAAACATTTTTAACTCCAACTGAGCTTGCTTTCCTCTTTCTTTCTGATGTCCAAACATTTCTACTGTCACATACCATATGTGACTATAAAAGTATATTTCCGAGAGAAAATGTGTCCTTGCTTTATCTTGAAAGGCTAAAAAGTTGTATTCATTAGAAGGAGTTAATCTTTTAAAGCTGTTTACGATTAAACCAACAGATGTCACTATTCACTCTCTGCCTTTTATTTCTATGGGAAAAACATCATACATCTAATTTAGTAGGTACTTGGGACACCATAGAGTATCAGTGTTTTGTTTTTTTTAAATTTGTTTATTTGAAAGGGACAATGCTCAATAAATATATTGTGCCAGATATACTGTACCTGTAAGCTAATTTCCATCCATAGTCCTTGGGCTGGTCGTCAGTCGCACACCAAAAACAATTTAAAAGGCACAATGAAATTACAATCTAGAATGCAAACATTACAAAACAAAAACAAAAACAAAAAAACACAGAATCAAATAAATGAGATAAAACATTTCGATCACATACATCATCAATCCATTTCACACTCACCTGCATGCACACACACACACACACACACACACACACACAAGCAATAAGCAGAAATCATATCATTGCATGGGGTTATTACATTATTACTGTATTACATACAGTAACTAATGGCTGCAAGACTGTTTTCCTTTCAGCCATTTTTTAATACAAAATGTAAAATTCTTAAACGTACTGCACTCTCTGGTACTAGTCGGCAAGGTGTTCCACAGCTCGGATGCTTTCAGCCGTCCTGCTAAACTTTGTGGACCGAAACTTTACATAACAGTCTCCTCTTGTGGAGGATCTTGTTGATATTGTACCAGTGTTAGAATGGGTTACAAATTGTTTAAGCGGTGGTGGGGCAAGGCCATAAAAGATCTTGTATAGTAAACAGACATTAGCCATAAACAGAACATTTTCAAATGTCAATAGATTATACTGATGATAGGAATTGGGGTTTTTGTCCAGTACCTTCAATGTCTGTTTATAGAGTTTATGAAGTGGTTGCATAGTTGTATAACTTGCCTGAGACCAAGTTGTGACACAGTAGGAAAGATGGGATAGTATCATAGAGTACTTAGTTGGTTGTGAATAAATTTGAATTGAGCTAAGTTGTGTTTGTCAGTCCCTATAATTTTTTTGAAATGTTTTTTAAAGGTTAAGTTACTATCAATAATGACACCTAGATATTTAAAGCGGTGGACAACTTCCACCCGCTGTCCTTTCACTATAATGTCAGGTGGAGGAGTGTCATTTTTTCTTATAGAAAAGAACATACTAACGGTTTTGGAGATATTCAGTGTTAGACAAGATTGATTCAGCCAATTCACAATTTTCTCCATTGCTACTGTGAGTACAGATGCAGCTTGATGTTTAGACTTAGCATGTACATAGATCACTGAGTCATCTGCGTACATCTGTATTTTAACCTCTGGAGCAACAGATGGTAAATCATTTATATAAATACTAAACAAAAGCAGACCTAAAATGGAACCTTGAGGAACCCCTATGTAACACTCTAAGAAAGGAGATAAATGTCTATTAATTCTAGTGCAATACTGTCTGTTGTTAAAGTATGAAGTCATCCATTTCATTGTATTTGGTGATATATTATGTTGACAATTTAGACAACAGTACATCATGATTGACTGTGTCAAACGCTCCGATTAGAAATACCAACTCTGCTTGAGTATTTTTGCTATTTTTGCTGGGTTTCAGGATTTGCTTTGCCAACATTGGGTTACAAATCCTAGTGCAGTGATTCTGAAAAGGCAGTTAGGGGACAGCTTTCTGTTGGCTCCAAGCCTCCCCCTCTCAGGGGCGGGGCTCTTTTCTTATGGGAGTGTACAAAAACTGAAGGCTAGCATATTTGCCAGTTAGCTAGTAAACTCTGCTTATTTCCAAAAGCCGAGGTAACTATGGCTGCAGAGAGGAATGCCACTGTTGAAAATGTATTGACAACATTCTCAGCCACATTTTATCAGAGTCTACACTTCAGACATTCTTGTATGAACCACAATACACTGCTGAGGAGATTTTGCGAGCCAAGAACGAGCTGCCACCGCAAGTAAAGGGCCTGTAAATTATGATTATAGTGCAAGTCTGTGAAAGGTTGGTAGCCCACACAAAACAACGTGTAAAATGTATAAACAATGATTTAACAATCACTACATTGGTCATCTAATACACAGGATTATACTATGCTAAAACAGAAGTACTGGAAAGCATAATTAGACCGTGACCAGATTTTTGGGAATAAAAATGTCATTCATGTGCAACGTCAATCCAGATGGGATTAAAATTACCCCAGGATGTCAGCGTTCACTCATACAATACAGTTGGTAGGTAATTTCAGATGGAAGTTTTACCAGGGGAGCTGGAGAAAAGATACTGACAATTGATATTAGGTCTTGTAACATAGGTTTTAACAGGATTTCAATCCTGTGTGGATAATAACCCTGTGTTTTACAGGAAACTCAATTCTAGTAGGCTATCGTCTATGCTATGTGATTCAGAAATTACTAATACTTTGCACATAAGCATATTGTGAAATCTGACAGAAATGGTACGCCCTCTTTGTAATTTATAGGAGAAACAAATTAATACATATATGCGGACCAGATTGCATTAAAATAATAATGCAATACTAATCATCCAGACAGCCGGGCAGAATAAAATTCCTGTAGTTCTGATGTAAAAATGACAATCACCAGACACCCATGGTAATAGTAACAGAGGGGGAAATTCAGGAACAGCGTCAGTCAGGGACAAAGCACCAAATCTGGGGACTGTCCCCGGAACGGGACGTCTGGTCTCCCTAAGTTAGACCAACAACAACAAAACCTTTAACCTCAATACATTGCTAAAACACTATGTGCAAGGCATCATGGGGCAATGCCTCGAAACAACATGGCTGCGTTGGTCCAATAAGATTACTTACAAGTTTGGTGGACTGCATCAACAATCTTTGCCCAATTTGGGAAAAAAAAGACAATAGTGCACGTCCTTGCCTAACTATGAAGATATCTGTGAAGTTTGATTCTGAGTGGATCAGAATAGCGGCAGTTATGTGCATTAGTGACAGACAGGGGTGACGTGTGATAATATTGTCTTTATTCCTTTTTTCCATTCCATTCTTTTTCTCTGGGTTTTTCTTTTACCTTTTTCCCCATTCCCTGATCTTCTGTTATTAGTTCTGTTTCCTATAACATGCTCACTGGACTATGGTCATACTGCCAGCAGAAATACAACTGAAGAAATCTGATAAAACACACTCTATACATGTGGGATGGTCCAAGACAGAATTGGGCTGGAATATAAGTAAGGCTCATGTCAATACAAGCACTTAACTTGCATCCTATGTGCATGTCGTGGTAGTAGACAAAACCTGAATTGTTAGTGAGTAACTAGACTATGTGCAGATCCTGGAAATTACCCCTGGACATTCAGTATGTGTTTACGAGAGAGATATGTCGCCAATTCTAACTCTTATTGTGTAGTTATTAGGAGGCTGTAAAGTACAGGGTTACCAACATTACCAAGAATACATTAAGTGGTAGCACGGTCTTTAAAGACTGCTCTCTTCACATAAGAGTGTGATGGGTGAGGAAAGCTATTAACTGAGGGTTGAACACTCAGTAGGTCACATGCTGCTCATATGGTGAATGGGTTGGTCTGGGAATGTCTTTAAAAATTTTCTTTGGAAGCACATACTTACATTTTGTTCCAGATTTTACAAGCTTCAAAAATAAGCCAAAGCATCAAGCCAGTGATAACATTATAGCTGTTGACAGTGCAGTTCCACCTCCAGTCCTTTATAAACAACTATTACATACCAGTACTAGGAATTATATCTGACTTTATTATTATCAAAAGAGTCATCCATATATTCTTAATCTTTGAATGTTTATGCTTGTGGTTTTTTTTTTAAAAGAGCCTTTTGGGGTCAAATATTTAAAAGGAAAGTTCTATCTCAAAGAACACTTCAGCTTGGCACTAAGGTTCTATTTCCCATCCAATCACAAACGTCAATGTGTCAGTAACGACCAATCAAAATCTACCTTTCAGCCACATCGTCCTGAATGAGTAGTGATAATTGCACACAAGCCAGGAAATAGGAAATTTTCTTAAAGTTAATGACAATGTCACTTTTTCACAATAATAAAGAAAGGTAAGATAGGATTTTAGGCTCAAACAAGGCTACTTGCTGGTTCACCCACTAAAACGTTAGCTTTCTGAAGCACTAGCTACTGTTAGCTAGCTAAGCTAGCAGCAGTGTTGGGCAGTGGCATCGCTACAAGTAGCGGCGCTACTAGTTTAACTACAGTTCTCAGTAGCGTGGTGGTAGCATTGCTGTTTTCTGAATCAAATAGCGTTTTCAGTAGCAAAGCTGTTTTATTGATCAAGTAGTGCGGTAGCGTCCACAAAAGCTACATTTTCCCAGCATTTCTAAAGCTCAAGCGCAGCGGAGGATTTCTGCTGTGGTCTGGAATAAAACTGCTAAGGATAGGTATGTGACACGGCATACATGGAGGAATTGTGTATGTGTAGCCGACGGAAGCACTTCCATATGACGGTGACATCACATACCAATCCTTGGGCTGATGCCTACAACGTCTCTGGTGCAGGGGAATACAGTTAACACGTGAGAGTTAAGAGTTTGTTAAAGTCTCCACAGCTTTATCCAAATGTGCCCAAATTTCCACTAGATTGAGCATACACATGCAAACACAGGTGTACACACACACACACGCACACATGCAAACAAACATAGATGAACATACAACACTTTGCTTTATGTTATAATGTGGAGCACATGTTTTTTTGTTTGTTTGTTTTTGTTGCCAAATTGGTATTGTTATAAGATCAGTTGCTCGCAAAGGCACTACTTGTTTTATAATAAACAATTGAACTGAACATTTTTTTGCCTGCCTATTTGTTTGACTGACAGTTTTTCTTGATCACTGAGATAACATTGATTTGGCATTAAGTTGGTTCAATGTAAAAAAAATAAAAAATAAAAAAAGTACCTTCGATGTAGCAAACTATTTTTGCCATGTTGCTTGTAGCTTAGCTAGCCACATTTCTCTGGGGGATAGCTTCAATGTAGCGGAGCTTCATTTAATGTAGAGTAACTGGTAGCTTAGCTCCACTCCATTTTCCAAGCTTGCCCAACACTGGCTAGCAGCCACATCGGTAGAAAAGGAAGACAAAGGGAGATACAGAGACAGTAGCTCCTTTCACACATGCAACCCGTTTTGTAAATGTAACAGCACACCGCCATGTGTGAAAAGGAGCCGGTGTCAAAATGCCAGTAAATCAGTTCTGGTTAAGGAATGATTTCAACAAATATTATTCTGCTGAAACGCCAATAAAAAAACGTTGCACAAACAGTTCAAACTTTAGTCCTGCCCACAAAGGCCCGATCGTTTTTCCGATCGAGAAATTGCCGTTGAATAGAGCAACACCAGACTCTCTGAATCGCTCGACCAAATCTGAGAGTGGGCGGGTTGCGATTCAGGAGTCTGGAACCAGGCTAAAGGAGCAGTTGACTATGGATAAGATATAAGATCATATGAGAGGCAACAGTTAAAAAATATGAAGCGGGAATAGTGTCCAGATAGCAGGTGGAGGATCTAACGAGTCAAAACTTTCTTGAACATTGTAGACTCAACAAAAGAACTTATTTTTTCTGGCCAGCGATAGTCTGGGTAATATTAAGCCTAATACCAGCATTTGTTATGAAAAAAGACAAATTCCTCATAGGATCTTTGCATTATTTTTGTGGTCAGTTCTGATCTTTGAAAAGTATGATTTCCTGAATTTACTCAGCTCTTTATAGTAGTTAGCAAGACAATCCTTATAGATGTCTAAGTGATCCAGAAGTTTTGTTTTCTTCCACTGATGTTCAGCTTTACGACATGTCCTTTTTAATTGCCTCACTTCTCTCCCATTTCTCCATGGAGCATTTGATCTAAAGCAGAATACTGTTCATTGTCAAACAGTCAAATTACTAGAAGCATTCATGATCCTATTCAGCCAGACAAAAGTCAGGGAATGCAGATACTGCTCAATATTATTGGAACCCATTGCCTTTTGGTGACAAAACATTTTTTATTCAACAAGTTTAATTATTTGGACTGACAATATTTCAGAAGTAATTATTAATGTACAATGTATGTAATGTAATGTAGAATTTGTCATTCAAAATGTCATTAGATGTAATTAGTTATATTGACACAAACTGTTATGCTAATGGTTTACTTTGTGCTTTCATGTGAAAAAAAAAAATTCACTCTCTAATTTAGCAGGGAGTCAATTACCTCATGCACTGATTCTTACTCCTTAAAGAAAAAATCTACATATCAACAAAATTACAACTGTGCAAAAAGTGGTGACCATTATTGTATCTTTAATCTTGTATCAAATCAAGGTGGGTGTTTTAATTCTGGTGTTGCTGTATGGTGTTCAACATCCTGACAAACACTGAAGGTTTAGGAAATGCTCAGCTCTCTGCAGTCCAACCCAAGCACAGGACCCCTCCTTTGGCCTCTGGGATCAACCGCAGTTTATCACAAGAGCATTTGTGTTGGAAAGCGCTCTTTCCTGGGGAAAATGTGAAGAGGATCTGAACATTGTTTGTTAAAGTCCCCCGTGGCCTACCTCTTCCTTCCTCTGGGCTTTGCAAGCCCTTACTGTATGTGTCTGAGATCAGATAAGGGATAGGGGATGTCGGGCTGTGGCTTTGATAAACCAGATAAAATTGGAGCTGCAGTAAATGGTCAACTGTACTAAAGAGAGGAGGCATACAGTAGTGATGAAATACTGCAATGCCAGTAGGATTAGTGGGCTGTTAACTCGATATTACAAGATGATTCAGTGACTCAGGTCTCCATCTCAGTCACACGAAAAACTGAAGAGCCATGCTGATGGAGTAAAACATGTCACCACTAAAGCTTGCTATCATCGCTCTGGTTGTAAAACCATACCTTTTCTGGATACTTTCTTGAGTTAAGAAAAGCACATTTTATTATTCAATAGAGTGTCTGTGGACATTGTGCCATGCCATAAGACAATGCTCAGCTGATTTCCTCACTATAAATTCCCTTAAGCAGTCTGAGGCTGAGGTCGGTAAGACTCATGCCTCGGTTACCTCATCTTCTCTGACCAACCTGCCTATACAAAAACACACACACACACACATGCAAACACATTTGCATGCACAAGCGCATACACACATGCACATGAATACATGCATGCAAAGGCACATATACTATTGACAACCAAAATGTCAACTTTTCATCTTGACCACAATGCATTTTTGAGTTTATCAGGTAGGGTTTTGAAACCAAGGATGGTATAATTTTCTCAACCCGTAAAGGAGCATGGAATCCTTTCAAGTTAAACATGAAAAATCACCAAGATTGGAGTTACAGGGTTTTCACATGACAGCAGTGATATGCAAATGCACACACACAAAGAAACATGCACACTCATGGATACACATGCACCCAAACTTTCCTCCAGATTTTGCACAGAAATTATGTAGCAAACAGAAAGAAAATGTCTCACAGATTCCAAGTATGTTCAAAAATCAACAAAAACCAGCTTGCCTACTTTTATATAAGACCCAGTTTCCCCACAGGGATCATTAAGATTTCCCAGTATCTTATCTGAAAGCTCTTTTTGGTACTTCTTATGAAATTATGCAAGTTAGTTTGATAAAAGCAGGTGTCTGTCCTCAAATGTCCCATGGCCAGTGACCAGAACAATGATGTCAGTGGGTTGTGGTGTCAGCAGGTTCATGGGAGTACAGCGCTGACACACATTTCCCCTGTGATCAACCTAGCAGCTTCTTACTGGCATCCACAAAACAAACCAGTGTGTGTATTGAAATTTTACCAAATGTGTGTTTGTATTTACTTCATGTGTTGGATTTCCTACTGCTGAAGGAAATCCAGCTTGATTCCATTGAGAATGAGAGGAGTCAAAACGTTCCCCTTGATTAAATCTCTGGTACAGATAGAAGCCTCAGTAACTGCCCACTATCCCCCAGCCTATTACTTAAGCCAAGCAATGGAAATAACTCACATTGTTCTAAGCACTGAGGAATATTAGCTGGCCTTGTCACCGTGTCACTGAGTTTAGGCAGGGTTGAACTTTCTCTCTTTCTCTCCCTCTCTCCTTCTCACACACACTCAACAAGCACACAAATCCACACACAGCACACTTAATTTATTATTGTCCGCTCCAAATGATAATCCCCCCACTTTCTCTGCGCTCGCCTCACTTGACTTGTTCCAACTCCTGCTGAGGCCAAATCCCTGTCAGCCCAGAGCCTTGAGAGAAACCTCGTCAAAGAAAATGAACTGATTCGAGGCTTTGATAAGAATGGAGCTCAAGCTGTTCGCAGGTCTGCTCTTACCTCTCTCATAAAGCAGTGACACCCACTCTAAGGAGCGGTGGGCCTATTGCAGCCAATATACTGTAGATGCTACACAAGAGAAATAGGACAAAAATATAGACTGAAATGAATCTTACAAAAACTAGAAAAAATCTGATTTTGCTGACTCAAACTAAACAAAAATTTAAATGTGACTACTTAAACAACAGACCAGTCACTAGAGCTCTGTCCATTTTCTGTGACCTGAGAAACAATGGGTCGATGTTCAACACCTCATTTCCTCATTTGCTGGCACAGAAAAGTTGGCTGTAGATGAACTAATACACTTGGCACTACAAGAATATAGGACTGGACAACCGGAGCTCATTGCACATTCAGGAAACACTGGGTTGATTTACCATAGCACTTATTGAACTTATTTCTTTACCTAGTACTTTCTTAACACCTCTATCTTACAAGATCATTCAAGGGACATAGGAAAACTTGTTCCATGTATTTTCATGGCGTGTGACTTTGACCCTTACACTCTTTACTACTGGCTGCAATGTGATTTTATCTAATTTCATTTTGATTTCATATTAACAGGTCTAATCTCCAAATGGCTTTTTGTTATAAACTATTTTCATTTCATAATGATACTTTTGCAAATGACAGATTTGCAAAAGACATCAGACTACCAATTGGATTTCCTCCCTTTTTTCCTTTATCCCCATTTATGACACTTTTCACCATGGTGCTGACAGAGTATAGGCTGGCTTAAACATAATATTACTGTGAAAATTGTCAAGAAATAAAATGTAATAGCAAATTGGGTATTATTTTATTATTTAGAGATAAAAAGGAAATATTATTTCTCTAGTTATTTACCAATTCACTTTCTCATTTATACATCTATTTCTATAGTTATTTTTTTTATTAAGGCACATGTATTTATTTTATTATGTCACATTTGGCCCTCCACACGGGAACGCTTGTGTATCAAACTAAAACTGAGATTTTTTCTGCACATGCACACCATGCACCACGCACACTCTTTTTGAATCAACTTAAAATAGAGGCAATTCTGATGACAGTTTGATTAGCCTGTCATACTTCCCATGAACCTCTGACATTTATGTTCTTGCAGAACAGAGCCCAATAAAGCAAGATTAGTTCCAATGGGACATTTGCTTCTTCTTTTTATTGTAATTTTGAAGTTTTTAATCCATGAAGGAATATCTTGTTTGTGGAAGCCCTAATTAGCACACTGTGTCTTAGTCTAAGTTTATGTTGCGTGCTTCAAAACTCGGAATTGAACTGACCGTAATCCAAATTTAACATAATTTTGTACTTTGATCTGTTTCATATAATGCATCTATAAACTGTCAAGGATGACACATTAAACCCCGAAAGCACTCGTGTTTTGTTTGCATTTGTGTTAATATTGATGTTATGTGTGAATCAGTGCTTTTCCATCAGTTAAGATACAGTATGCTTTTGAATATAAGAGACACCACACATGCCAAATTTCCGAGCTTCCTCATGCCTCAGGCCAATGGAACTCCTTTCCCCCTGCACTCTGAGTGTAAGATCCATCTCTGGAAGACATGTAGCTCTACTTCATCTCTATTTCCAATGTTTACTCTCTTGAGTGCCAAATGGATGCATTTCAACTTCTGACCAACATGGACTTCTTCCAAAATTCATTCTTTTTTTCATTTGAAATCTTGCTCTCCCCTGCCATCCCAGACAGTGCAGTGGAACTGCAGGATTTCCACCTAATTCAGGCCAACCAAGATACAGAACTCAGCAGCTAAGGGAGATGGTGTTTGCTTTTTCATCAACAACAAATGGTGCTCAGACATGTCTGCAGTATCAAGATTTTGCTCCCCTTGTCTTGAATCACTGTTCTGTTTATAGGCTGCAAGCCATTTTACTCACTCACAGGGTGAGGAATGCTACACTCTACTGCTACTGAAAGCAGTAGCAGAAAGCAAAGTTCCTTTCTCCTGCATGGCATAGTGCTAAAATGAAGTGTGGAGATAGGTCTGTGCAATGTGTGACAACAATGCTGAACGGCCCATAGAATTAATTAATTGGTTATCTGGCTGGCAGCGGACATTTGGGGAAATAGTAAACCACTTCAACAACACAGAACCACTTCAGTACCGAGGACAGTTCCTCAAGCTCAGGCCGGGTGAAGTGAAAGAGGCAAGGTAGTCCAAGGCTGTGTCTCATTCAGAAGGTAGCTTCCTACTTCCTTGATACCCAACTAGGAACCTTCCTAAGATATCTTGTTTGACTGTAGGTAGCAGAGAAATAGATCGTGAGACAGACAGCCTTGCTAGGCAATGTCATGTGACTGCAGTTAATGTTACACTCAACTAACAGCCACTATGATCAAAGTGTTTTTTCAAAACAGATTAAAAGAAATTATAAAAATATGATGGCTAGCTTTCTGTACTTGTTGGCTATGAAAAATAAGCTGTGTCTTTTTTATATATACACTGGATACTGCATAACCAATTAATTTATTCACCAGCAAAATCTAACCTAACCGAATGAGACAGTACTATAACTTGAACATTTTGACTTCCTACCTAGAAATGCTGCCTAAACAGGAAGCTTCTTTGAGTTTGAGACGGAGCCCAAGTGTTGCAGCCAATGGGCACCTGGACCTGGATACACCAAAGGCCAATCAGGTAATCATGTAGCTCTGTTTCCATCTAACTCAAGCTAATTTTGAGCAAAGTTCTCAAATTTCGAAAAAAAAAAAAAAGCGAATTAGGTGTGTTTCCATCAACTGGATTGAAGCCAATAAATAGGCTTCCTAAACATCAGAAAAAAGAAAGAGCCACCGGGAAAATGGAGAGTATTCACAAGAATTGATTAGTACTGTTTTTGTCACATAATGTTGGGCATATTTCATGCTGTCCGAAGATTAAAACAAAGAAATGCACTTAGCAATATTGTAATGCACCAACTAGGGGTCGACCGATTTATCAGTTTGGCCGATTAATTGGGGGCGATAGGTTTTATAAACAACTGGTTATCGGTGGATATGGTGTTCAAAATGAATAGCGGCATTCCCTTACATTCACGGACCTGTCTCACTATTTGCTCCGCACTATGTCTGTACAGTACATCCAAGATATTGTAAATGAAAGTTATTAGCAGGAAAACATGATTATCACATTATTAACATTATCAACTAGTGGGCTACATGTATCAGTGAATTAGTGACTACTGACATGACCATTGCTGCTCTGCTCTGAAAGCATGCCATGTCGTTTTGCTAGAAAAATCTAAATCAAGATAGCGGCTAGAGCAAAACGTAGTATCAACTGTCCCTCAATATTTCTATAAAATCTCCAACTTCCATGTAACAAGGGGCTCTCAATCCTCCTTTTTGTTAAACTACATGGTGCTAACTTGTTTCACAAAACATTACCAGTAAGTTAGCAAGCCAAGCACATAATTGTTGGCCATATCTAAATCACCTCTATCCTAAAATGAAAACGGTAAAACTGCTGCTCATTTGTGGGCTAATGAACACGACTGCCACTTATTTCATGACTATGTGTATAATATATATAAAGCTAAACAACACTGTTTCAAAAGATTGACTGTAGCCCACAGACACAGCGATATTATATAGTCACAAGTCAGTGTCACCTTTGAAAAAAATCATTACACAAATATTAAATATAACATTTTGTGCAAATTTTGCTTAGAGATCAGTCAAACAATATTATTTATTATTATGGCATTATATAACTGACTCATATAAAATGCAATATCCTACCTAGCAGATAAGAACATGTAACAGATTCAGTAATTTTCCTCCTCCTAACGTGCAATTCTCTGTGCTGCCACCAGATGGAAGCAACACATAAACCAACCAGCACCTCATATGGAGAAACCATAGAACTGCCCTCCTAGAGACCATGTAGGAAACTTAAGTGTGGAGGCTACCAATAGAACTGGTACAAAAGACATCAGACTACCAACTGGACTTGCCCAAACTAACCTGGATCTGGGGCCACTTTCCTGAAAAAAACTCTTAGGCTACTATTGCTCACCACACACAACACACACCTGGGACTGACAGACTGACTGATGATTGCACAAGGACATTTTAAGAAACTATTCTGATTATTTATGAATCTAGTTGTATTTATGTATGTATCTTCTGCTATTTGTCAAACCTAGTTGTCCTGCTACATTGGAACAAATCTGTAGCTTTGAATCTCTATTTGGAGTGTGTTTCTGTTTAGTCAACAATCAGTACACACTGTCTGCATTATGTGCATTATGCAGTCCCTCCAGGAACTTGCGATTTTGCGATCGCAATAATTAACGCAAATTCAAGAAATCTCCGCAATATTTGCGAGAGCTTGCAGTTTTGCAAAATTGCCGCAACTTTTCCGCATGAAATGGCCAAATCAACAGACCGCTTGTGATTTGGACCAATTGTCGCATTCGGTGGCGTGGTAACTGACGTCATCGCAGCGCGCATTCAGGTGGAAGATGAACAAAACTCACCTGCCAACAAAAATTACTGCCATAGACCGTGCAAAACAAAAGAAAAGCAGCAAGAATCGAGGTGAGTGCAAAATTCAAGCTCTTGGAAGAGTTAATGGCTTAAACAGAGAGTGGGAGAGAATAAGGGGAGGCTGTGTGTGTGTGTGTGTGTGTGTGTGTGTGTGTGTGTGTGAGTGAGAGAGAGAAAACATTTTTTTTTTCCTTTGCTTGCAATTTTTCCCAATTCCCACAATTTTACCGCAAAAAGAGCACATAAAACCTCGCAAATTGTATCGCAATTTTTGAGAAAAGCCGCAGCAAAATCAAGCATTTTTGGCCGCAATAATCACAAAAAATCCTTAATAAATTAATAAATTACCATCTTATATCTCATCATTGTTGGTTTGGAGTGTTAGTGCTCAGCATATCCGCTCTCAAGACCGGCTCATACTTCAGGTTCCTAAATTTAATTCTGAACTGGGAAAGACTGCGTTTTGCTTGCACTTGCAAAATGGACTCACTGTTGCCGTTTCGGCAATTCCAGGACTTTATCTTAAATCTTTCTTAAATCTTTCTGATTGTAAATGTTTTTAACAAATGTTTTCTTTTGTTACTGCTGCTGATGTTGATGTCTTCACTCAATGTGTTTCCGAGGTTTAAATAAATGTTCAATCAATCACATTACTCTTAACACTGAATTATTTATTTACAGCACTTTACTCATGCTAAGACAATTATTCATCAAGGACACGTCAACGTAGATGTATGCAGAGTAAAGATTCAAATAAAAAATGTATAATAAAAACGTAAAGGATTTATGGACCTCTTTCATCACTGACCATCCCTACTTCTTTTCTTAATCCTGTTCCTAACTGAAGGGCCCAAACATATTTCCCTTAGTCATTTGCAGAGACAAAGAACTGACCAAATTTTGCAGGGTCTAAAGTGACCGATCTGTTTTGATGGATACAAATCGCCACGTTGTAATCGTGAGCCATGTCTCCAGTCTTCTTACAGCACTGAAACTTCTCTGCTTCAGCAGAGGAAGAAAGCACAACCAGAAAAAGTTTAACTCTTCTACTTGCGTGAAGAGTCCACAGCCTATTCTGAAAATGTTTGCTGCTTCAGTAGTGGTGCCACACTCATAATGCATTTTGAACACTGCCAGCTACCCTTCAAGTGAATTAAGATCCAGTTCTCAGTACTGGTATATAATAAATAACATCCTCCATGTGTCAAGTGAGGATTACCCTTTCCAGACCTTTTCTAACCTCTCTAGAATGTGTAGGGCGCTCTGGTCAAAACGCTCTCAACTGCACATCAACAGCATCCAGAACTTTGCAGTCTTCTTCTACCCTGTGGTGTTCCTCAGAGGATGCTGGAATGAACACAGCTCTATTCCCTGTGAAGCGTTTGGTGGTCTTCTAATGTGAGGCATCTGGATTGCCTCAACACCTGTCTCAGTGATCATGCCAGTGACTTTCACATAAATCTGATGAAACCTCTGATCCGACCTCTTCGTCTTCAGTGTTTTCTTAACACAATCCACTGCTGTCAGCATGTCTGTAAGGACTCCAGTTTTATTCTGTAGAGACAGATTTATGCACTCTAGTTCCTTGAGGATTTCAGAGGCAAGCACTGTGTGCCCTTTTGAATTCAGGCCAGCAGCCCTCTTGCAGTTGTTTGCGTGTCAGAAGAAACAAATGAAGCCATCTCCTCCAGACTAAGCAGCACAGCTTCATGCTGCCCAAAGACCTTACCTTCACAAGCCGTCTGATAGGGCATGAGGGCTTAGAGAGCAAGACAGTTGTTCCCTAGAAAGGAGGAAAGAAGGAGGATTGTAAAATGAACATAGTAATAAACAAAATGCGACTCAGGGTGATGTCACAAAAACTTTAAACCCTGGCTGTGGCCGGAATGGATCACTATCTGCGTTTTAGGGCACTAATACGTACGTCAGACATTTTTTGTTAGTGTCCGAATCGTAAAATGATATTGTGGAATGATTTTGAGGGCACTACATATTTCCCACAATGCACTGTAATATCTAGTGAACAAGCCCGGTCACTAAAACGGTGAAAGTATACCACAATGCATTGCGAGTCTGTCGTCACCTGGCCGTTACCAAGCAACGAAGCTGTAACCCTTCAGTGGTTTTATAATGATGGCATCCTCTTCTTCACCAAACCTCGTTTACAAATGCAAGTAAATAAACTTTTTTTGGTACCCAAAAGATGTCAAGCTATTCTAAAGATGTTTTCTTTTAACTGCCAATTCATAACTAATTAGAAGTGCACGTTTTGTTACGCAAATTTGAGCTCGTTAACGCTAACATTAACATTAAGGTCTGTTGTTCAGGAAGGTATTTATCTCTAGCTCTAGCAAGTTATATGGTACATAGCTTATTGTAACGTGTGTTTTGTTAATGTCAGCTTTGAAGGAATATTGGTAACTTGTCAAATGTTAGTTGAAACATTTATTTATGTGACTGGTGAATGCAGACGCAGGTCGATGATGAATGATGATGAATTAAGTGTCCGAATTCACTCATTAATCATGTGTGATTTACCGCTAATTAGTGCACTAATAGAGCAGCACTATATAGGGAAATACAAATGAGGGAATAGTGATCCATTCCGGCCACAGCCCCAGTCTTTTTCTCCTAGCTAGCAAACATAATGTAGACTAACTTTTGTGACTAAGTACAATAGCACACTGTATGATCTATTAGTCATTACAGTACATTTCCAAACCTAGCACATTGACAATACTTTAGCTAGCACATACACTTTACTAAATCTCTGCTCTCTGTACACAGAATACAGAAGACAACATAAAACTACACCAAATCTAAGTCCTTGATTCATAATTTCTCAAAAAATCGGACAGCTAACCTTAGCCACAGGTAGCGTAACAGTGAACAGCTTATCATGTTAGCAGCATCCTGCCACTGCAGCGGTGCAGCATGGCAACAAAGATAGCATTAGCCTGGTTAGCGCTGTATATAATGGAAACACACTACAAAGCAACTGGGCTTTGCCTTTATCAGGCTCAGCCCTGCACAGCTTGGCACAGCTGTGGATCTGAGTAATGGAAATGAGTTATTAGATCTAGTTAGCAGGGCTAGACCAGTTTCCCAGATAGTAATAGTCTATCTAGCGTTAGCCTAGATAAAGTAGATTGTACTTACCTGTCTAGGAGAAAAACATTTAACTCTATCAGCTCTCATTCCTTTGGCCTGTCTCAGGTTCCTCCATCTTTCAACAGCAATACCAATGTTTATATTTGTTTTGCTCTATCAAAGTCAACGTGGGAGGCATATTTTTTGGTCTTACCACTGGCTGCTCCTCGGCAATATTTTGCACTCCACACCTGTTGTTGTCGTAGGAGCTGGAGCCTGAACAGCTATAAGGGGTGGGAGGGGCTCCAGAAATAGGGGAGGAGCTTGTTTACAGCCCCAAAAATACACTAAATTGAATACAGGGGACAACAACAAACCAAATGTAGGATTAAGAGATTAGAAGTTTATCCTTCCACCATATCTTTTCACCTACTGAGAAGTGCGTAGGCACGATTAAAGTGAAAATTTTACTTACCTTTAATTAAGCAATCAATACTGTAAATAACAGTGTAGCCGTTTTGAATTCTGGGCCCCATGACAACATACTGATCAAATTAAATGTGACAAATGTACAAAATGCAGAAAATCACAGAGAGGGCAAGTATTTGGTCAGAGCCATGCACAGTATGTGATTTCTCTCATCAATATTATGGAAAGTAGTTTAGCAACATCAGGACCTTTGTCAAACTCAACTTTTAAAACACTCCTTGTGTTTGTTGTTGTTTTTATTCCTTTTCTTCTTGTATGTCCTCTAATTCTCATTTTGTCAATTAATTCTTATTGTGCTGTTACTATTCTATTGTTTTATCAATGTATTTTATATATTTGTTTTGTAAAGCACTTTGTAACAACTGTTTTGCAAAGTGCTACACAAATCAAGTTGTATTATCATTATTATTATTATTATAAGCTACTACAAGCCATATATCACAGTTTAATTATTTTAGTGATAGGTGTTTATCTAGCACAATTTAATGAATAGTTGTTTATATGAAGAGGTCAACAAATCATGTTACACCATGTTGCTGCAGAGATTTATTTAATCTCTTAAGAAAATCTTATTTTTAACATTTAGCCTATAGAGTTCAAAATAAACTCCCATCACACTGAGCTCACCTCATCAGGTCGTTGCTTTATGTGAATCTGCTGGGAAAATTCAGCTTACTGGGAATGAAGTCAGCTTACTGGGAATGAAGTCCTTTCAGCAGCAACACTTCAACTGAAACAACAGAAAGCCAACAGTTGCTAGCTGTAGCTGTGTAACGTTAGTCTATGGAAAGTAGGACAGCTAGCTTAGCATGGACGTCAACTCACCTTTAATGGCGAAAAACTAGCATGTAAGTCCGAGTCTCTCCTTTTTTCTTTTTCCTCTAGTTCCTTTCCTTGTTTTCTCTTCTGAAAACAAGGCTTATTTGGAGGAGGCATGATGCCACGACTGTCAGTTTTATTTCATGTGACTCTCTCTTACTGGTCTTTTATTTTCTACTGAGTCGATTCTCCCGCCGAAAAGCCGTTTCCGCGTCACCTACACCGGGCTAAACCATTTTCTACACAGCTAAATCAGGGGGGTGTTCCAGCAGGGCATGATGTTGATAGCCTAATAATTATATTGAAAATTGTATTAATGGCTATTTATATAAACTATTGTTATATTACAACACCAGATACACTTAAGTAAATATTTTGAGGTGACATTAAACCATATTCTCCCATACTTGCCACTCTTTCAGTAGATTTTGACGGCTTCATATCGCTGTTGCCCTTTCTGTTGAATAAACTCAAATACACGGTGGTCAAGCTAAAAACAAGGCTACTTTTCTTAGCTCTTGAAAAGTTGACATTTTGCATATGCAAGGTTTTTACCCGACTGCAACGATATGCAACCCCAAGTGTTTATGGCCTACTTCTATTGCTTTTGTTTGTAGTGTTGTTATTGTCTTTATTATGTACATTATATTCCGTTTTTTTTGTTTTTTTAAATTCTATTGTTCTTTTGTTCCCTGCTGTGTCCTATTACCTCACCCAGTTAATATGGGTTCGTTTTATCTTACTCTTACTTTATCTTAGTCGTGTTCTTTCACGGTCTTTTCATTGTTGGATTGATCTTGAACAAAACAGACGGAAGGAAAACTTCAGGTTCCACCGAGATTTGAACTCGGATCGCTGGATTCAGAGTCCAGAGTGCTAACCATTACACCATGGAACCATGTGACCCCTTCTGCAAAAAGTAAGGACTTTAATTATAACTGCACTGCACTTATAAATAAGTCTATATGTTTTTGTCGTTTTTTCCCCCTGCACAATGTGATTCTTTTCACCAATTTACAATGTGAAATCCGACCGGCAGATGCTCTCTGGACAGTAAATCAGCTCCAGTAACAAGGAAATAAACGTGAGGAAAGAACAATATGTTCACTGCCACCTGCTGGACAGTGGAGCTACTACACCTTCTGAGAAAAGAAAGAAAGAGAAAAAGGAAAGAAAGAAAGAAAATAAACGCATGAAATGAAGGTTTAGTCCTACTGCTGAGTCCAGGCTGATGTGTGTTTGGGGCTGAACTGTCACATGCACACACACAAGCTCATAAAACATAGTGTAATAAAACACATTAGGTCACACACACACACACACACACACACACAGATGAGGTGGCAGGGATGCAGTGAGGTGTGTGAAGTGTTATTTTCTCCCCCAGCAGGCAGGACCGGACCGTTTCTCATCTCTTACCGTAACCGCTTCCCTCGCCATTTGTACCAAAACGACCGGGTCAAAGGCTGACAGGCCTGTTACAGCCTGTTCCTCCACACAACCTGCACACACAGCTATTCCCCCTTAAACACAACCTGCACACACAGCTATTCCTCCTTAAACACAACCTACACACACAGCTATTCCTCCTTAAACACAACCTGCACACACAGCTATTCCTCCTTAAACACAACCTGCACACACAGCTATTCCTCCTTAAACACAACCTGCACACACAGCTATTCCTCCTTAAACACAACCTACACACACAGCTATTCCCCCTTAAACACAACCTGCACACACAGCTATTCCTCCTTAAACACAACCTGCACACACAGCTATTCCTCCTTAAACACAACCTGCACACACAGCTATTCCTCCTTAAACACAACCTGCACACACAGCTATTCCTCCTTAAACACAACCTACACACACAGCTATTCCTCCTTAAACACAACCTGCACACACAGCTATTCCCCCTTAAACACAACCTGCACACACAGCTATTCCCCCTTAAACACAACCTGCACACACACAGCTATTCCCCCTTAAACACAACCTGCACACACAGCTATTCCTCCTTAAACACAACCTACACACACAGCCATTCCTCCTTAAACACAACCTGCACACACAGCTATTCCTCCTTAAACACAACCTACACACACAGCTATTCCTCCTTAAACACAACCTGCACACACAGCTATTCCTCCTTAAACACAACCTACACACACAGCTATTCCCCCTTAAACACAACCTGCACACACAGCTATTCCTCCTTAAACACAACCTGCACACACAGCTATTCCTCCTTAAACACAACCTGCACACACAGCTATTCCTCCTTAAACACAACCTGCACACACAGCTATTCCTCCTTAAACACAACCTGCACACACAGCTATTCCTCCTTAAACACAACCTGCACACACAGCTATTCCCCCTTAAACACAACCTGCACACACAGCTATTCCCCCTTAAACACAACCTGCACACACACAGCTATTCCCCCTTAAACACAACCTGCACACACAGCTATTCCTCCTTAAACACAACCTACACACACAGCCATTCCTCCTTAAACACAACCTGCACACACAGCTATTCCTCCTTAAACACAACCTGCACACACAGCTATTCCTCCTTAAACACAACCTGCACACACAGCTAGACAGAGAAAACACTAAAATGGAGCTGAACGTTTGCATCAGTCATCCAGGATTTGGGAACAGTGGCTGGTGTTGGTCGATCTTACCACAAGAACTGAAGTTTGTTTTCTTGTTTAGGGGTATTTTTACCTTGGAAATCAGCTGTGTGGTCTGATTACATTTAGAGAAGCACATGACGTGTTCACATGTTAAAGTGCAAATCATTTAATGTGTTGCAAACTGAAATGAAAGTGCGTTCATTCAACAAAGAAAGGCACAGAAAAAAATAATCTTTAAACAACTGGCATCGAAATCAAAATATTGGAAGTAGTGTTGGTATTAAAAAAAAGTCCATGATATGAATGACAGCCAGACCTTATTGATCGCCATTGGGAAACTCCCTATTCTCTATGTTTTTTTTAACCTCTTTGCACTCTACAAAGTTGTTTTACAGTATGGAAGAAATGTTTTTTCTAACTTTGAAGCTACTTAAGGGGAAAATAACCCTTAAGCTTCAAAGTTAGAAAAACATTTCTTCCATACTGTACACCAACCTCACATCCATATTGTGTCTCTGTTGTTCAACTCTTCACTGGAGCTCCAGCTGCTGATACTGAGAGAAATGTTCAAACCCAAGACGCTGCAACATTACATCAAATGGAAAAAATCGACATGTGTTGTGCTTCATTTTCTACACGTTTCCCTGTAATTCGGCATGACAAACCTTGAGATCTTGACTAGAATTTAAAATTACGTTCTGTGGGTTTGAACAAAGCACGGCCGTGCAACCTGAATTTGTAATGACGGATCCGCCGGTAGAACCAGCAGGGCATAAGAGGATTTAAGCTCCATCCGTGTAGAAAAAAAACTGTAAAACCTGCGTGATGAGCTACATCAGGATTCAAGTCTAAACTCATGATGACCCATTTATGAAGAATAACCAACAATTTACAACCTGCCTGCAGGTCCAAGTACTACCTCTACCTCACTACTAAGGTATGTAAGACCCTGTTTACACTTGGTTTTAAAATGCGTCTTGGGCGATCGGATCACAAGCGGACAGCCGAGACACATCGCCGTTTACACCTGTGTTTATCATGCGTCTCCAAGGTGTCCGGCTGACCGCTTGTGTTCAGATCTGCCTACGTCACTTCCGCTAGAAGGTCAAAGGGCGCCGCGCACAGTTATTACGTCAGATCCAGAGCCAGAGCCAGATTTGTTTAGCACGGGCTAGCTAAGAAAACAACAATGTTTCAAGAACTAATATACATGTACGGGCTCTTCCAACTGTTGAGACTGACAGGACCGTTGGCGCCCTGTCACCAAAACAACCGCCACGTCCTGCATTGATGACGTATTTTCTTGTTACGTCCTTGTCGGGGACGCATCAGGACGCATTAGTGTTTACACTACAAAAGATATGTGGTCAAATGCGTCCCGGACCACCTCGGCAAGTGGTTTGAGTGATCGGATCACGATGCGTCTTGGTGGTCGTTTACACTTGTATTCAGCGCTGTCCACTTGTGATCCGATCGCCCGAGACGCATTTTAAAACCAAGTGTAAACAGGGTGTAAGAGACAAATTATATATAGGTCCAAAATCCCCAAACTTATCCTGTGGTGGTACATGACCTCTGATTGGCTGAGCTGACTACAGGCTCTTGGGACTCTCCTACCCAGAATGCCCTCTGATGTGTCAGGAACAAACTACAGGCTGAGATTTAGGAACACACACCAGCCGCTGCCTCTGTTTCTTTATATACACACCTTACACTGCACATCGCCAGGCTAAAGTGGCTGATATTGGATTCAGTTGTAACCGAAGCCCAGAATCAATTCCACAGATGAGTTCAGACTGGGAAGCGGCCGGGTGTCGATCACATCAGACCGTAATGTGATCGATCTGCAGGGAAGTGACGGGAAACATTCACAGATGGTTTTAGGGACAGTGACGCTTTCAGAGGCGTCAGCTCTGCAGTTCAGACATCACCTGCACTTCATTAGTGTGTTATTCCAGTTCCCATAGTGCAGTGGTTCTCAAAACGGGGTCCAAGGACTCCTATAGGGGTCCTTGAAGTGGTTCCAGGAGGTCCCCAGCAAAATGAGGAAGAGTTTAATTTCACTATAATTTAATTCACTAGAAATTATCCCAATTGGAGAATGTATAAAACTGACTTATTGTAATCCTAGATTCACTCTCACCACTGTTATCTCTCCCTGTGCAGTGTAGACAGTTACACAATTCAAATGCTAAATTAACAAGATAAATCTTCCCATACGCAGTGTGTGTGTGTGTGTGTGTTTCAGGATTGGTGACATGAAAATTTTGAGAACTTTGCTGCTGTAGTGAATGGAAAGTCTGGTCAGTATAGTTCAGTTCAATATTCCAACAGACTATAGATCCATATGTCCACTATACTATATATCTCAGGCTTTTTTGGCTGTATAGACGTCTGCACTGATGAAAGGTGAGAGCGGTCTGATTCTATTTCGAAAGGCATTCACAAATCACTAAAAACATCTTCACCTGAACTTTTTCATTCAATATCTCCAAAATCTAGAGGATGCAGTCTGTAAAGGGTTTCTTCAAGGTTTCTTACCTACAGTACTATCCTTCACAGGTACCACAATTTTCACTCTCAATCATGTTGTCAATATTGGAATCAGGTTATTGAAACTGTGGATATCTCCTTGAGGAGTGATTTTCCTCAGACCCCTAAGTGGTCTCTGCTGGACCTTATGTAAGGTGGATTACAGTCGCCAACAGCGACAGTGACACAGTAAAGGGCCGGCGGTCTGCGGCAGCGGGAACACGGTGTCGTCACCACACCCGGCTGGCCGGCGTAATTAGAATCAATGTCCTGATGGTGTTTTAGTGCTGCGGCGCTCTCTGCCTCCCGGCCCGCCGCTGTACGGCCGCCTGTGTGCCGGATAAAGAAACCTAAACCCGTCAGATGCTCGCCGAGGGAGAGAAGAGGCAATTAACAGGAGCGACAGCATCGGTGTGATGTCCAGGTCCGACTGTGTGACAGGAGCTCATACAGGAGATGAAGAATTAAGTCTGTTTGAAGCCATGCTGGAGGAGCAGCTTGGAACAGTTTCCTCTCCCTCTTTACTATTATGTCTTTATCCCACTCTTTATCCTCCAGTCATATCTATAAGTCCTGAGGATCAATCTGTTCAATTATATTTAAAGGAAAAATCGCCCCTAAAATGCTTTAACTCTGTTCTTTTCATTCCTGGCTCCATTTAGCAGTTTGTTGTGTTTTTCTTCTTGGTGGATAACCGGCCAATCGTAGACGAGGTGACGTCACCTCCAGATGTTTCCAGCAGCTACGATGGAGTTTGATATGAGAAAATGTTTCAGGATGTAAAACATCAGCGGTAAACGTCAGGTTTTGGTGTCAGTCCCTCAGAATCAAAGAGCGAGGGCTTCTTTCTAGAGCCGCCATTTTGCACCAAGAGACGTTCAACAATCATACAGGGAGAAATCCATCGTAGAAGAGGAGAGAGACCAGTTTCTCCACCCACAGGAGCAGGAGAGAGACCAGCATGCATTGCAGCAGAGAGACAGGCTGGGTTTGAGGAAGGGGCGACTGGAAACTCTCACTGTCTTACTGTTACTATCACTATCGTTATTGCTCTCTGGTTATTCACCTTCATGAATAACCAACAGCTGAATGCAACAAGTCCACGCCCCTTCTCTGAGGGTGGTTGAAAGGCATTATGGGAAATGTAGGAAATCACTAACTGCAATAGAAGTAGACGAGGCAGGTTGAGGGAAAGTGGGTTCACCAAAAAAGTAAATCACAACACTTCATCACTAAATAAATCATGGAATGTGTTGAACATCACAGAAGAGGATCAGAGGAGTTTTCCTTTAAGAGCCGTCCTGGTAGAAATTTGCTTATTGTTCATTTTCAAACTACAATCCTTTTCCACTGCGCTGCCTACAGGGGAAGTTCATATTTTACAGCTACATGACGCCCCTCTCTGCTTTTTATAGACAGGAGAGGTTTCAGCAGAGCGAGATTTACTGGCGCACTGCTCAGTGAAATCTTATTTCTAATGGCTTTAATGCACACACACCAAGTGCTCAGGTAATTCACAGGAGATAAGTTTACAGCGTGCATTAGCAGTATGACTCCTAATGGCATGAATAGCATAGACAACACATCCCAGAGATAAGGCACTTTTTTATAATGCATAATTCAAAATGTGGTGCACCTATATGCACACTGAATAGATTAGAATATGAGAACTTTCATGAATTATAGAAATGCATAAAAGCAGAAGCCACATATTCTTACTCGGAGACAGTTAATGGTACATGAGATGAACAGAGTCAGACTGTGATGGATCTGATTAAGTTTTCCTCAGCTTATCCACTGCGGAGGAGCCTTTTGTCTTCTTGAGTTTCACCTACAGTGAGGTAATGTTGCAAGACAAAGCCATTACCCCAAACTGCAAAATGTAAGGAGAATCAATTGCTTTGGTAAGAAGGTTCATGGAGCATCGAGCAACAGAAAAATCATTTATTTCAAGCCTAGCCAAACGCTCTATCATACAGAAAACATTATTCTTAAATGAGCGGAAGCCATTATATCAAGTTTTAGAGGCAGGAAAAGGTATCAAAGCGTAACATTACGGTGGAGATGAGAGAGCCCTTCCATCAACTGAACAACAGTTAACTATGATTGTCATTATGCACCAGTACTTTTCACAATACCGGATGATAAAAATTAACAACAGCTAGAAGCAATTTACATTGCACCCATGCACTTCATGAAGAAAGATTGCATAGCTCTTGACTGTTTTGCCCTTAGTACTAAAACTGTGCTTTTTCAAAATATTGTCAACGGATCTGGCCTTTCTTTTCCGCAAAGCACTTCAGAGAGAAAAGCCCTAATCTGTTCCTCCTCGTCATGTTCTTCCCAGGATCCATCTGATTTCTGCACCGAAACGTATTTCAGAGGAACAGAAAATCCGCAAAGACGTTCCAGCTCCACCACAGAAGACATCACACACGGTGCAGATAAGCTCTCTTGGTATCAAAATTAGCCCGTCTTGGTTTATCACACCCATTCCTTCACTGCTGGACAGAGCTCCTCGCTGTCCGACTCCAAATAGTTAGACTTAATTATAGAGAAAAGGATCATGCAGTAATGACTTTCTCTTTCAAAACGTCTCGGTTGTCACTTTCCGTAAGATGCAAATTGGCAAGAAACGCCTGTGCTTCTGTGAGAAAAAGACCACATAGTACAGACGGGACTCCGAACCGGATCCAAAGCGCACGGCCGCTGGAGTCGGCTCCGGGGTTCCACTGAAGATACGACCTGGAGAAACCTCTCCGCTAGTGTTGGAAAGGACAGGCACTGTGTTGAGGTGAGGCTGAGGTTATCGGGGGGGGCTCCGTCTGACTCCGGTCTGTCTGAAGTCAGAGTCCCGAGCCAAAGGATCTGGAAGATGAACACCGGTTGAACCAGGGAACTGGACAAAGCGTGACGTCCTTCCCTTACAGGACCTCAGCTGCTGGGACGCTTCTCAGATTCGTATATGGAAGGTGCTGGAGGCAGGAGACACAGGACACAGTGAGAAGAAACACTGATTACATTCATATTAGAGAATTATCTGAGTCTGCAGGTTTTCCTTCCAACCAAACACTACACCAGCTTATTTCACCGATTAGCACACAGAAACTTGTGAAATCCTCTAGTATAGTGATTGGTTGGAAGGAAAACCTGCAGCCTCTTGGCCCTCCATGACACATGATTGGACACCACCACCCTAGGCGATCCGGGAAAATCTGGTTGGAGGGAAGTGAATGAATACTGAATGAACTTCCCCCTTCCCTTGACTACTGCCAAGATGCCCTTAAAGGATAAGTTTGGCAATTTTGGACCTATATATAATGAGTGTCTTCCATCCCTGCAGTACTTGGACCCACAGACAGTATTGTCTGTAGTTGTTGGACCCACAGACAGTATTGTCTGTAGTTGTTGGACCCACAGACAGTCTTGTCTCCAGTCAGCTGTCAGTTGAAGCAGCGAGCTCCGCTGCCTCTTGCTGCAACGAGTCCAAACTGTTTGTCAGAATATTCCAGAAAAGCCGTTTGTGTCTCCACAGAGTCGAGAGGAAACAGACTCAGTTCCTCCATTAATCAGAACCATTTTTCTCTGCGCAGCACAGAGCGCTGTGGGGTGAAAGGCGGTTCCAGGCGGAGTGATCTGGTTCCGGACGGTCGGGTCAGATCGTAAACGGTAGAGTTCGGTAGAAGACGATCCGCCGAGCGGAAACGGTCGGTGCCGCCGCTTTCCGGGCCGCGGAGAGAAATACGTCGGTCGCTCTCCGGATCGTTTTCACAAACGGCTTTTCTGGAGATATTCTGACAAACAGTTTGGACTCGTTGTTGCAGCAAGAGGCAGTGGAGCTTCAACTGACAGCTGACTGGAGACAATACTGTCTGTGGGTCCAACAGCTACAGACAATACTGTCTGTGGGTCCAACAGCTACAGACAATACTGTCTGTGGGTCCAACAACTACAGACAATACTGTCTGTGGGTCCAAGTACTACAGTTATGGAAGAGACTCATTATTCATAGGTCCAAAATCGCCAAACTTAACCTTTAAGCAAGGTTCTCAAATCCCAACTTCTCCAGTGGAGCTGCTCAGTGTCCAGCAGTACAAGCCTGTGGTTGTAACACAGAGCAGACCTCTAATATTCTCTAATACAGCCTACAAGTGCTGCTAATAGTGCTACTTAAAGTGAGATAGTGGCACTGTACTGCCATTTAACAAAGGCTGGGCAGCAGACTATTACACTGTAAGTGTCACACTGCAGCACACCTCACAGCATGGCAGGAGCTTTACTGGCAGATGACGATATTTAGAATGAGCTGCTTCAGAGGGAGAAAAGTGCAGTGACCAGATCTGAGGACAGGACACAAGAGTATACTGTACTGTTTCTGTAATAAGGAAAAATAACCTTATGTTGCATTACCATAGTTAATGATGCAATTTAAAGGATAATTGCAGTGGTTTTTTTTAAGTTAATAGCAGCTGTCCAGCTTCCTCTCTGTTTCTGCACACAGTCAGCATAGTTGGAAATATCAGCACTCATTTTCCTCCCTTCAGAAGAAGCCATTTGCTGCCATTCAGTAAAAAATGTTATTATATATTGCATGCATTGCCAAATGACTGGTGGAAACTCTAAATGACACCGGTATTCTCATTTAAAATCGTAAAAAAGTAAAAAAATATATATATAATGGCAGAAACATGAGGTACAGGATATGTAGCACCACTCAGACTCTGACAGTGAATGAATGAATACTCCTTCCCCCTCATTACACAGAAGATCACACTGTCCTTCCTCATGTATTCTCAACCTTAATCCTGATTTGATAGACGAGCTGTTGCCTCTATCAGCGCTCACACACAGCTACGGCAACACTATCTAGTCCAGACCATTATTACAGTTTATCTGACCTGGTTGCCAAGGCAACCCTATCAACCAATAACCGCGTTCCAGCCAATCTACAGCCGGTCCAGTGTGATAGACGGATTTATGACTGAAATCATTGGCCGGCTAAATCAAGCCTTCAGAAATGAGGGAACTTTTTTACGGGCGTGTTCTTTCTGCATGGTTTGGGAAGTCGAATGAAAACCGTTTACCACACAGTGATGGATTGTCCGGCAATAAAAGGACTTTGATCAAGCAAGCACTATTGGTTTTGTGGGTTTTATCTCTCTGTGGGCAGCAGTGTTATGCAGAACAGCAGAACACAGACGAGGACTCAGCTGACCTCCATTCCCCTCTCAGACTCACCGGCTTCTTTCGCTCTTCTGCTCAAAACCTAAAACATCAGTGTGGAGCGGTGATCTACCAGCTGGTGAACAGCCTGAATGTACAGTAGGCTGCAGAGGGCTTTCAGGTGATGTAACACACCCTCTGTCGGCCATATTGGAGGTCCTCAGCTTTTGGGCGACAACAGCTGTGAACAGCTGATTGCATTTCTAAAGGCACTCACAAGTTTTACTTTTTAAGTTCTACTTCACTATCACCTAAGTACAAAAACACATTACAGTTAATAAAATTAACATATTAATCTGCCAAGTAATAATCGAATCCATTAAACCAGATAAATAAATGAAAACAATTCTTATCTGCCTTTAACGGCGTCACCATACCTTAAAAAATCGGGAGCTTTGGAGATCATGTTCTCGAAGTCGGCGAAGGAGAGCTTGTTGTCTCCGTCCAGGTCGGCCTCCTCGACGGCCTTGTCGCACACCAGCGTGACTTCCTCCGGAGTCAGCTCCCCTTTGGCCAGCTTGTTCAGCGTCTTCTGCAGGTCCTCCTTACAGATGAAGCTGTCCCTGTTGAAGTCTAGACAAGAACAAGCAAGAAGCATTCAGCAACACCCGATGAACACACAAGAACCTACCAAATACATGTGACAGAAGTCCGTCTCTCTCTGTCTGAAGTTTGTTTGATTTATAAACCCCTTCGTTTCATTTAATGTTAGCTAAGTCATTTTACATATAGTAATGTCACACAAAGTAAAGTATGATTTGGGACAGCAGGTGGTGTGGTGAGTAGGGAGACCGCCTTTCACCTGGAGGAACCAGGTTTGTGTTGACAAGCAGAAACCCTGTTAGTGTCCTTGGGCAAGACACTGAAGTACAGATTCACCAAAGGTTTGTGCAGGGAAGAGCGCACAAAAAGACCAAATCATGAGTGGAAAGCTTCCTAATAGCTTTGGTCAAAAAATAAAGCCTCTGTACCTGTCATGCATATATACCTTATTATTTTTCCCACATAATATTTATTTGTAGGCGAGGCCATGCAAATCGAGATTGCGCCTAATTCACTGACACTTGAACACAACTCCCACAAATTACTGTGGACCATAAGATCCTTTGAAAAGTGGCATGAAGACTGAGAGTTTGTCCATCCAGACTGGCTGCTGTCATCGCTGCAAGACGCTGCATCACCGGCCAGGAACCTCAGATCAGATCAGGTCCGCTCCAGTTACAAAGGGGCTTTCAGGCACAAGGGTGCAGCCTTGGTGGATTGGTCTTACAGCTGAAGCCATTTGCACTTGCAATTGGTGATAAAGAGGCTACTAGCTTGCACAGTTCTCTATTCGATGGCTTGTTTGTGCTACAACGTGATTTGCCTAAATCTTTTGGTGAATAAGATGAAAACTCTGTGCTGTTAGCTCAAACAACTGAAAAGCGAAAATGTGCAAACTGCCATTGCAACCAATGTTTCCTCCTTGTGAAGGGGGAATGAACAGAGGATTTCTACCTCAGGGATCAATACAGCATCACATGACACGTCACAAACTTGTGAATTACCGTATATCTTGAAGGCATATATCGTCTTGAGCTCTCTCGGGGAAGTTTCACAGAGAGCAGAGAACATGTCGACAAAGTCGCTGAAGCTCAGGTTCCCCAGGCCGTCCTCCGAGAACGTCTCCACTATCCTGTCTCTGAACGGATTTTCCTACGAGGGACAACATAGAGGACAGAACTGGGATTACTTGTTTACAGAATCAATATAGCAACATATTGCCGGATGCTGTGAATTGGACAGAGACCAAATGCCATCAAAACTGAACACAGAGGAGAGTGGAACCAAAACAGAATTCATGAATAACAAAAAAGGGGAATAAAATAAATGAAACTAGCAATTAAAATTAAAAAAGCTCTTAACCCTAAAATGAGAGAATATGTCCTAATGGCCCATATACATCGGACAGTAGATGAATAGTTTTTGTATGGGCACACACATCAACACACCCAGTCAAATACACACACACACCCCACTCAGTGACCCAGACTCCATTCATTACCCAGAGTCATCTGTGGTTCTACACAGTCTGTTTGGTTGCCGTCGGACTCGGTCCTGTCGTAAATCAGCTCGGTGTTCCAGGCTACACTATGCTAAGTTAATTAATGCCGGCCTCTGTGGAGGTGAAATGTAGATTTACAACACTGTGGCCTTTGGTGCCAGTTTGGCCCGTCGGCGGACCATCAGTCACCGCAGTGAGCCAGACACG
The DNA here is from genome assembly GCF_048128805.1 of Centroberyx gerrardi. Lineage (NCBI taxonomy): Eukaryota > Metazoa > Chordata > Actinopteri > Beryciformes > Berycidae > Centroberyx > Centroberyx gerrardi. The sequence continues at coordinate 36,942,629 of NC_135997.1, forward strand.
GGGGATTTACAGATTTACACACCGATCATGTCTTCTGGTATGAACGGGCGGCAGCAGACTAGAGGTTAGAGAAGCAGGCTCGCAATTGGAAGTTCACTGGTTTGAATCTTCCGACATCTGGGAAGAACTGCGTGGGAAATTTAAAATGCTCTCCCTTCCCACAACAATTACTGCTGAGGTTCCCTTGAGCAAGGCATTTAGGGCACAACTGCTCCAATGAAACTGCTCAGTGGCCACCAGCAGACTGTGGCTGTACTGCATCCCATTACAAAGATTATTAAAGGACACAGCGGGTCACTTTGCCTCTACATGTATGTAGTCCTGAAATGTTGAGTACAGTGTGCAGTGATACAGATGAGTTCCCCGTTTACAAACAGTCGAGGATGGGCAGAAAAGCCGCTGTGGCTATCGGAGCAATGGCTTGGCTGTCATTTTCACACTGATAACAACAAACAAACGTACAACAACGGCGTACCGGGCTAGTTTGTCAGACTCTGATCGTGCAGATTATATAGAAAAACTTGTTTTAAGTTCTGGTGAATGACTGCCGGACCCTTATTCAACCCCAGTTGATGAATGGCTTGTAGACATGGCCAAGTGGCCACCGATCCAATGGCCAGACATATCTGTATCTGATTGAAAAGCCTAGCGTATACAACAGACAGCCTCCGAGCATACACATCTCTCGATGCTGTAAATTACATAGTAGCTATGTGGGCATGTGCAACAAATTAGACATTACATCTCTGGTGAGTTTTGTGTGTTCAGAGCAGAGATCTGACCAGCCAGCATCAAAGTGTGAAGGCAAAGCCCTGAGATGCCTGGGTGTACGGACTGAAAAAGGCGACATCCTGACAACAAATTGTGCACGTATGGCCGGTAAGTGTCAACCAGGGGGTTTACTATGAAGATAGCTAACTGAGGTAGCTGGATCACTACTCCAACAGCACCCAGCTGCAGACCGGAGAAGCCCCTGGCCAGGACAGGCGAAGTTAGGGATCGGGGTTAGGGTGAGTGTGCTGCCAGGCCTGGGGCTTCTCCGGGGCTGCAGCTGGACTCTACTGTAACTGCTGATTTCGGGGGTTGCTTTTATTCTTTCCAGTCTAGGGTGCAACTGTGACTAGCAACTAGCAACTAGCAACTGCGAGGCATGATGTTAAAATATATGGCCACTTACTAAACTAAAATCTTTGCTATCACTTCTGGGAACTCAGATTACTAACATGAACTGATTGCCCCTGAGATGCACACGCACACTTTATGTGACGTTGCTCGGAAACTCATCTATATGTATCTACCACTCATAATACATCTTGCACAGGCCTTTTGCACTGTGTGATGTCCTGTTGTCTCTGTACCATACTCTGTCTCTGTGTAAAATTATAGTTTACTGTTTAGAGGATTTGCTGTTTTGTCACAAATCTCCCAGCAGCCACATCTGGCTCCACAAATGCCCAAATAATAGCCCCTTTCACACATGAAACCCCTAAAATTGCTGTTTTAATTTTCCGGTAAAGGTAGCACTGCCTTTGACATGCCTTTCTGCTTTTTTAACGTAATGCTGCCATTCACACAATACTGGCAATACCGTTAAATTCCACTGTTGTCATTTCCTGGAAATTACGTTTAAGGCAGTTTGAAAACACGGAGGCTAATCTCTCCATCAAAAAAGTAAAGGGCGTCCAAACGTTGTGCTGTTCACACACGGTCAATACGGAACTATACCTGTAACATTATAACGCCTTGAGCGGTTAAATTGGCAGAACTGATTTACTGGCATTTTGACACCGGCTCCTTTTCACACATGACAGCGTGCCGTTAGTCAGTTGTTTCCAAATGTAGGTTACTGTGACACAGGAAACTGCCTTGTCTTTAGCCCTAGTCTCTTTGGAACTAGTCAATACTCCAATCTACTACAAGTTGTATGTGGGAAAGCCAAAACTAATTTAGCAAAGCAGCATTGCAATGTTAACATCCGACAACTAGCCTCTGCTAACGCTAGCTTCTTCTAGACACATTAAAAACAGTAAAAATCTGATGAAATTATCAGTCAAAAACAGCACAGAATTTAACCGTCTGTTCAATTCTGTTGAGACGGACAAGTTGTATGTTTAGAAACACCACCAGCTGTTCACAGCCACTGTTAACCGAGAGGTGAGGACCTCCAATATGGCCGCCACATGGTGTGTTATGGTAATGACAACCCTACCATTACCAGAGTTAGGGGTTTCCCGCACTGATGTTACTGTGAGGCACTCACTGTACAATGAGCTCAACTGAAGCTGATTCTAATCAGCTTTGGTTCATTAGGTCAGCAACATTACAAGCAACCAACAGTAAGGAGGTCAAGGGTCAGAGGTCACAGCACCCAGACAACAGATGGAAGAAAATATTCCTTTGACCCAAGAAGGATAATTAATAATAGAGAAGTGGTAGATAAGGAAACAGGAGCTGAGGAGAGAGTAGCATCCTCTGCTGAACAGTTCGGTACCTTCAGTTCTGGCATGGTGACGATCAGAGCCAGCGGCAGTTTGATGTCCGGGTCGTTGGTGTAGTCAAGTGGCACTAAATGTGGAGCCAACTCACGGTATCGGCCATGTAACCTGCAACACACACACACACACACACACACACACACACACACACACACACACACACACACACACTCAATCATCTTTTCTCCAGACAGAAGGACATTACAACTGACAACTGTGTCATTTTTAACATTATCATCCTTGTATGTGGTTTAGGACTATTAAAACAATATCAGTTAATAGAAATGCATATTGACATGAGACATTGTGTTAATATGTGTTGAATTTTGGTGATTTTCATGTTTAAACCTCAATTGAAGAATTGAAGGATTACATGCTCCTCTATGGGTTGAGAAAACTCTGCAGCCTTTGGTCTTATTATTTTCTTCTTACTTATTAAATTCATGGTGGTCAAGCTAAATAAAAGCTAAATAAAATGTCTTTTATTTATTTATTTATTTATTTATTTATTTATTTTTCTGTTCTCCTGAGAAGTTGATATTTTGGCGATGCGAGCTCTTCACCCGACAACAGCAGTGTGTTGAAAATTAAACATTCTTTTTAAGAGTGTAGAGAAGTCAAACTACTTGAGATGAAGGAGCAAAGGAAGATAAGAAGAAGAAGAAGAAGAAGGAAATGACAATTACTTTATTGGCCAATTTACACCAGAAAATAAGAGGAATCTATCCCTACCAGATAAACTCACACTCTCTACACACATGTATTTCCTCAGAGGGTTCAGACTGTCTTTCAGTGAACCACAAAACAGCTTTGAGGTTCAGTGTGTTGCTCAAGGGAACTTTGGCAGTGGAGGTGGGCACTTCATATGATAACATATAGGATACTTTTTGGTATCTGTATCAATAAAAAAGCATCAAAGTGGATCATAAAACTTCAAAAATCTGTCTAGAGGAGGAATTCTGCAGATCAAACTCTAATTTATTAGACAGACATTTCACCTGTCAGAGCCTCGCCAGTGTCGGTGTACATGAAACAGGAAGTAGTAGTAGTGGGACCGTCTGATTGGTCAGTTACAAAAGATTTACCTGGATTCACCTGATCAGCCGACTTCAGGAAAAGAGGGAGAGTTACGAATGTTTTGTACATTCAGTGTTTGTCCAAGTCGCCATAATCTAATGTTTTTACAAAAGTCCTGTTCCAGGTCCAGTCAGCCTGCTGTCCCACGCAGTCAGGGGTTCAGTTCCCCTGATTATCTGTCTGCTCATGCTGCTGGATGGCACTTTCTGTACCAACGGTAAAATAAGCGGCTCCTGTTGACTGGGACCGACACCAACACATTATGCAAAACCCAACCAGAGGCACAGAGCGGTGTGATCCAAGGTGAGTGATTTCCAGCAGTAAAAGCTGAGTGATGGAGCTCTCTGGCCCGGCATTAGCATAGCATTTGGCACCGCTGTCTGTCTAATAAAGCAGCCGGGCATGGGAAGGCCCCCGGGGCATTGTGGGTGCCTTGGCAGACGGGCTGCCTGATACTAAATCCATAAGAGGATAAATCTCCGTAGCAGATGCAGGAACAAAACAATCACAGCACATGGATCACTTTGTGGCAAGTTTTGTACAAGCTCTCTCTGCTCCTGACATCAGTTATCACCGGGGAATTTGGACGTGGATCAGATTTGTCGTTTTGGATTGTATTGGAAAACAGATGTGTGCAGTATTTTCACCAGGCTGGTTGGTGGATGGGTTTAAATGCAGAAAGTATTCTAGATGCTACTGCATTTCCCCATAGAGTCGTATTCAGGATTAGATTTGGACTGATATCTGAAAATGTTTCCACTCATGTTACTGAGAGTGTGAATTAAAGGAAAACTCCGCCCTAAAACACTTTAACTCTTAACAGCTACTGGTGATGGACTTTGCATTCCTGGCTCCATTCAGTAGTTTGTTGTGTTTTTCTTCTTGGTGGATAACCGGCCAATCATAGACGAGGTGACGTCACCTCCAGATGTTTCCAGCAGCTACAGTGGAGTTTGATATGAGAAAATGTTTCAGGATGTAAAACATCAGCGGTAAACGTCAGGTTTTGGTGTCAGTCCCTCAGAATCAAAGAGCGAGGGCTTCTTTCTTGAGCCGCCATTTTGCACCGAGAGACGTTCAACAATCATACAGGGAGAAATCCATCGTAGAAGAGGAGAGAGACCAGTTTCTCCACCACAGGAGCAGGAGAGAGACCAGAATGCACTGCAGCAGAGAGACAGGATGGGGTTTGAGTAAGGACTCACTTTGTTTCGACTGGTCTGGAGTCTTGCTCTGCTATCCACCTGCATGTAAAACCCACAGCTTCTCTCCCCTTCTCTGCAGGTTGCTGAAAGGCATTCTGGGAAACATAGTAAATCACTAACTGAAGTAGAAATAGACGAGGCCGGTTGAGGGAAAGTGGGTTCACCCAAAATGATAATTTACACACAAAATAACTCCTGGAATGTCTTAAACATCACAGACGGATGAGATCTAACAGTGGAAGAGTTTTCCTTTAAAGTCCAGCAAAGTGCAGGTTTGTCAGACAGAGAGCAGGAACTGAATGGAGTTCAAACAGTGCGGCTGTGTGCAGATGGAGGAGAGTCTACTTTGCCGTAATCATCTTGATTGACGAGTTAATCGATATACGAGTGTAAACCTGAACGCACCCCAGCAGTGCAGGAGGAAACACTGAGCTGATCAACCGAGGGAACGTAACAACTACCTGTGCCAGCCATGCGCCGCAATCTAGTATTCATTACAAAGCCATAAGCGTTAATAACACACATAAATCTCATTCAGTCAGAGCAATGCTGGGGAAATAGCGCTGCCATTTGGACAGCGCCGTTGAAATAACCCTGACCTACTGTACGCTTCAGCAAAACAAATGGCCGAAGGGAAAAAAAACCCCAGCGGCCCTCCAGGTTTATAATTGTAGTCGGAGAGATTTCATCCCATAAGTCTGTCTGGCAGCCGCTGGCAACGCTGCAGCGGTTTAATAGCTTCAGAGGACTGAGGCGGCGAAAACAAGCCAGAGACGGAGATTCAGCAGGTCTGGATGAACTCCAGGTTAGAGGAGGAGAGCTGATCTGAGAGCAGCAGATTCACAGGCAGTGGATCTGATGACGTACGACCAGGAAGAAGAAGAAAACTCCTCCACTGTCAGATCTCACCAGTCTGTGATGTTCACTGAGGAGTCATTTAGTGATGAAGTGTTTTAATTCTCTTTTTTGGTGAACCCGCTTTCCCTCAACCTGCCTCGTCTACTTCTACTGCAGCTAGTGGTTTCCTACGTTTCCCAGAATGCCTTTCAACAACCTCTAGAGAAGGGGCGGGAACTTCTTGCATCCAGCTCTGGGTTTTGCATGTAGGTGGAGAGAGATGGCAAGTTTGTCCAGGCGAGAAAAAGTGAGTCTCCTCTTCCTCAAACCCCAACCTGTCTCTCTGCTGCAGTGCATTCTGGTCTCTCTCCTGCTCCTGTGGTGGAGAAACTGGTCTCTCTCCTCTTCTACGATGGATTTCTCCCTGTATGATTGTTGAACGTCTCTTGGTGCAAAATGGCGGCTCTAGAAAGAAGCCCTCGCTCTTTGATTCTGAGGAACTGACACCAAAACCTGACGTTTACCGCTGATGTTTTACATCCTGAAACATTTTCTCATATCAAACTCGTTATAGTAGTAAATCAAAGTATCAAAGAAATTTTCATCACAATGATCAAACTCAAAGTAAAGAAACATCAAGTGAAAAGCGCTGAAAACTATTTCTCCTTCAGGATCAAAACTTGACCCATAACCGGCTCCTCAGGTTGAAGCACGGACTCTCACCACCCTGCTGCTCTCCGAAGCGAATCAACCAACCCAAAGGTCCGTGACACCTGAGCCACATTTTGAGGAAAAGAACATTTTACTCTAAAAGCTCTGAGCAACAGGATTTCTTCATGCTGATTCTCTTCAAGAACGATCTTTGCCTGACGGGTGGAAACGCCTGCTGTAATTAGTCTTCACTACTTTGCTATTTTTGAGCACCTTGTCCTACTCAAGAACTCTTTCTGCTCTCTTAGCTCCTTGATGTTTTTTAAGGCTTTTTCATGCCACAGTAAATTAGTGTGAAGGTGTCCACTGCTGTGTAATGTTGTCGTACGATTCACCCGAAGAAACCAGCAGCTGTTTGGTCAGTCTTTGTCTCAGTTAGTTTCCCTCCCTGTTGCCTGCACTATTGGCAACATTCATGACCTCAAACAATCACTCATATCGCTGTTGTCCTGTGAAAACCTTGTAGCTCCAATCTTGGTGATTTTCATGTTTTCACTCTATGCTTCTCCGTGCGTTGAGGAATTTCTCCTCTTCTTGACCTGCTGAAAACCTGTCAAACCTCACCGGACAGCATCCTGGTCCTCAGATCAGCTGCCACGGATCATCTGCAGTCCAATCAGCTCTACTAGATCAGAGATCGGCAACCTGAGCCATGAAGAGCCGAGAGTCTGCAGGTTTTCACTCCAACCAAACCCTACAGCAGCTGATGTCACCGGTCACTTCGTCCTCTCTGGCTGAAGGTTGTTAATCAGTGAAACCAGTAAACAGTCGGCATGTCGAACCTCACTGACGCTGCAGAACTGTAGTGAAGCAATAAGAAAGTATGTTTCCTCATGTTTCTGGATTGTCTGAAGCAGAGAAAGAGGAAGAGGAGGAGCTGTTCATTGGCGTCTGAGATTTTGTGCGTGACGTACAGATAACTAAACGCTGCAGCGCCCCCCTTAGGACAGTCAGCGTCATGTTGAGAATGGCTGAGCACAGCAGCGAGACGCATCGTTCCACTAAGTTTCGTCAAAATGCGATCGGCGGCGTCCGAGATGTTGTGCGTGACATACGGACAGTCAGGTGGCGTTCAACATGGGACATCTGGCGTCCGTCACGTTGACAGACAGACTGTGTTGAAACCAGCCGGTCTGTGTTGTTGTGGGTGGGGCTCCAAACCTTCTGAAGCAGTCTGGACAAATTTCATTGGCTGATGAAGTCCGTTAGCAGATGACGTTTACCTGAAGCTCCGTCAAAAGTTCAACTCGTTTCAACTTTTTTGACGGACTGGGTCGCTGCGCTCCGTCAGTCCAGTCAACACATCGGCCTCATTGAAACACATGGGATGTTTTTTGACGTATCACAAATGCTCATGTGAACGCCGCCTTAAACAAACGTAGCGCCCCCCTCAGAGCAATCAGTGTCATTTTGAAAATGCTGCAACGGAGCAAAGAGACGGATCATTCTGCTACTTTCGTGAAAATTTGTACAGCAGCGTCCAAGATATTGTGCGACTTACAATTAAACAAACGTTATAGCGCCCCCCTTAGAGCACCCAATGTAATTTTGGATGGACCAATGAAAACGCCTCATTCCCTTGAGTTTCATGAAAATCCAATAAGATCCGAAATATTGTGCGTGACATACAGACAGTTAACCAGATGTTGTAGCGCCCTCCTCAGGCCAGTCAGTGCAATGTTTTAAAACGCTGAAACTGAACAATGACGCGCATCTTTCCCCGAAGTTTCACGCGTGACGGACGGACGGACCGGGCCGACCTGCAGCCCCTCCCCAGGTTTCATCATGGGGGACGGACACCTGCTGTGACTTGGTTGGAGTGAAAACCTGCAGACAGAAGACGGACTACATGCCGGTAACTCACCGCAGGATTTCTTTCCGGGTGAAGAAGGTGCAGTCCTGCAAAGAGAAGAGAGACAGAGAGCGTCAGACTGAAGAGGAATTACATCTGTGAGCCGATCCACAGGGAGGATCTGCTTTCAGCCCATCAGTCAGCCGGACAGCAGCATCATGCGGGAGAGGCAGAGGCTGGAGCGCAGCCAATCAGCAACAGGAGAGAGAGAGACGCTGAATGACCTGTTCTATTCTATTCTATTCTATTCTGTTCTATTCTGTTCTATTCTGTTCTGTTCTGCTGGTCAGGTAGAGACAAACAGGTTGCCTTCAAGGGAAATAAGATTCATAATAGCCTGTTATCTTCACTGATGAGTTTGATTTATTAAAACTCTCCACATCTTCAGAACATCCATATTCTGTAATATTGTTCCCCAGCAAAACATGAGTCCTAATTGGGTTAATTATCTTCCTATGGGGAAATAAACCGGTTTCAGCTCCTAACCGCAGCAGATTCTCACCTGGTATGCCTCGAACTGCTCATCGGTAAAGGTGGTTTGCTTGTTACCCATCCTAGTCGAGAGGTTTTCCCATCACACAGCCGCATTACACTGGAGGCTCCTGCTGCTGGTTCCTGTTCCGTTCGTTCAGCTCGACATCTTCCTGGACGCAGCTGATCTGGGACCAGCTGCTCGCTTTTCCTCCAGGTCGCAGTAAAGCTTCCAGGCGCCGAGCGGCTTTTTTTGTTTTAGCGCAGGAAGAAAAAAGCTTTGTGCGCATCAGAGAGGCGGTGCGGGGCAGCGTGCTGCCTTCACGGCCGCTCGTAAAATCCTTGGCAGGTGGTGAGTGTGACTTGTTGCCGCATTCAAGTGTCTGAGGCTGGAAATAGGAACGTAATGGACCCACCGTGGAATAAAAGTATTTTTGGTGCCTGTTGTTGTATTTTTGAGCAATGGCGTAAGATCGATTTTACTTTCTGGTGTTTTATTTCTTGTTCTATGTGTTCTCCTTGTTTTACTCATGTTTTTACAATTCTACTGTTTTGTGTGTTATATTCCTGGTATCCATTGTGAAACACGTTGTAGCCACAATTTAGAAATGTGTGATATAAATAAAGTTTACCTTCTTGTTTTAGAAATCAGGCGCCACAGAGCGACTTGGTGCTGCAGACAGCGGCAGCATGACGCCATGATGTGACTCATGTTTCGATATATTTATTAGACAAAACTTGCTGTACATCTTTTGCAGCGATGTAAAGAAACTCTAAGTTAGATCCTGTTTGCAGCTGGAGTCTCTTCAACAGCAACAGGACAACTGGGACAAAAGTGACACTAAAAGAAAGAAATCTGAAACATACACCAATACTGATTTTTTGTTTTACACAGAAGCGATAAGCTGTAGTGATACAATATTACACTGCTGACATGGTTTCCATCCTTTCTATTTCTAATTTCATTTTTATTCTCAGTTGTAGCTTCATATACAACACAGACTTTCACAGTGCAACAACAGTGTCACAGTCATCAACACACAACAGACAGGGGAGTGTCAGTTGCTGTAGATTTTGGATGTTTTTAATGAATAGTGCAGACTCAGCACTAACAGCAGCGCTGCAGCTCGCAGGACGTCAAGATGAAACATCTGTAGAGTTTGATAAACCTCATCAGGACAGAGTGTGTGGGTGCGATTATTTCCTCCAGTATTTACCGGGATGTGATGCGATCTTAGCCACTAATAATAATAATCATAATCATAACAATCATAATAAGAATATATTTTTTTGTATAGTGCTTTTCTAAATACTCAAAGATGCTTTACATAGTAAACGAGATACACAAAAAACACATGAACGACAATATCAGTGAATAATGAAACTGTGAATATCACGTGAATATTCAGAAGCATCTAGTGACCATCTTCATTTCTTTCTAAGCACTAAATGTTACGGTTAATTTTCCCAGCAGCACCTGAAGGCAGCATGTTGGATCGTTCAGGATGTTGCAGAACAGAAAGCTCAGGTTCAGTTCACACTGCCGCCAGGTGGCGTCATCTGCTCACACAGAGCATACTGTCTCCACACCGCTGGAATACAATACATTCTGCCCGAAATATAATACATTATTATATACAATACTAATATTTACAATATCCCTGTAGAGACTCGTAGTATATATATTGTGGTGAGTTTCTAGTGACTTTATCAAACTTGATGGTATTTCTGAACTCCTATGGTATCACTGTAATATAATATCATATTCCTATAGGAACTTGTGTCTTTGCTGTGATATTTCTACAGTATAAAATGTATCACAGGATTACTGCAGTTCTTCTTCATGTGGGTTTTGCTGGCTCGTTTTTTTTTAGTGTTGAATGTTTCTCTACAAGATCACAGATACAGACTCTTCCTGTGAGAAATACGATGCTTCTGTCCATCAGTGAGGGAAGAGAAAGTGAATATTACCTCATTAACCTTCTTATCTTACCACCAAAGCATCATATTCAACTCGTTTTCTTTTCCGTGACATCTATATGTATCATTCAGTTTTTGTTATTTCCACCTCTCATACATTTCGAACAAAAGTAAAAGTAAAGTAAAAGTAAAGTAGAAGTAAAGTAAACTCTCCAGCAGCGGTACAAACTGGCCGATCTCCATCAGACCTGGCAACCTTGACAATCGTCGCCGTGAGGTACTCTTTCCGCAAGTGACGTCATCCACTTCCTCCCTGGCTCGTCCTCACTTCTCATGCTCGTCCCCCAGCGGCAGTGCGGGACCGAAGATCGTCTATACGTGGGAAGATTAATCACGCAGTAGTAAAAACCTGGTCCGCCTTCTGGTCTGTGACAGTGGGAGTTCACTTTTAAACTTTGACATTTTTGCGACTTAATCATCCGAATTTGGGGGGGGGCGATCATGTGAAATTACCAAGTAGGAAATTCGTTTTTTTCCGATACATTTGATAGCACATGAACGCACAAGCTGCAGAAGGACAGCGCATGTGTGAGGGTTAACGCCCACTTCTGTAGACGGGAAGTGGAAGGGAGGCAGACCCAAATCTTACAGAGTGACTCATCTTCTCAGTAGATGATCTTCGTCCCGGCTCGTCCTCAGCAGCAGATCAGTGCGGGACCAATTTATCTACCAGCATGGCCGGCAGCGCGTGGAGGTCAATGGTGAGAAAACGTTAGATGACAAACTGAGAAACGAGTCTGACGCTCGTTCTGACCGAAGTCTGTTTCCCGTGTGAGCTGAATGTCTCTTGTCTTGCTGTTCCTCTACTTTTCTCATCAGGCTTTTCTAAGCGGCCTTGCTGTGTGTGTCCTTCAGCGAGACTAACGTACAGTTACAGTTTCCGCAGTGTGACCTTATCATTAAGCTTATCCGCGTGTTTTCAGCTCTTCCGCCGTCCTCTAACCATCTGCGGCTGTAATAAATCGATTTACCGCGGTGTCAGTAATTTCTGGTTTAAAAACGGATGGTTGTTTTTCCCATTTCTGATTGGCTGACACACGTTCGAAGCCTACTTGCTCTGATACGTGCCGTTCTCTCTGGTGTGCAGAGACAGTTAGGCCAAACCCCAGTCAAAATCTGGCAATTTAATGTTACCTTGCTTGTTGGCAAATGTACATACCTCATATAACATGATGTAAGAGCTTAAACGAATTCTAAGTGTCCACTGGTAAATTCGGCATACATATGATCCGCCATGTATCAGTTAATTTCAGTAACATTTCAACTTTATAATTGGTTTACCCTGCTCGCTACCGCCCTCCGCAGTATAATTTAGTGGAAGAAGATAGTGGGAATTAACAGGCGAACCAGGTGTAAAATGTTAGAATTTAATTAAATAAGTGCTGCTTGGTATGCCGAAATGAAGAATGACAGTATCATTCAGAAAAGATCTTAAATTCTGATTTAGGAGGTATGTTTATTTGTTGATAAGCGAAGCAACATAAAACTGCAGATTTTTGAATGGAGTTTCGCAGAACAATTTCTCTACACAAGACAACGGCATGTATCTAGGCTTGTAGCCGTTAGAAACTATCAGATGAACGCAAATCTGTGACAAGATACCCGTTATTTTAAATACAACACTGTGTTGCTTAGCAACCGCTTCGTTTAGCTGCTGTTCAAGAATTAGAGCCTACTGCATGATGGGAGAATAACATTTAATTTTTGGCATATTTTAACTATCTTAACTATGATCAATACAATCATAGTTTTATTGAAGATTAGCAGTATTTCATATTTAATAACAGTTGTGAAACCACTGTAAAGGACAGATTTAATTGTCTTAATTAACCTTGACGTCACTTCCTCCAGCTGTCCCAGGTGGTGGGGGCGGTGAGGAGACCCAGTCTGGGGTCCAGATCCTTCTCCAGGGGGGTGAGTAGCTCTGAAAACCACAAACTATTAAAAGAAGTACAGTCATTCTATAATAAATGTTAGGATACAATACAAATATCATACCAAAACTGTTCCCTGTACCTATTCCCTGTAGGAATATTATAGAGACCCCATAGGAGATAAGAATACAGTATGTCACTATAAACTCACTAGTGCGTGTCCTGCCACAGACACTGTTAGTCCCTATAGGAATACTAATGACTTTTCATTAGATTTTATACCAGTAAACCCAACAGTTACAGTACAGCATGTGTTGCTTGGACCTGTGTCTTTCTGAATGGGGTTTAGCTCCGTCTGGACTGTGACTGTTCATGTTAAAATGTCCGACCTTGGGCAGTGTGACCTGATGGCGGTGAATGATGTGAAGCTCCTGTTGGCTCCACAGATGCAGACTGTCACTCTGATTCCTGGAGACGGAATCGGACCGGAGATTTCCACCGCCGTCATGAAGATCTTTGAGGCTGCAAAAGTAAGTTTGATAAATCTGAAACTCAAGAGTTAATTTTAGAGTTAATTTACAAAAGACTCTTTATCCATTAACAGACAGACTGGATCCTCCTGGTTTTGAATGATAAACTTCTGTCAACCAAGGACTTAAGTTATCTATTATCCCCTTTAAAAGCACCGTATTTTGTTTCAGTCTTGGGATATCTTTTAATCAGATTGTAAAAAATACTTTTGTCAGTGTTCAGGTCTTTTCTCTTGGGACTAATGCTGCGTTTCAAAGTCAGAAATTGTCCACAAGATTTAATTTGCCCAACGTAAAATCCTGTTCCCCATGCAACAGCTGATGTTATGTCAATGATTTTTAGCAGCGTTAGCTAGCTAGTTAGCATAGAACGTTAGGAAGTGTAAGTGCGAGTACATTTCAAATGTATCTTTTTAAACATTTACCACGCAGGTGTTTTGATAGATTTAAGGTCGCGTGATGCTGAAAATCAAACTTGCGTGTATTTTGAGGATTTTAAACATGTTAACAGTAATGCTGTGTAGAGTTTACAGTGTTTGCCGCCATGTTGACGTGACGACAGATACCTGCATAGCTGGAATTTTGACTTGAAGGGCCGTTCTGTTACATTTTTCTAGTAGAAAGTCAAAATGTCTGACTTTCCGACATCTCTGGAACGCAGCATCAATTGAAAACTACTCTTCTTCATAGTTTGGAATTGTCTTTTTAGCCCATTTACTTGTTGCATGGTTATTTACAATATTCTGTTTAACTCTTTGCTGATGTGATTGTTTTTAACCGTAGGCTCCGATCCAGTGGGAAGAGAGGAACGTCACGGCGATAAAGGGGCCGGGAGGGAAGTGGATGATCCCTCCTGACGCTAAAGAGTCCATGGACAAGAGCAAGATTGGACTGAAAGGTAAGTTGTGTTCCAGTAGCTGTAGCTGTCTGTCCGCTTCGGCTGAAAACTCATCTAAAGTCTCTCTCTCTCTCTCTCAGGACCTCTGAAGACGCCCATCGCTGCAGGTCATCCCTCCATGAACCTGCTGCTCAGAAAGACCTTTGACCTTTATGCCAACGTGCGTCCCTGCGTGTCCATCGAGGGCTACAGGACTCCCTACACCGACGTCAACCTGGTCACCATCCGCGAGAACACCGAGGGCGAGTACAGCGGCATCGAACACGTGGTAGGTGCACCGTGCGCAACGAACAACTATTTTCATTATCCGTTAATCTATTGATAATTTTTTCGATTAATCATTTAGTCTATAAAATGTCAAAAATAATGACAAATGCCCTCAGAGCTGCAGAGCGCTCCCTGCAGGCGGGCGGAGTCGGTCGCAGTGCGCTGCAGAGCTGCAGAGCTGCAGAGCTGCAGAGCTGCAGGCTTGCTGGACGTGCGGCAGCTGCAGACGTGTCGTCCGTGACCCCCGTGACCCGTGACATTCACACTTCTCATGTTTCTCATGGCGACCGCAGCCTGAAACCTTTAGTGGCGATGCCGGAACATTCGGCTCTCCAACAAGAACGACCCCACCAGAATCAGCCGGTAGTTCTGGTTTCCTAAAAGTCCTAAAAAACTAGAGCAGCAAAAGCATCAAACGTCAACAAAATGGGTAAAATACTGAAGCAGAATTTGTAATAAGGTACAAGAACGTGACCAAGTGTCTTCTATCTGTAAAAAAAGTGAGATTTCTGTTTTGACCAACGCCACGGTCTTTATTAGCATCACGCTGCTGCAGAACATTTCAGATGTGGAGTCTCTGGGGTTTAAAAGGGTTTCTGGACGCTCTGAGGATTTGTTTGGATTCTGACTCCTGGTCCTCGACTCTTGATAAGACTCAAGTCTCAAGGCTGCAGCTGCTGTTATCTCTATGCAACTCCTTTGCTGTATTAAAGTCACAACTAAATGACTTTTTCACCTCATTAGGTCTTTGTCCATGTCATAATATACACCTATTAAACAATAAATACCAAAACATTTACAACTTTTTTATTTTCTTGTATTTTTATATCAGAATCCCTTTACTTTTCCTTCCTGAGTATCTTTAATGGTGACATCACGCTGCACCAGGAGAAAACATCCCGCCCCTCCCATCCAATAAAACTGCCTCTTTCTCCCTAACCAGTATCCCATTGGTTTAGACTTTTGAACGATCCCTCCCTGCGCTCTGTCCCGCTCCAACATCGAAATTCGGCACATTAAGGAAGAAAGATTCTCTCAAAACGTTTCATTGGGACTTTAACTTCTGTTCCCATAGGCTGACTAGCTGGATCGGACAGGACAGTCCGGTCCTTGTTCCTCCATGTTGTCTTCAGGGTAAGAATGAGGAGGAAGACACCCCCCCCCCCCCCCCCCCCTCACTGTATGTACCACATGCCCATCACTCTCTCCAGCCTCCTGTTGTGTTGCCACGGCGCTGCGTTTACACTGTCAGCTCAAGTCTGGAAGCTTGTCAGCCTCAGTGATTCAGATCTTTGGTTCCTGTTTTGCATCAGGACGATGCACATGGTGTCAGATGATGCAACACATTTCACATCCTTTCCTGAGATTGTCCGAACTTTCTGGCACTCACTGCATCGTCCTGTGTGGCACATTAATGATAATGTGATGTTGAACTCGCTTCCCTTCCACAGGGAGGTCAGAGGTCAGCGTCTGGAGCTGGGAGGGGTTCAGTGTCTCGCTCGAGGACACTAAAGCAGGGAGGACGCTTGCTGTCAGATCCTCTGGTTTAAGGACGATGTCTCTAACTGCTAGGAAACCCTGCTGACATTAGGGATGGGTATCGTTTAGATTTTTTTCGATACCGGTGCTAAAACGATACTTTAAACCGGACCGGTGCCTGAACCGATTCTTTCTTTAATATAAAGCACAAAAAATGACATTAAAGAATTCCTTTTTTATTGCAAAGGCAAAGAATTTTAACATATTAATAAATAAAAAAATAAAATAAGTCAACTACAATAATTTAACAGTAAATAACAGTTAGGTTGGGGGTCGCCTAGCAGAGAGCGACCGCCCCGCAGGTTCAATCCCAGCATGCAGCTGTGTTCCTGTTAGAGTGTCCTTGAGCAAGACGCTGAACCGCCACCTGTCCGTCACTCTGGAGAAGAGTCGGCTAAATGACTAACAAATGGAAGAAAAGCTGAAATCTGTTCAGAGTTCAGCTGGCAGTGAAGTCCTCCCTCCGGCGTGCGTCTGATGTCACTTCCTGCACTGTCCCATCGTAGCTGGCGTCTGTGATGAGCGTCTCGACCCTCTGTCCTACCTGGCTGTTGGTTTTTGTGTTTTTCCTTTCTGTTCCCTGAGTGGAATCGACCGCTTTTTGTCTCTGTGCCTTAATATTATCGATATTCGATAATATTGAATGTCACGCTATTTTGTGAATATTGCGATATTTCCCGCAGTATGGAACATCGCCCCCGGCCCGACCGGCCGCGGCACCCTGTGTTGCTTAGATCACGATCTTATATCGCGATATTTAGGCGGGACGGCATCGCGATGTTAAGTTTTGGATATCGCCCACGCCCGTTCGTGTGTCTGACCCCGGCCGGATGTGTGCTGGATGTTGCAGATCGTGGACGGCGTGGTGCAGAGCATCAAACTGATCACCGAGGACGCCAGCAGACGCATCGCCGAGTACGCCTTCGAATACGCCAGGAACAACCAAAGAACCAGCGTGACCGCCGTGCACAAAGCCAACATCATGTAAGCATGAGCTTCTCTGATTTAACTCTGCTCTCATTTTCATTTCTCTTCTCAGCACTTTGCTTGCTTCGTCTCCCCCTCTGGTGGCAGAAAGTATTTGAAATAATGTTCGGACTACAACCAAACAACCACAGAAGTATTATATTATCAATATGTTATCAGAGAGGGTGCAGCAGCCAGTTGGCTCACCAGTAAACCGTTCCCACCCCACCTCAGTAAAAATGTCTTCCCCGGACCTGGTCTTGACTTTCAATGATTGTAACTGTTGTAAAGAGATCAGGCGATAACATCACTGATGGTGTGAAACAGCAGCCGACAGACAGTGTGCTGCAGCTTATCAGTCAGGTTGGCCAAAAACTATTTTCAGTGTAAGCTCTGTAAGTTAGTCTGCTAACTAGCTAGCTGGGTAGTTAGCAGACTTTCGTCCTACCGGGTCAAACATTTCAATAGTTTCAATAGTTCAGATGGATAAAATAACTATTTATTACTGGAAGAAAGTCCCGGATTCCAGGTTTAAATTATCATTCTGTGTTGAAAACCTGAGTCATAGCACTGTGAAATGGGGCTGGGCCATAATTCAATTTTATTTATTGGCTTTCAGTGGAAAATAATATTGTATATTGTGAGATACTGTGGTACAAAATTCTCTTGTCTAAATGAAAGATAAAAAGCAAATACTGTACATTTTTCTCTCTGTCTCTCTCTCTCTCCCTCTCTCTCTCCCTCTCTCCCTCTCTCTCTCCCTCTCTCCCTCTCTCTCTCTCTCCCTCTCTCTCTCTCTCTCTCTCTCTCTCTCCAGGCGAATGTCAGACGGTTTGTTTCTGAGGAAATGTCGTGAGGTGGCGGAGAACTTCAAGGACATCAAGTTCACTGAGATGTACCTGGACACCGTGTGTCTCAATGTAAGTAGACGGCAAACAAAAACAAAAAACGTTGAAAATGTCAAAGGAGAGAAAAGAAAAGGTTGCAGTGGTTCAGGTTGAAGCAACGGAGCGTTACCGGGATTAGTAACTGGAATGTAATTACTGAAGATGATTGTAATCCCTTACACTAGTGTTACTGACAAAAGTAATCACATTACTGCCCAACGCTGTGTCTGTCTGGACGTCATTGTAGATAAAAGCGTCGGCTAAATGCCTGCTGAATGTAAACAAACAAGGTTCAGTGGTGTTTCCAGTCAGGCAGCATATCATCCTACAAAAACTAAAACATTCATGCCGACTATGAAACTGAAAGAATGTGCACATGCAGAAGATAAAGGATCATACCGCTGTTTTACAGTCAGCGCTCCAGCCTCCTCTCAGTCAGCGTAGTTCAGATATCAGCGCTCGTTCTCCTCCTTCGTTCCTTCTCGTCCGGTATGAAGAACAAACTTCCACAGAGCGAGAGAATCCATCACAGGAAACATGAAGCCAAACTTTCTGTTTTCTCCTCATTTCACTGAGCTGAGTCGAGTGTTTTCATCCCAGCGCTGCATTACGTCTCCTCTAGGTTTGACACCGGAAAGTTTGGGTTTTAAAAACGAGTAAATGCTAAAAGATGGGGGGAAATGTAAAGTAGACGCAGTAGTAGACGGGCTGTAACATCACATGACAGCAGTATTCTACTTTTAAGATTCTTTTCTACTTTTCAGAGTCATTTTCTCAGATCTTCCTAAATCTTCTTCCCTGAGCTGTTCAGGTTTTCTCTGTAAACACTGAAGTTGCTCTTGACTTGCAGATGGTGCAGGATCCCACCCAGTTCGACGTGCTGGTCATGCCCAACCTGTACGGTGATATTCTGAGGTCGGTTTATACTGTCAATAAATTATTTTGTTCTTTGCATCTATATCAAACAGTCATTCCTAGTTTTCTGTGTGAATTCACTCTGAAGACTCTTAAACTCGTTTCCCTGAACAGTTATCACTCCCCTGGGGACAAAACTGATTATTCATTTTTTAAATCACGTGTGAAGATTATAATTTAATATTTTTAAAATCCAGAGAATCCCTTCTCACCTGGTCAACCAAGGACTTGAGTTACTTTCTTTTCTTTAAAAAGTGTTTATTCTAAATTTTGTGGCCTCAATCTTTTATTAGAGTCCTTGAGTGTCACTTTTTTCAGACAATGGATATCTGATTAACTCTTCATCTGTGTGTGTGTGTGTGTGTGTGTGTGTGTGTGTGTGTTGCAGTGACCTGTGTGCCGGTCTGATTGGAGGACTGGGTGTGACTCCCAGTGGGAACATCGGAGCCAACGGCGTCGCCATCTTTGAATCGGTTTGTGTTCTTTTCTGTTGTTTTTCTGTTCTGGTGTGTTGTGAGTTTAAGTCTTTCTGTTGTTGTTTTTTTTTGGGGGGGGGGGGGGGGGTGTAAGCTCTTGTTTGGTCTCATCTACGCTTTGCAAGTCTTGGTCGGGTCTCCAGAATTTAAACGCATAGAAGAATTCCTAATTGTGTTATAAAATGGGAGGAGAGCCGCTGTCCTGAGTCTGTCCTCCTGTACATGACACCTTGTGTTTACCTTCAGCAACTTGTAAAACTGATTTGTGTTCCTTGTTACTCATGTATTTGGTGTAAAAAGTTGAAGGAATAAGAAACAAACGGGTCATAAATGTGGAAATATTATTGGAATAAGCTTAGTGGATTGATATCTGCCGAATTGAAGAGTGGATCCTGTTGATTCAGAAAAGGTCTTTAGGACGAGGCAGGTTGAGGGAAAGAAAAGTAAATCGCAACACACATGACTAAATAACTCCCGGCGTATTAAACATCACAGAGTGAGCCTGCCTCGTGTATTTGAAGGATCGGGTGAGAGAGAAGCCGCCTCTCCGCCTCCCCGGTCCTCGGTCTCTCAGGTAACCGAGCGTCTGTCCGTCCCCCGCAGGTCCACGGCACGGCGCCGGACATCGCCGGCCTGGACATGGCGAACCCCACCGCTCTGCTGCTGAGCGCCGTCATGATGCTGCGCCACATGGGTCTCCATGGTTACGGCAAGAAGATCGAGACGGCTTGCTTCGACACCATCAGAGAGAAGAAGGTGAGCGTTCCTGATGAAACACACGAGACCCGGAGGAGACTCGCCTGGTCGGTCTGTGTCGAACTGACTGTGAGACGACAGTGAAACCCGGCAGCCATTCTTATACAGGATTTACCACAGATGTGCTGGTGGTAAATACATGAAGAGTTCATTTCCAAGATGCTATTTATCCATTCTGGGGAAATAAAAATCCAGTCAGTGTCTCTAAACTCCAGAGGATCCAGTGTGGAAGAATTCTGATTTTGTCTTCAGTTATCTGTGATCCTGTAAAAACTATTTTGGTCGTCACTTAGTTTAATGTTGAGCTGTCAGTCACTTAAATAACTGATAATAAACTTTACAGAGTTTACAAAGTGCTCAACAGACAGAAAGAGAAACAAGACACAAACCACAGACAGTAATGGAAAATGAACGGCAACAACACAAGATTATAAACAAGAAGAGTAATTACATAAAGCAAATCAGTAAGTGTCTTGAGAAGCCGTTTATACTTTTATAAAAGTATAAAATGTATGTTTGATCTCAGCACCTGGATAAGTTATCGTTGAGTCATCATCTCTCTACAGATATTTTATGGTCTGTTTGTGATACAGGACAGGAAATGTCCTGCCTCTTAAATACTGAACCTTCACCAAGGACCTTCTGTTCTCACCCTGATAGTTAAAGTATTATCTGTCAGCAGGACATCCAGAAAAATCTTTCCAACTTTTCCATGAAATCTGGTGGACAGATCGGCCTTGAGCCAAGAAACTATTGATTAGATTTTGGTGTTGATCTGGGGTTTCTGCTATTAGATGATTATCGTTTTTTAGCCAGAACTCTGAAACTACCAGAGACAGAGACTGTGGCCGGAATGGATCGCTGTTCCCTCATCTGTATTTCCCTACATAGTGCTGCTCTATTAGTGCACTAATTAGCGGTAAATCACACATGATTAATGAGTGAATTCGGACACTTAATTCATCATCATTCATCATCGACCTGCGTCTGCATTCACCAGTCACATAAATAAATGTTTCAAGTAACATTTGACAAGTTACCAATATTCCTTCAAAGCTGACATTAAAAACACACGTTACAATAAGCTATGTACCATATAACTTGCAGCTAGAGATAAAAACCTTCCTGAACAGCAGACCTTAATGTTAATGTTAGCGTTAACGAGCTCAAATTAGCATAACAAAACGTGCACTTATAATTAGTTATGAATTGGCAGTTAAAAGAAAACATCTTTAGAATAGCTTGACATCTTTTTGGTACCAAAAAAAGTTTATTTACTTGCATTTGTAAACGAGGTTTGGTGAAGAAGAGGATGCCGTCATTATAAAACCACGGAAGGGTTACAGCTTCGTTGCTTGGTAACGGCCAGGTGACGACAGACTCGCAATGCATTGTGGTATACTTTCACCGTTTTAGTGACCGGGCTTGTTCGCTAGATATTACAGTGCATTGTGGGAAATATGTAGTGCCCTCAAAATCATTCCACAATATCATTTTACGATTCGGACACTAACAAAAACTGTCTGACGTACGTATCAGTGCCCTAAAACACAGACAGTGATCCATTCCGGCCACAGCATGAGACTTGATAACAAATCCTAAGGCTCACAAAATCAGTTAAACTAACAATTAAAGTGATATGAATCATGTTCTTACAATATGCGCTCTCCATGTGTTGCCTGACAGTTTGGATGTTTGTGTTTTTGTTTTTAATGGTAAATCTATCTAAAACTTTTAATTTGGACAGTATCCTGCAGCCTTCCTGATATCTGCGTGTCTGTCTGTGTCCCAGGTGCTGACGAAGGACCTCGGCGGGAACTCCAAGTGTTCAGAGTTTACAGCTGAGATCTGCCGCCGGGTTCTGGATCAGGAGTGAAGCCGCTGTGGAAGTCCTGCCGCTCCCCGCGTGTCTGCTGCCGCTGCAAACTGTCCGACTGTGTGGAGAAATCCAGCTTTGTCCTCTGGACTTCCAGGGAACAGAGAGTTTATTGTTACAGTATTCTGGTTTTGTTTCTGCTGTATAACATTTGGTAACAGATAATGTCTGCTGTGTTTAAAGGGACAGGTGGGCGGCGACTGCATGAAGGGGCGGGGCTTCTACAGAGGCTGCCAGTGTAGTTCATTCAACAGATCAAGCAGAAAGTCACATTCACAGTAAACATACGCACAAATTTCCACCACATTACCAAGATGGAGTGAAGTCATTTCAGAGCGTTCGTGCTCAAGCCGCTCCGCAGTCCGACCCTGCTGTCTGACAGTTTGGATATTTGCTATTTTTTTAATGGTAAATCAATGTAACCCGCTTTAATGTTCCTCTATTTATTATTTCTACTTCCTGTCGGTGGATGTCGTCTCATGCAGCTCATTTCAGTTTGAGATCCATATATAAAGGAAGCTAGATCCTGACTGTCCTCCGTGTCTCAGTTCTTTCAGAGAAGTCTGTCCATCATGATATGAGGGGAGGGGCTGTGGGTCAGACGCCACTGATTGGATTTTGATGAATTTTTGGGGAATGATGCGTCTCATTCGTCCATTGCAGCGTTTTTTAAATTACACTAAACGCTCTAAGGGGGGCGCTGCAACGTTTGTTTAACTGTCTGTACGTCTCGCTCAGTATCTCAGATGCTGCTGATTGGATTTTCACGAAACTTGTTGCTGTGTTCTGCCGCGTTCAAAATTACACTGATTGTCCTAACGGGGGCGCCACAGCGTTTACTTATCTGTACGTCACGCACAAAATCTGAGACGCCGATGAACAGCTCCTCCTCTTCCTGTTTCCCTGCTGCAGACGGTCCAGAAACATGAAGGAAACAGATTTTCTACTTCTTGCCTCACTAAAACTCTGCAGCATTCATGGGGTTCGATATGTTTCCTGGGTGTTGTTTCATCCTGTGACGGCGTCCCTCAGAACATCACAGCCTGAAGTCTGAAACCAGCTGAGCCTGATTCAGAAGAGGGAAGCATGTTCAGACCGGCAGGATGATGCATCTGAAACGAGTCTTTACTAAACTGCTGCTCTGATCAGCAGCAGGGCGTGAAGGGACCGAGAGCCCCGGCTTCACAGACACGCTTCATATTTAAACTGGAAATCTGACAGTTCTTGTTTCTTCTTATTATTCTCTGTTGCTGCAGTTTGAGTTTTTCTTCTCTTTGTTCAGTCACGGTGGCTGTCGCTGCTCACACTAACTACCCAGTTCTTCTTCTGTTTATTCCAAACAAACTCACAAAAGCTTTATGAACTGAATATAGTTTGGATCGCTGTTGAGTTAGAGCAGAGAGCGGAGCAGGACAGACAGTTATGCATGAATATAATACATGTATTTATGTATATATATATACAGTATATATATATATATGACGTCTTTCCTGTCTTTAGTAGTTGTACACTGTACAGTACAGTACAGTGCAGTAGGGTCTAGTTGTGACCTCTGACCCTGCGCCCTCTAGCGGGACAATCCAGACACGGCATGTGTGTATTCTGATATGGACAGAAGCTGCTCGTCCCAAAGAGGGGATTTGTCCGACCGACCTGGCAACCCGTCAGAGAGGACGCGCCCCGTCCTCCCCGCCCTGGAGCTGACGTCACAGGCCCACGCCTCCCCGTTTCCTCACTGCGTCAAGCTGCCACACAGAGGCAGCACAAGGCCGGAAGATAGGCGGTTTTACCTTCACAATAAAAGCTCCACCACTTGAGGCCAGAATGAGCCGCATCTGGAATGCCATGTGATTAATGTTTGATTATCATAAATCCACAAACCAAGACTCAAACACAAAGCTTGTACCAGTCAACCTGGCAGGATGTATTATCTTACAAAAGTCAATTTTGACTCATAGTTGTTAGTCCAATCTACTGTATTTGACGATCACAGTTTGTTTCACTGGTGGCTATTCTGACTTGATAGCAGGCATAATTGTGTCAATGTTATGTTAACATTGGATTATTATTATTATTATTGTTATTTTGACAGCCCTACATATGGCTGTATGTCATTTTACACAAGTCGTTATGGCTGTGAATATATGCTGTGAACATTTTGGAGAGAAAACTACTCTCATTTACTATATTCCTCAAATAGGCTCTTTATTTTCACTTTCTCATTTACGCATTTAATACCCAGGAATGTAGGAGAGGCTACACCACCTTAGGTCAGTTTACCCTCCTTTTTATTAGCCATGAATTTTATTGACATAAATTCATAGCAAACATCACAGTGAGTGGTGTCAAAAGGAATTTATATGAGGATGGGGCCTTTTAAATGAAAGCTTAATTAATTTTCCGATAACTTTTTCCTTGTATGGGAGGATGTTTGCTTGATGATGATCACACACACTGGAGGTCATAGTTTACACTTATTATTCACCACTCCATCACTGGTATATTACCCCAGGAACGTTGTCTTCTGTTCTCCGGTAAGACTTTTATTTTGTAAAACGCCGCCCGGAAGTGTCGTGCCGCTCATTCCGTCGAGCTTGACGCTGCTGACGCCGGAGCGTTTCCTGCCGTCCGGACCGTTACAGCAGCATAACCCAGTCTGCCCAGTGATCCCAGTGTCTGTAGCGGGTCTCACCGTGTCTGTGCGGGTCGGAGGTTCAGGGAAACTCCCGGTGATAACGGACAGAGGCGGGAAATGGCCAAAACGTACGACTACCTGTTCAAACTGCTGCTGATCGGTGACAGCGGCGTCGGTAAAACCTGCCTGCTGTTCCGGTTCAGCGAAGACGCCTTCAACACAACCTTCATCTCCACGATAGGTGAGTCCCGCTGCTGGAGGATACCGTTTCTACTGTTGGAGTAGAGACTGGTTCTATTGTCAGCGAGCTGCGGACAGACAGTGTGGGTTAGTGGAGAGTGTTGGGGAATGCTGGCAGCTGACAGCGAAACTGAAAGCATGAGGAAGGATGGCGGGGGGGGGGGGGGGGGGGGGGGGGGGGGGGGGGGGGGTACAGATGTGGGTGAGACTGACAGCCACATCGCATCACAGCCAGGTGACCTTTGACCTGCAGCCACTGAGCAAACACCAGGATGAACAAAAACCAATTACACACTCTTTCTTTTTCTTTAAATGGCTCTATTAACTTGTGGAAAAGTGTTATTAACGCTCAATAACACTGTTCTGGATGAAAATCTGGTTGAAAATCAATTATATTTTCGGAGCAGTATTGTTTTTTCTTTAAATGACCCTATTAACTTAATAATACTGTTAGTACTTAATCAAAATATGAACAAAAAGTAATTTTTGGTACACAGGAGACATGAAGGTGTCACCTGGTCTCCTTTTATTATTAATTATTATTAATCCATTATTAACATCTGTTTATTCAATAAGCTGGGAGCGACCTCAAAAAGAGAGATAACTATAGTTATCTCTCTTTAGTATTGTTAATACAAAGTATTGTTAATACACTGTAATACTGTAATACTAATTAATATCCATACACACGTGTAGCAACACACTGTGAGTGTTTTGTCACACTGCAAACTGGAGCACAGAGGTGAAAGGTCAGAGGTCACAGATGCATCAGATACTCCTGATGATAGAGAAGTGCTGAGTAAGGAAATAAGAGCTGAGGAGGTGAAGTGACTGAGTAGAGAGGGAGGAGAGCGGCTGGTCTGGGGTCAGTGCTGCTCTGAACCTCTGAAGCTGTTTGTCTGGATGAGGAACAGAGAATCTGATCCCTGCTCAGTTCTGTCTGCTGAGCGTCCAGCATGGCTTCATGTTTGACACGAGTCACT
Source organism: Centroberyx gerrardi (assembly GCF_048128805.1). Classification (NCBI taxonomy): domain Eukaryota; kingdom Metazoa; phylum Chordata; class Actinopteri; order Beryciformes; family Berycidae; genus Centroberyx; species Centroberyx gerrardi. Next base: position 36,968,099 of record NC_135997.1, read on the forward strand.
GGGAGATTCACTGCACACACACTTTCACTTTAATCTCTCTAGATTGTGCCTTTTCTGACAAACACACACACACACACACACACACACACACACACTCACACACACACGGAGCCTGTGTGTTTCCTGTGCGTCAGAGTGAGTGGGCAGAGTGTGTGTCGCTCTTCAGTCTTCCTGATGGAAACAGGAAGTGAAACTGTCTTTCTTTTTCTCTCTATAGGTCGACACACTGCACACACACACACACACACACACACACACACACCACAGACCTGTTTGCTGCTGTCTGTGCTTATGAGAAGGAACAGTAAACACTGAGCGTCCGGTCAGTGTCAGTCTGCAGTCACCCTGCCTGGCTCTGTGAGGGTTCAGCTCCCTGCTGCACAGCATGGGAGACGTGTTTGATAAAATCCTCCACCGGCTGACAGATGATGTATCGCTGAAATTCAGCAGAAAGAACTGCTGGCAGCTGAACTGCAAACAACTCGATTTTATGGATTCATTCGTTAAACAGAAACACAGCAGCAGTATTGATGAGCTGCAGGCTGACAGCAGCAGAACCGATCAGAGTGAAAAACTTTAGATTTTCCTGACGCAGACAGACGGCCGGGAAAATAAAATCTGTCGAGCCGTGAGTGAGATATTAGATTAGATATTAGATATCGGCAGTCCTGTTACAGTGGAGGGAGAGTGAACTGAACGGCTCTGACATCACCAACATCACAAACAACAAGGACAACAAGGAGGTCAGAGGTCAGAGGTCACAGCTCCCTGACAACAGATGATATAATAATAATAATAAACTTTATTTATAGAGCACTTTTCAAAACAAAGTGAAAGAGCTTCACAGAACAATAGGTTACACAGCGATCCAGCGGGACAGTTTTGTTTGGTGCAGCTGTAACCGTGGCAACCAGATAAACATGTCAGCGTGTCCCACTGCATGCTGCGTCCGCTTTTGGTGTAGTTTGTGATATTTTAGTGATTGGAATGATATTTTAGGTTATGAATATTGTATGAATTTAGACTGGTTATTCTGCCGGATTTTTTTTATCTGACTTTTATTGCAGACCGGCCTTTATTTACGCTACACAACACTCTGCTGGCTGCTGGTAGAGACCAGGACGATCAGGACGCTCTACAGTGTATCACTCTATATGTTTTTATTTATTTAACCATTATTTAACCAGGAATAGAGATACAAGATCTCTTTTACAAGATGGACCTGCCCAAGAAAACATATCTACATTAAAAGGTTAAATGTGTAATATTTCTGCTTTACTGAAGCGTAATATGACCAGTAAACATCAGCAGAGGTTCCTGAATGGTGGTGACGCCCGACGGGGGGGGGGGGGGGGGGGGGGTGGGGGGGGGGTATGGTGGCTCAGTGGTTCACACTGTCCCTTCAGCACGAAGGTTGTGGGTTTGAATCTCAGCCCCGCTCCTCTCTGTGTGCAGCCTGGTAAGACCATCCTGATCACGTGACCTCACATCCTGTTTCGCTCCACGGATCAGTCCGGACTTCCTGCCGCCCGCATCGATTTCAGTGGGCGGGAGTACTCGCCTTGACAGACAAACTCCTTCAGCCAATCAGCGAATCCAAATTCAAATCCGGTCGGAAGAACGGCGAAAACGTCTTTTCCGCCGAGAAACTCCGCTAGTGCGTACTCTGGTTCTTGTTTAATTGTTGTTATTGAGTCTATTTCTGCAATAACTGCACTTATGGCTGTGTTTACTCTGCTGACGTTAACGTTACCGCTCGTTGCTTCGGGAGACGCGGCGGCCTGTATTTCACGTCATCAACTACGACGCAGTCCCTGATTGGCCCGGTTACATTGTAATGTCAGGAAATCGTTGTGGGCGGCTGGAAGTCCAGACTGATCCTGGAGCGAAACAGGATGTGAGGTCACGTGATCAGGATCAGGACGGTCTTACCAGGATACTCGGTGTGGCGTTTAGATGTTCTCCTCTTGTTCTCCTGTTAAACTCAGCAGGTCAGCTGGACTGGAGACTCTGAAGGTTTCTACACATGATGCAGCTTTGTGTTTGTTTCCTCCGGCCGCTGCGACCAAAGTTCAAACTGTTTCAACTCTAAACACGTGTGTTGAGTTTTCAAAGTGCTGCTGATGAGACTGAGAGGAGAAACTCATCCTGTGTGTTTCTGAGGAGCCTGAACTTTGAACTTTTCTGAAAACACAGCGGCATCTTGGGAGAAAAAGTATTGCGTGGCGAGCTGTCAGCGGTCAGACTGGACCGTGATGACGGACCGGTTCACCGTCATGTCGACCTGCTGATCAGTGTAGGAAGTTTAAAGGTCCGGTGCAAAGAGAAACTGCTTTCTCAATCTCACAGTAGAATTTAACAAAGAAGCTGTAAAGTTAACAGATTATTTTAACAGCATTGTGGAAATCACAAATCACACATTTCAGACGAATCAAACAGATTTAGATTTCCAGTACACCCGGGTTTTAATGAATGCTCTGATTGGCCGACAGTATGCATAGTTAATGAGGTGTCCCGTAGTCTGTCAGACAAAATCTCCACCATTGTTGCTGGGTGCTGAAGTCCCAACGCCGGTAGTGACGGGACGATGTATTGAAACTCAATACATCTCAATACAGAAATGTGTCAGTCTGTCTGGTGTGTCAGGAACATGAATGGTGATATCAGCTCCATGTTATTCTGCTGTCAGGAACATGAATGGTGATATCAGCTCCATGTTATTCTGCTGTCAGGAACATGAATGGTGATATCAGCTCCATGTTATTCTGCTGTCAGGAACATGAATGGTGATATCAGCTCCATGTTATTCTGCTGTCAGGAACATGAATGGTGATATCAGCTCCATGTTATTCTGCTGTCAGGAACATGAATGGTGATATCAGCTCCATGTTATTCTGCTGTAGTAATCACTAATGAGACTCTTGACCATCACAGTTTCACAAGCTCTCCATCCAAATTATATTATTGTCACTTTGTAATGACATTTTTAAATTGTTGTTTACATTCTAGCAGCCAATGGCATCGCTAGAAAGATTTGAGTCTCAGAAATAAACAGAATTCTGCAGACTTTCCTGACTGACTTGCAGTCGTTGCACTCAGGCTGAGGCTCTCTGTCCAGGGCGTCTCCCTGCCTTCCGCCCAGTGCATGCTGGGATACGCTCCAGCCCCCCGTGACCCTGAATAGGAATAAGCGAGTATGGAATATGAATGAATGCTAAACCCTGGCCTCCCTGGTTATGAGTAGACACCCGCCCCCTCCCCCCTCCCAGTTTGGCTGCTGGGAACTGGACGGTGGCTGAATTTTAAATGAGCTCCCACAATCCTCCACTGCTCTGTCCGGACAGAGGCCGCACTGTCACCAGGCTGCTGGAGTCTCGTGAGCGTCAGCTGACCAGCTGTTGTGTGAGTGTGTGTTTGTCATGGTGTGTGTGTGTGTTTGTCATGGTGTGTGTGTGTGTTTGTCATGGTGTTTGTGTGTGTGTGTGTAAGTGTGTGTGTGTGTGTGTTTTGGACATTCAGAAGGGGGAAGTGGCAGAGGTTTTTTTCTGTTTGCCCATGGCCAGCAAATTGTATGTCAGTCATATGGAAATGCCATTGTGTGTGTGCGTGTGTGTGTGTGAGAGAGAGAGAGAACACACACACACACACACACACACACACACACACACTACCTCCTACCTGAGCACTAGTGACCTTGTTATTAAAGGTTAATCACTTATTGTTCAAAGCGTTCTATCAGTTTGCCTTCGGATACGCACTGCAGCTTTGCAGACCGTGTGTGTGTGTGTGTGTGTGTGTGTGTGTGTGTGTGTGTCTGTGGTATTTGGTGTTTTCAGCCTGTGTAATGTGTTTTCCTGTTCACGTCAGTCTAAATGTCTCTGCGGCTGCTCGCTCACATCTCAACACACTGAAATGAAAAGAGGTTGAAAGTTGCAGGTGAAAACTGACCTGCCGTCTCCAGATGTGTGGAGGATAAAAACGACTCGTTTCTCAGTTGTCATGATGTCGCTGTAACCGAAATTTCGATACTACTTCAATGCTGTTGTGTGTTTTCACTTTTATAAACATTCAATACTTTCAACAAGAATCAGAATAGTTGAGAAGAAGAAGAAGGAGGGAGAGAGAGAGAGACTAAACCTGGATGACTTTCTGAATCTGTGGAGGATAAAAATGAGTTGAGTTCTGAGTTTCTGAGCTGTAGTAAGTCTGCCTGTGTGTTGGAGGATGGAGGGAGGAGAGGTCACTGACCTGCTCTGCTGCACGTTTCCGTAGCGACCAGCAGCAGCCTGGTTTCACTTCCTGGTGTGAGAGAGAGAGAGGGAGAGAGAGGGAGAGAGAGGGAGAGGACAGAGTGAGAAAGAGCAAATAAGATTAAAAAGAGAGAGGGATGGATGATGAGAGACAAAGAGAGAGAGGAAGTGAGGGAAGGAAGAGGAGAGACTCCTGGAAAAGGAAAGAGAGAGAGAGGGAGGAATATGGGAAAGTGTTTTTGTAAGTTGATAAACTTTATTAATCCTCTGGTCGAGGCGGTCCTGGGTCAGTCCGGGGTTAAGAGTCTTACTGAGGGATTCTTCCTCAGATGTTTCCACCTGGGATCGAACCTCGGAAATCTACTGCAGCAAAAGTACAAAGTGTGTGATTTAAAATGTCGTCAGAGTAAAAGTTCCTGAGTTCCTCTTTAGAACAGAGAGCGTTGTTAGCTGTGATCTTTTCCATGTGATTCTAACAGGAGAGAGGTCAGAGTTCAAACTGGATTCTTTTCACTGGAAACATTAGAAATGAGAAAATAAAGTGCAGAAACAAAGTAAAGTCAGATTCCTCTTCTCACTGTGAATGGATCCACAGTTTGTCAGTTTCTGCTGCTGATGGAGAGACTCAATCTGTTCTGTGATGCAGTGGTGCTCAACGTGGGGTCCGGGGACCACCAGGGGTCCCAGTTGAATCATTAAACTTCACCATTATTTAATTTACTAGAAGTTAACACAGTTAGAGAATATAAAAGAATGATGTTCTGATCAGTTTCTCTGTTATCTCTCTACCTGCAACACAGACAGTCTGGAGTTCTGGACAAAATCATATCTGACAATAAAAATATTCTCAGGTTTGGGTCCGAGAGACAAAATCTCATCAGATGGGCTCTGTGTCCTTAATGTGGACTAAATTAGGGTCCTTGATATGAAAAAGGTTGAGAATCACTGCTGTGATGGATGGGATTTAAAATGTAGTGAACTACAATAATTCAGTAAAAATGGACTTAAGTAAAAGTAAAATTACTGACTTTAAAAAATACTCAAAAAAGTACAAGTACACAAAAAAGCAGCTCAGTACAGTAACAGCAGTAACTTCTGTGTTGGACTGGAACAGCGAGCCGCCGCTCTGAGCGCAGCAGGAAGAGACGGAGGAAACAGAAAGCTAGCAGCCGTATCCGCAGGTTCTTGAAAACTGATTTTCTTTCTGCGGAGGCAGGAAGGAAAGTTGGTCACATTTGTTTGTTAAAAATATCTTTCAGTTCCTGTTCACCAGGCAGAAGGAAACACCCAGTCCTGCTGGTTAGCTAGCATTAGCATTAGCATGCGGCGCTAGAAGCTAAGCAGACCTGGGTCAGATGGAATCTGTGCAAATAATTCTCGGGTGTTTGTTTTAAACTCCTTGGAGTACCGGGTGGGTGGGGTTTGACGTGCAGGACTGAAGAACTGGATTAAAACAAACACCTGGGAGTTATTTGCACATTTTAATTTGAGCCAGGCTGAAAACAGTCCGTTCCTTCCTCTCATAATATTAACATCCTTTAAAACTGACAGTGAACGCCTCGTCTCTCTGGTTCCCCACCAGTGTCCTGACAGTCCAGTCTGACCAGTATGAACCATCTGAACCGCTTCCTGGTTGGATCCACGTGCTAAAGTTTGTTTCTGTTCACTCGGCTCCTGCATGTGGACCGGAGACTCTCATTTCCACTTTGTTGTTAATGTTGTTGAATGCATCTCTGACCTTGTTTTGATGATCAGAACTTAAAAGCGTCTTGGCTGCATTTACACCTGGATTTTATGCATTTTTTGTGCTGCAGTATGTGATTACAGTTGAATCACTCAGTACATGTCAGCGCCGTGTGGAAAGAAAAACTTTCCTTGAAGAGCCGGGACGAGAACAGGGATTCAGCCTGATCTCTTGGGGGAACCGCGTTGTAGAAGAGCAGGTTCTGACGGAGAACGCCGGCCTCCTGTGAGCGTTTGAAAGATGCGGTGATGTCATCACTTCCTGTCAGCGCGCTCCGCTCTCCACCAGCAGCATCATCAAAGCCCAGCAGGACGCCTCATTACGCTTTAATGCAGACACTTGTTTTCCAGAGCGGACTGACCTGACAGCTGCTGCTGAGCAGTTTCATCAGCAGACATGTTAACACAGCGGGGAAAGGTCTTCCAAACACACAAATAAATATGAACAATGGGAGTTCCTTGAATGCAAAAAACGAGGGACGAACATGAACAGTCGAGCCGTGTGACGCCTTTCAAACTCAAAGCTCTTCATCAGGCGGCGTCTTGTTTCATTACGCAACACAGCAGCCTGCTTCTGTGTTTCCTTACATGTCATCTAGCTTTCAAACAGAACCAGCTGATTCCCTCAGCTGAATTCCCACTGATGTAGAAGTCATTTCTGGTAAATATCATGGAGTTTTGAGAAGTGCATTCCAGAGAGGGAAAGTCGGGGAAGTAGATGAATTCTCCAGGGAAGTCGGGGAAATATGACTTGAATACAGCAGAGTGTATTTTACAACATGTGTCACTCGTTGGGTTTTCAGCCCATCTGGAGTGGAAATGCTTTTTCTCGACTGTTCAACAACATTAATGAACGAATTCGTCATGGAAAAAAGTCATGGAATTTTGCATCAGGGTCACAGTGTTACAGTTTTGACTGGTCTGATGCCATCAAATCAATACCAACACCAAACATCAATATAGTGCTGACAGGTATCGTCTTTTGCTACCCAGCATGCCGTGTTTCCAGGCCCAGATAGCGAACCTGCCGAGCGGAGCGGCCTGTCGTCTCCGGTTTCCCGTCTTAACGTCAGCGTTCAGCCGGCTGCTCTGGATCTGGATCTGGATCTGGATCTGGATCTGGGTCTGGGTTACTGCTCCTCTCTCTCTTCTCTTCTCTCTCCTGCAGATTACCGCACGCAAAGAGCCGCACCGACTCTCTGAATAATTCCTTAGACGGCTCTGGGATGCAGGCCGCAGTGTTCAGCTCTGTCTGTCAATTACTATTCAATTCAGTTGGCTTTGTGATGAATATTACATAGACTCTCTCTCTCTCTCTCTCTCTCTCTCTTTCTCTCTCTCTCTCTCTCTCTCTCTCTCTCTCTCCCTCTCTCTCTCTCTCTCCCTCTCTCTCCCTCTCTCTCTCTAATAATGATAATAAGTTAATAAAACTGACAAAAGAAAATGCTAAAAGAATGGCAGCAACAGAAATGCATTAAAATCTGAATATATCCAGTATATTCTCTCTCTCTGTTCTTCTCTCATCACTTGTGTTTGAGTTGATGCTTTCTGTGTGTCAGGTTCTGCATCGCTTCATTTATCTGAGACTAAACTCTGGCTCCATCCAGCAGTTTGTTGTGTTTTTCTTCTTCTTGGATAACCGGCCAATCGTAGACGAGGTGACGTCACCTCCAGATGTTTCCCAGCAGCTACAGTGGAGTTTGATATGAGAAAATGTTTCAGGATCTGAAACATCAGCGGTAAACGTCAGGTTTTGGTGTCAGTCCCTCAGAATTGTGGTAGTCAACAGGCATTCTGGGAAATGTAGGAAGCCACTAACTGCAGTAGAAGAAGACGAGGCAGGTTGAGGGAAAGTAAAGTAAACACTTCATGACTAAATAACTGCTGGAATCTATTGAACATCACAGCTTTGCTTTCAGTGTGGAGGAGTGGAAGGTGAGACAGAACAACAGCTTTCAGTATTAACTAAAACTTTCATCACTCATATTTTCCCCAACCGGTCCTGGGATTCAAACCTGCGTCTCTTAGGCATCACGAGCCGACTGCTGTAACCTGCAGACTCTCACCTTGTGTTTAAGTTAAGTTAAGTTTATTTGTGTTGCCCTTAATCCAAGTTACAGTCTCAAAGGGCTTCGCAACGCCGCATTATGAAACAATAAATTAAAACGGGACGTTAATGCTGTAAAGATCCTTTTAAAATGTGTGAAATATTCCAAACCAGCTGATTTAAGAGAACTTTTTAAGAATCACATGAGGTTTTTAATTCTGATTTGCCAGTTTTTTTTTATTTTAACAAATCAGAGTCTTAAACAGAACCGGTTGATTTCCTCAACAGCGTTCCCACTGGTCAAGACATTTCTGGAATATCTTTTTTTCTGGAGTTTTGAGAGGGAAGAACAGGAAGGGAACAACATTAACAAACCAGGAAGGAGTTAGGTTATGAGATAGATTATAGATAGATTATGCATTAAGCACCACACTAACCATAGAGCGCTCCTGTCTCTGTGTGTGAAGCTCAGACTGATGCTGGGAAAGGCTGTGGAGTACAAAGATGTTGAGTTTTCCCTCTAAAACAGTCACTGAATTTTTGCCAAGTTTTTTTTTTCATTCTTTTTGAGAGGGAGAAGAAACCAAGACTGACAGAGTGAGAGAGAGAGAAGGAGGGAGCGGTCGATCGAGAGAGTGGATGAGTGAGGAAGTGAGTGAGAGAGGAAGTAAGGAAACCACTTGGCAGCAGGATGACTCGGGTTCAAACCTCCGCCCTGCTGAAGTGTCCCTGAGCAAGACACTGGATCCACACCAGCTCCAGACACTGACCTGTGACCTCCCTGTGTGTGTGTGTGTGTGTGTGTGTGTGGGGGGGGTGTCCCTACAGGCAGATGTAGAGGAGAGCGTTATTACTAGTGACTGAGGGAGGGAGGGAGTGTGTCAGTGTTTATGTGGGTGTGTGTTGCGTATACGTTATGTTCAGTGTTTATCAAGGCCTGGCCAGCTCTGGTGTGTAACTGATCTCTCTCTCTCTGTGTGTGTGTGTGTGTGTGTGTGTGTGTGTGTGTTATATGAGCCTTCTCTTGGCCTCCCTGCAGCATGGAAACCGTCAGCATGACTTCAGAGTTCTGTAGTTAAACCTCATACAGCTTCAGCCAAGCATGAAGTTCACTTTAATCTGTTTATCCTCCATCTACTCTGCATTCACACTAGCAGAACCAACAATCATAATCCCAACTGTGCCCTTGTTTACAGAATTCAAATAATCAATAATTTACTTTGTTGCTCAATTACAACCTGAAGACAAACTGTCCAGAATCTGTTTTTGTTTGTCTTCTGGTTTCAAGCCAAAGAGTCTCCAGATGAGACGATGATCCACTTCCAGGAACTTTCAGGACTTTCCTCCGATCCGTTCTGTCCCACAGATTCTCCGTCAGGTTTCTCTGCTGCTTCATCTCAACTTTGGTTTTGGTCACATGATGCATGTTGGGCATTCAAAAGGTTGTGATTGGTCAGCTGTAATAAGCGCTTGATGCACACCAGGAAATATAGCAAACACTTCAATATCACCGGATTACATGATTATTAATCATGTAAACATAAAATTGCGATATACAATTATCTATAATTAATGGTGCAATCCGAAGTAACAAAAACTTTAGTGTCTGTCAACCAGCTAGTTGCTACACTATTCACTGTACCTTCAAACTGAATTTCCCCAAGGGATTAATAAAGTGTTATCTTATTTTATCTAATCTAATCTTATCTTATCTTAAACAGCTGAAAAGATTCAAACAATTCCTCTTTGGAACGGAGCCAAAGTGCAGCAGCAGTTGCAAACCTGCAGTAAAAATGAGACTCATATCTGTACCTCTGACTCAGTCATCACTTGTTTTGAGTTTGAAACTTGTTTTCATCAACATCTTTCTGTTTCTGTCGTCAGATAAATGTTCAACCATAAAAAGTGACTTGATTCAGGGTCACAACAGGAAGTAAGGTGCAGAGTTTTGACATCAAATGATAATGACGTCAAAATGAGAACTGACAAGCTAACGAACCCCCCAACTTTTTGTGGGTCCAATTTTGAAAATGCTTCCCGCTACATAAAACTCTCCAAAAACAGATAACATATTAAAGAAATATGATTGTGTCACATGTGACCAGCGTTCGTTAACCATTCAGTTACCATTTTAACAGTTTATGACGAATGTGTTTAATGTTAATGCTTTTGATTCTCAAAAAGAACAAAACATGTGACTGACAGTAATAGATTCATAACTTTATTTGTATAAGAAATATATTTGTATAACAAAGTTTACAAAGCACTTCACAATCAAGACAAACAAAAGACAAAAAAAACAAAGACAGCGGCAAAAAACAACATAGGATCAGTATTCCCACCTCATTAGGATGGAGGCGGGATACAAACCCTTGTTGGACAAAGATGTCATATTTATTTATTGTGGGAATACAGGAGAGGTTGTGACAGCTTCAGTAGGAAGACACAGGCCATGTGAGTTTTAACAGTATCCATCCATCCATCCATCCATCCATCCATCCATCCAGACCCAGACACTGTGAGAAAATGACTGACATGCCAACTGACAGCCGGTCAGCTTGGTTTAAATGTGTTTTCTAACGTCAGTCCTGTCTGTCTCCTCTGTTTCAGGAATTGACTTCAAAATCAGGACGATAGAGCTGGATGGCAAGAAAATCAAGCTTCAGATATGGTGAGCCTGGGCGAACGAGTAAGAGAGAGAGAGAGAGAGAGAGAGAGAGAGAGAGAGAGAGAGAGCGAGTGCCTTTCTGTCTGTGTAGTTGTATGTTGGAGAAGGAATGCATTTGCTCTTTGTTGTTAAAGAGGCCAAATGGATCTCTGGCGCCTGCGGAGGTTTGGCCATTAAGATCTTCACTGTGCATTTAAACCTGTTTTGTTTTTTTATGTTTTATCTCTGAACACAATCTGAACAAGCAGAATACATGTTATGTTAATGTCAGGTGGAAACGGGTCAGTGTGTATGGAAAGGGATTCGTGCCAGCAGAGATTGTATTTGAATTGCATACATTTGCATTTTGTCAAGCTGATATTGAACCATTTAATTATAATTTTTTTAATAAATCAATTCAAAAATTGAATTTTGTAAGGCACAATTTGAAATTTAATGCAATGGCTTGAAATTGAATGTAATTATTAATGAATTGAACCTATAACTCCATAAACTATAATTTCAAATTCAGTTTTCCCAATTCAGATTGAGCTCTCTGATTATTGGATTGAATTTTTGCTTGTTTTTGCTAACTTTCCTAAGACCCCGGATGTGTCTCAGTGTGCTCAATCTGAATTGAAAAAACTGGATTCAGAAAACTGAATTTGAAATTATAGTTAAAAGTTAAATTCAGTAATAATCGTATTCAATTTCAAGCTGGTGCTCTCATTGTTTGAACTCAACAGTTCAATATGAGCACGGCAAATCAAATTTTATGTAGTTCAAATCCAGTCTCTGCTGGCACTGATCTCTCTATATGAGTCCTGTGACTGGACGGCTGACGGTACTGATGGTGACTCAGCTCTGGTCCTGTCTGTCTCTTCCCTGCAGGGACACAGCGGGCCAGGAGAGGTTCAGGACCATCACAACAGCCTATTACAGAGGGGCCATGGTAAGACCCTCCCCCTTCCTTCTCAGTCATTCGACAATGTGTCAATCAAACAGTCAATAGGAAGAGATGCATGATAATCGGCTCACATTGCTTAACCAGAAAAGGGGTTCTGAAAGACACACACAATGTGTGCCCACTAATCTGTCCTATAAAGTGGACAAAGGCAGAAAAAACAACAGAAGAGCAGGGAGATCAACAGAAAGTTTGTCCAAGGAAAGGAAAGTTAGGGAGAACACAGAAACTGTGTGCTCTCTCTCTTTCATCTCAGAAGGTCTGACCAGAGACGACTAGGAGGCTTATCTAACCTCTGTCCAGCTGTTCTCTATTGCCTATAACGAGGTAGCCTCCACACTAACGAGGTAACCTCCACACCAACAAGGTAACCTCCACACCAACAAGGTAACCTCCCACAGAAATGGGGTAGCTTCCACACCTGTGAGCACAGCCAGCGACACTTGCACCCATAACACCTCCCTCCTTTAGGACAATAAATATATTTTACATGTCTTCAACTCAAAATCCCTCTATAAGCTGCCCTGGGCACCGCATGACTCAATGAAGCTTGGCTGTCAGATTACACTACATCACATTAAATACGACAGCTGCCTTTAACTAAACACAACCATAGATTTACATAAGTATAAGCAAAACATTATTTGATTATTTGCCCAACTGCGAAAGACAGCAGCCACCAAGTTGTCCCCACCAGGCATGTGTCGAATCTCCAGGGAAACTCCTGCAGAGTAAGACTCCAGTGAAGAGTCTTTGACTTGTAGAGCTATTCCTTTGCAGGAAGACAAGAGGATAACGGTCTGTGTACACAATGAGAGGGCTAGAGGCAACACATAAACCTCATAAACTTCGACACATCAAGGCGAGTGTCTCCTTCTCGATGGTGAAGTAGCGAGTTTGACGGGGAGAACTTCTCCTGCATCGTCTGTGTACAAAGCACATATGGAAGTGGGGAAGGTTGTGCGTTCTCGTCGAGCAGAGCATGAACACGCAAGGTCTGCGTGTGCGCAAGCGTGAACGTTTTCGAAAGAAACAACAGCTGTAGTGAAGCTTTGCACCAAATGATAGTGTAAATATAGGTAATTTCCACTCACTGTGCAATCGTTTGGCTTCAGAAGACTTGGATTATGCTGCACAAGCTGTATGTAATTTTATGGTCCTTTTTGGAACTCTAAAGAACCGGTCCCCAATAATTTCAGTTATTTTGGAGAAAGCTGCTACAGAGTTGTGCTGGCACAACAGGGACTTCACCTGTGTTTCAGCTGGCATGAGGATGAGTAGATAGTGAACTATTCCTTTAACCCAGGCCAGAAAATGTTCCACAAAATACGGTCATAGGTTTTGTTCTGCCATTCTACCATCATGAGCCAACCTCAATATCTGATGTTGGAGGTTCATAGGAAAAGCAATTTCAGATACTCTAAACCTGTCATCTTTCTCTGGCACAGGAAGACCACTTCCTCATCAAAACACCATCCCCATCACAGTCACCTGTAGCCACTACATCACACTCTGGACGTACCTCAGCATACAGAGGGGACAGTGAAGAATCTCTCCTTTGCTCAGCGATCAGTTGCTCCCTAGACTGATTTATGGTTCTGCTATAGCTACGCCGTAGGTGTCTACGGCGGTGCAAGCACTTCTTCGTTGGTGATTCTGCGCCTAGACCACTGAAACACTAGATGGCAGTGTGGTGCTTTGTTAGCGCAGAAGTAACAACAACAGAAGTAGTAGTGTTTACTTTCTCTGAAACTCATGTTCTGGGTTATTTCTCATGAATTCTGGTAATCTTTATAATTTTGGGATGAGGTGTCCTACAAATTAACATATATGCAAACCTCCTCATCTAGTCTCTCCTCGACCTGCTTCATGTTGTCTTCACTATCGGCGGGCACAAAACAGATACATGTAGGAGGAAAAGCGAAGTGACCCAAGCGGGCCAATCACAGTTCTTGCGGTCTTGCATTGCCGTACATACAGTTACATTTTTGGGGAGGTGCAGTAAGCTACGGGGACACTTTGACACAGAAGTATAAATTAGTCTTAATTCATGAGGTTTACTGAGGTTAGGATCACACATGAAGGTCTCAGTCAGGTTGATAATTTTAGGATCACTGTCGACCTCTTCAGCCTCACCTGGAGAGCCTCTTGGACACAACGTGTAACAGCATGAGCCGAAAATACATGAGGAAAACTCTCCTGACTCCTCCGTCAGGTTTCTCCACTCTCGGCGTCCTACAAGGATTTGGTATCTCTTTTCCATCTGGGACTGCTTTGTCTTCAGCCTGTTGTGGGAGAACCTGATTGTTTCTCTGTGTTTTTATGGGTCAGCAGCACAAACTCATCCGCAAGAACAGCAGCATTTTCAACAGTGAGATCCTTGTATTCACTGATATAAGTAGTATTGCTGCTAGTATTACTACTACTATAACAACAACTACTGCTACTACTATTACTGTCTGCTACTACTACTGCTACTTATTACTGATGAGTACTACTGCTTAGTCATCTGCTACTACTACTTCTATTACTACTACTGCTACAAGAATTACTACTACTACCACTACCACCACTACTACAAAAACTACTACAACTACTACTACTACTACTAGTAGCAGTACTACTACTACAGCTGCTACTAGTAGCTACTACTACTGGTTATTCATCTGCTACTACTATTACGATCACTACTGCTATAACTACTATTGCTACTACCACTACCGTACTTACTACTAATACAACTACTGTTATTACTATTAATAATAATAACACTTGCTACTACTACTGCCATTACGATTAAACAATTACTACTTCTACCATTACTACTACTATTGTTACTAGTGTAGTACTACTACTACTGCTATCACTACCACTACTAATACTGCCTACTACTTCTACTGCTTCTATTACCACTTCTGCTACTGCTACTACTTCTACTAGTACTACTACAACTACTGCTATTACTACTATTACTACTACTACTACTGCTGCTACTACTAGTCAAGTCAGTTTTATTTGTATAGCATGTCATACACAGGTAAGCTCACTGTGCTTCACATTAAAAGACAAAAATAGTGACAGATAAGGATAAGGAACAGATAATGAAATACAATACACATATATAAAATACACTCCACATAAATAAAATACCCTTTCATTCACACATACAACACACACACACACACATACTGTACATACATACATACATAAAATACAGTATATTACTCCTGTCTGAGCTGAGCGCTGGGCTTGGCGCTGTGTAGCTAGTCATTCTCCTTGGATCTAGTGTTATTGTGATCCAGGCCAGTGTGTATTGTCTCAGGCTCTGGGACGTCCCGCCCTGCTCTGCTCGCCCCCTGCCTGCTCCTCCTCACCATGTGTCGCCTCACCATGCTCTCACTGTTCTTCAACTCTTATTCCAGTCAGGTTATGCAAATACTACACAGAAATGTACCGTAAAACTCGCTTTTGTTTGATTGATTTTTAAATTTAGTTGAAGTATGTGATGCATGTGTACTAAAGCTAAAGTGAGATAGTCCAAGATAACTTTTAACATCTGTTTCAGGGTGGGAGTTTTCAGCTTTTCCTCTGGTTTTTTTTCCTGATCACACATTGGTTACATTCACTGGGTGCTGGGACTCACTGTTGGCTGCTTGTAATGTTAGCAAGGAATTGGAACTTATTCTACTGTTGACCTCATTGTGAGTCTCTCTGGATAAGAGCGGGTGCTAAATGCCTAAATGTAAAATCTAAATGTAAATGTAAGTCTCTGTCAGTGTGTGAGCTCGACCTCCAGCCGCAGCTCTAACAGACAGCTGCTTGCCTTTCTGAACGGGGGTCAGGAGGTGAATGCCAGTAGGCCGGGCGCTTCCTGCTAATGTCAAGCTGCATGTCACTTCCTCTGGAATCACTTCCTGTCTTTTGTGTTCCAGGGCATCATGCTGGTGTATGACATCACCAACGAGAAGTCCTTCGACAATATCAAGAACTGGATACGCAACATCGAGGAGGTAGGCAGAGGTTTCACAACACAACACAACACAACACAACACAACACAACACAACAGCATCTGTAGATACTTTTATCCAAAGCTCCTGATATTAGTGGGAATCGAACCCCCAACCTGCTCTTTGCTCTCCCCATATACTGAGCAGTCATATACGTACATTCCTGTTAGACTAATGGTTGCATAAGTAGTCATAACTTCTGATGCAAATTCCATGTTAGAGTGCTGCCATCTTGTGGTCGGTGGGTGTTTAGCATGGGTTTTGCAAAAATACACACACAGCCTGAAAGTTGTTTTTCTTCAAAACACCAGATGATAGCACATGTTGAATGCCTGTTATAAGATATTTTTACAGAAGCTTATTTGTTTTTCCCTTAAAAGGAAGGAGTTGGTTAGATTTTATGTGAGCTGTAATCAATTTTTCATTTTTTTTTAAAATTTGTCAGTTTTCTTTTTTTTTTTTTTTAAATGTGTGAACAGAAAATGACAAAAAAGCATTTCAGTTCACCACAAAGCAAACAGCGCATATAGATTAGGAAAAAAAATGACAAAGTAGTTTAAGTAAAAACTAAAATATTGCCAAAGACACAATTGATTGGATATGAAATGACGAAATTATCGAACAGTTTTTGTACATATTATACATGTCTGCCGATGTGACTAATCCCTCTGCATGTATTGTCCTTGGTGACTAAAGTGGTTCTGATTGAGTTTCATGTTGTTGACAGATGTTAAACCCTAAAACGTTTGTAGCATGCTGACACAAACATGAATCATATTACTTTTCTTAGAAATACCAAATGATCGTGTTGGATGTATGTATTTATGTATTTTATAGGATATATAAGAATGCTGTCTCTTTTTCCTAAAGGAGAAAGAGCCGGCTTGATTTTATGTCATCTGAAATAATTCATTACATTTTAGACATTTATCTGACTCTCTTATCCAGAGCAACTTCCGATGGTTGAACAGTGGAACAAGCTTCAGTTCCTTCATCACCAACATTACAAGCAACCAGTAGTAAAGGTCAAAGGTCAGAGGTCACAGCACCCTGACAGTAGGTGGATGGAGTAGATTCCTGTAACCTGTAGAATGATCATGATCATGGAATGATTCAATAGAAAAGTTCTAGCAAAAGACACAAGAGCTGCATGAACAGTATCAGCATTCCCTTTCCTGTATTTGTGTTTTCCCAGCATGCATCCTCGGACGTGGAGAGAATGATCCTCGGCAACAAGTGTGACATGAACGACAAGCGACAAGTGTCCAAGGAGAGAGGAGAAAAGGTCTGTGGCTTTCTGTCTGCCGTCTGTTCCTGTCCGTGTTGTATGGAACATGCGTGACACGGCACAGGGCTTGGTTCACGCTTACCTTCCACGTGCCTTTTTATTCGACGACCGCATGCCTGAAAACTCCAGGACTTTAGTGTCGCTGTAGGGAAATTCATGTCTCCACGTCCCCAACAAGAAAGAAAACACCGCCGTCAGCCAGCGGCTCCGGTTTCTCTTTGTTCAGCCGATCCTGGACAGACGCGCTGCTGCAACTCCAACGCATTTTGGACACAGTTACGTCGTTTTGATCGTCGTGTCCTTTTTCTTAAGGCATTTGGTGGAGTTCAGTTACATTAGTGCATTCGTTTTTTTTGTGAACCCAGTCTGGTACAGAAGCTCTGGGTCACCTGTGGTTTTATAGTTGAGAAGTTCCAACACTTTGAATATTATATGAATTGTCAGCAGCGTTGTGGCTGGTAGATCACCGCTGGAAACCCCAGATAAGAAAATCTGTGTGGGGAAAATGAATGAGTAACCATCAACAACTACCTTCAAGATGCTCTTGAGCAAGGCACTTCAAGTCGAGATGAAACGGCATTTCGAGAGTATCTAACTTCCGTATCGTGACGTATTTCCGAGTGAAACAGGAAAGACAGGCGGGACGTAACATTGGGAGGAATTTGATTTGAACGTTGAAAAGTGGGCGTGTCATAACACCCGAAGACACACCGAAGTACCGTGCTGCTGCTAGCTAGCTAACTAATGAATCTTAGCTCTGTGCGCTAAAAGTTGAAGATTGATTGATGGGTGGATGTCATGATATTATTGGTTGAAATTGGTTGAGTCATGCTTACGTAAGCACACGGAATATTTTGTTTTACAGGAAGAAAACATGATTGAATTTTGATATAAGAATACAATTTTTTGGCATATATTGTTAAATAGGTGCACAATATGACACAATATGAGGATGTGATCTAAAAGGGTTAAAAAGGCATTTTTCATTTCATCTCGACTTTAAACTCCAACTGCTACTACTGACTGACAGTAGAAGACTGTGGTTGTATTGTGGTTGTTGCTGGAAATTTATCACCAGCCAAATATTGGTAAATTTGATCTCTGCCTGGGAAGTTAGTTCCTCCACCAACCAGCGTCCTTTCTGCTTTAAGAGGCATTTTGGCTGATAAAACAGTGACAGGGCTGTTACAGTCTTTAGCCAGGTGATGAAGCTGGTTTCCTGTCCTGTGTGTTAATTCTGAATCACAGCAGTGCTGAAGAAGAAGCTGCATGCTCAGTAAAACTCTTTCCTGGACAAATGAAGGTTTAAAACTGTTCACCAATGGCTTTGCAGTTCAGCCAGACACTTTGCGGATTACATAAATAATAAGGCACATAATGTAACATGGTAAATGGTGAACAATGGATATTGCAAATGAAGAATTTCATTACTGTACTCTTTGAGTATAATCGCAGTTTGTCTTTTCTTTGTGCAGTTGGCAATAGATTATGGGATTAAGTTCTTGGAAACCAGCGCCAAGTCCAGCATCAATGTGGAAGAGGTGAGTGAGTCTCCGTCTTCATGATGATCCCGATCTGTTCCTGCTTTTTCATGGATTTTCAGTGTTTGATGTTCATTTGATACCTTTTGTGTTGTCGCACAGGGCTTTTTCACACTCGGACGAGACATCATGACGAGACTCAACAGAAAAATGGTGAGTTTCTACACGAGAAATGAAACATGAACCGTTCACACCACCAGCGACTAGGTGTCATTCTCTCTGTCGTCCATGGCAACCAAGCCTCCTCATTTCCTCGTGGAAACTGGAGGCAGACAAAGTCGAAAGCACGTTTCCACTTATGAAAGTTATTCAGCCACTCAGTGAGAAGACCTCAGAGGCAATGCTTTTCCACCAATGTTGGCTGCGTTCTCAGACCATATTTCCCTCTCTGGGACCATAAGAGCTGACGAATATGATTTGTGCATAACGCATAAATCTGCGCTCAACAGCTGCCGCCTGTTGTGAGTTCTACTGCTAAAAATGTGAAAAAACAAGAACAAAAGGAGAGTTTGTCATGTAAACAGCAACATGTTTCAGGAAAAACAAATCCAATCTGGTACCTGACCACAGAACTCACATACAAGTGTCATGTGGACACATCAATGACCTGATCTGAGATCCGATCTGACAGTTCTGATTGCTGAAGTCAGATTGAACAGTTTATTTTAGAATATTTTAAAGGGACATAAAGTAATGTATGACTTTAATCGCCCTCTGTCAGCGACCAGTAGGAATTACAACAGCAACAGCTCTCTGGCTCAGTGTACGGTGGCCTGTAATGGACATAACATTTTGTCACAAAGAAGAGTTGTCTTGGCACCTCTCTTGAATATAAAAATCCTAGTTATTACACCTTTAATGTTTTGTTTCTTTGTCATATGAAGCGTGTGACTCACGTGTTCTTGGTGTTTTGTGTTCGCTGCAGAACGACAACAACCCGTCAGGAGGCGGCGGGCCGGTCAAAATCACAGAGAGCCGCTCCAAGAAGAGCAGCTTCTTCCGGTGTTCGCTGCTGTAGGCGGAGCCTCTGTGGGCGGAGCCTCTGTGGGCGGAGCCTCTGTACGGACCGCTGCCGTCTCCTCTTCCTCCTCCTCCTCCTCCTCCTCTTCCTCGTCTCCTCCCGCCTGCCTGGCTGCCGCAGAGCGAACCCCCCCGGCCGGGAAGGACCCCCGCCCTGCGGCGGAGCGGACGGCCGCTCCGAACGCCAGAGGAACGAGTATTACAACTCCCGCTTCAACAGAAAAATAAATATACAGAGAACCGGAAAAAAAAAGGAATGAAAAGAAGGAATGAACCCCAAACGCCGTCTTGTTTCATCGTCCCCCCCCCCCCCCCCCGTGTCCCTCCAGATCAGCTGACTGGCGGTGGACTCTCCAGTTTGTTTGCTAAAACCCTTAAGGAAAGTCTTTATGTGCTTTTTCATTCAGCTAAAACTGCCTCTTTTACTTAACTTTTTGACTTTTTGCACACTTTTTCTCTGCCCCTCCCTTTCTTGTTTTTTTTTTTTTTTTTTTTTTTTCCCACTGCCGTCATTTCAGCAAAAAGAAAATGACCCCGGCAGATGCAACGTACTAATTAATATCGTAATTCTGCTTGTTGAAAAGAAAATGCGTGATAAAGACTGAAGAAGAGCAGCAGCTGGGGACTGAACCATCTGACGGGACAAAAAACCAAGAGGGGAAAAAACGTCACGTTGGTTTTATTTTCTACCAAAGCCGATCGAACCACTTGTTGAGGTGAAGTATATCTGTCAATAACTGTCTTTCGTGTTTTTGCGTGTTCGTGTATTTTCTATAAACTTTCTATAATCATTTACATTTTGCAATAGCACTGGAGACTTAGAAATGAAAATTCAACTGAAGAGTTTCATTCCAAAATGAGAGTATCTACTATTTGAAAAAAGTGAAACTTGATGAAATGATTGCTGGCAGGAAGAAAAAACACATTTTGGAATATTATTAAAGTAGCCGTTGCTTCCAAAAAATGACCCCGTTTGTGGAACAAATCCTTAATCCTTAACAGAAGTTAAGGATTAAAAATATCTAGCATATTGGAGTGAAACCCTTCAGTGAGTGAATGTGTGGCTTTTACACATCAACCTGCGTCAGTTTGATCCTGGTGGAAAAACCCAGAAACACAATCAGTCTGTTACAGTGGTTCTCAACCTGGGGATGCAAAAACTAACTTTCCAACAAATTTACTATTGTGTTTTTAATATTTGTGATAAAAGCCTTTTCCTTGTGAAATAATGAATATTTGTGGTGTCAAGCCTAATCGAGTAAAATGAAAACAAATCATCATTTGGTGTCAAAGCATGTTTACATCCACAACAGGGGGGTTGTGGGCAGGCATCACATTTTTGTTGTTGTTTTTTTAGGGTTAGTTATGATCCATAAAGCTTGAGAACCGCTGCTGTCAGAACAGCGTAGAGGACGTTGATGCGGTTTCCTCGACTGAACTCATGACCTCTTCAGATTTTGGACCAGTTTGTGTTTCTGCGGTCGTTATTTCAAATCTTTGTCAGAATGCATGTAGGAATATATGAAGTTTCATTTTAATTTGACCTCCATGTTAGAAAATGAGAAGCATTTTCTTGCTCATCACATTTTCATTGCACTGTATTTGGCTGCTGTCAGGAGACAAACCTCGTATCTCCTCATGTTTTATCCTAATGGGTCAGATTACATGTGATTTTAAAGGTTTAAAGGTTCCATATTATTCAGTTTTCATGGTTTAGTTTTCAACTCCCCTCTGTCTCAGGATCAGAATAATGTTCTTCATGATGTTCTGCAGATAAAGTAGTTTAGTTCAAAGTTGAATTGAATTGAGTTAAACTGAACGAATGTGAAGACCAAGTCTCACAATACTGGCTCCTGATTGGCCGACAGTAGCAGCTCCAAATTCAAATGAGGTAAACCTGCTGAGTGGAGGCTTTCCAGTTCAAATGCTGCAAACTGGCCTGATTGCCCGGATTTCAGTCATTCTTTAGTGAGCGAGCCAATCAGGAGCGAGTCCAGCTGTGATGCGTTTCCTGGAGTTAGACTGAAACTGACTGGGAAAAAAAGGATGGGGTTTTGAAAATGTAATAACTTTAAATTTAATCACTCAAACAAAATCCAATTTAACGATGTCTTCATTTAACATCTTTGATCAATATATCAATTGTATATCAATAGAGGAAAGTTTGAATTCCTGTAATATGGGACCTTTAATGACGGCTCACCAAACTCAACCAGCACCCATTGTGTAATTTCAAAAATGTATAATCATCAACCAGAAAATAAGATGACTAATCTTAATTCCTGAGAAATTATTTTTTGGAGATGCTAGGTTTTCATTCCGACAGCAGCTGTTTGAACAGGAGCTATAAAACACTGTAGAGCCGATGTTTTTTAAAACGTGCAATACTAAAAGACAAGTCCAAGTCTTCCTGACCGCAGGCCGCTCAATCAGAGACTCACAGGAGCTAAAACCACTGGCAGCCCACATCCGCTTAACAGCTGTGAGTTTGGGAGCTGAGTGATGTTTTCTAACCGGCGTTAAGTGTCTTCTTAAAAGCAGAATGTTGTTTTTGTGTTTGACTCCAAGACTTTATTGCATTCCATTCACTGAAAAGGCCTTGCCTCGGCTCCCGGAGTCAGCAGTACAAACAACCTTTGGTAGCAGATACACTCTTAAAAATGATGTGTCACTTTCAGCACAGCGAGGGCACAGTGCAAATTCACACCAACATGCCCATGATGCAGATCTCAGAGATATCACAGGACTAACACAGACTTTGTGGGAGTTTGTCCCATCGGTCTCTTTACCCAATATCTGAGGATCGGCACCAAAATCCTCTGTGTGTCTGGAGCGCATGCTAACGCTTTAGCACACAGTGTGTTAAGTAATCTTAGATGACTAGCATTATCCTAAGAGTGAGAAAATGAGAAGTTGTAGCAGCTCTAAGTTTTTTTTTAATGAACATCTAAACCTGCCAGGCTTGTTTATTGAATTGGTAAAATACACAAAAAGAATGAACTATTAGGAAATACTTTAAATGGCTGAAGATCTCTCTTCCCGCGAGACTTCAAGCATAACTTGTTTTGTTCACACAGTGAACAAAGTTAGCTAGACAACTAAAGTTTTTGTGCTGTTGATTTGTAATGGACTGCATTAATGATGAAGATTAAGATTTTGTTTTCAGAAGTTATGAATCTACAGGCCAGAGAATAAAAACCAGTACCAACTTTAAATTACTAAAAGGTTTATCTTCATAGTTTGGATAATGCTAGTTACCTACGATTACTTAACATACTGTATGCTAAAGTGTTAGCATGACAGAGCAGAGACACATAATCCTCTCGTCACATATTGGGTAAGGAGACCAGTGAGCCAAACTCCCAAAGAGTTCATCACAGTTATGCTATACTAAACTACATATATGATGTATGATCCGACACAATCAGAATCAACATGACTAAAAAAAAAAAATCCCCATCTGTTTCATTTCTGAGATGCTAGACATTAAATATGAGCTTTACTGGGCTAGTGATGCTACAGTTGGTGTGTGTTGGTCAGAACAACATATATCTGTGTCACTTTTCAACAAAACCCGTGATAACAAAGTGTGTCAGTGTGTCACTGGCATGTTGAAACGTGACTGCAGGTGTGTGTCTGTGCAGACTGATGTGTTGAAGACGACTCGTCCTTGTTAAGAGCGGACTCATGAAGTGCTTAATGAAGCGGCAGCAGACAAACAACCTCTGTTGTTTCTTTTTGTGTGTTAATGCAGACTTTGGTATAGTTAAGTATGGTATTCTATTTTTGTATTTTATCCTAGAAAATATCAGACTGGCGTATTACTCTGCTCGTGAAACCATAGGAAAACCACTCGATGCATGCTTGTTTGCTCTTCAGTGGCAAAGATATGTTGTGTATTACTAATTTCTGTTACATTTCATAGAGGAATTCTATACAGCCGCTGTGTGTGAATTCTCGTTCTTCTGTTACTCTTCCATTTTTTAGTGTTAAACGATTGTGTATTGTTTACAAACCCACTGCAGCAGTATTAGTCCCTCCTCCAGCTGCACTTTATGTCCTCTGTGTGTGTGTGTGTGTGTGTGTGTGTGTGTGTGTGTGTGTGTGCGCTGTATGTGCGTATGTGCTTTCTGATAAAAGGTGCTTTTAACAAATACATATTACACGCAAAGTATCAATCAGTTGTCAATCAGAGTTTAAATGAAGGAAATCAAAACTTGTCATTAGTTTCAGATTGTAGGACTGAGAACTGTGAGTCCAAATGGCAGCGGGCATTTTCCAGAGATTTTGCTAAAGTAATGATCGTTGAAAGAGATCAGTCGTTTTTAAAAGCCATCCAGTATTGTATTTAGGGTTCCTACACAGGTCTGGAAAGTCTGGAAATATATGGAAAAATATTGTTGTATTGTCATGATATACAAAAAAGTGCACCTTAGACCTCTGTCATCTTACATATTCTGAAACTCTGTGAAGAATAATGTTCATCTGTAGTGTGATATGGTTTGTAGAGCTGTTGAAGACGGCTGTGTGTGTAAATCATACTCAAAATCTTCAAATCAAATCCAGAAATTCAGGTGTGGAAGAAGTCTTGATTTTTTTTTAATTGAATCTGTGTAGGAACCCTGTGTTATTCCACAGCGCTCCACTGCTCAATACATAAAACTGAAATCATTACATAAATGTAAAAAAAAAAATAGGAAATACATTTAGCGAACTCTGTATCTTCTTTGAAGGCACAATTGAAAAAACTCAGTTTTAT
Organism: Centroberyx gerrardi; assembly: GCF_048128805.1. NCBI lineage: Eukaryota > Metazoa > Chordata > Actinopteri > Beryciformes > Berycidae > Centroberyx > Centroberyx gerrardi. The sequence goes on from NC_135997.1 coordinate 36,992,366, forward strand.
AAGTTTGCATTTAACTGATAACTTGTTACAGCTTTCATTATACTTATAGTATTGTTAATTTGTTTCTTGGGAGTCCAATACGGTTTCTGAATTTTGCTGAGTCAGCTTTAACAGGCTCTGGGTGTTAGTGGAGCCGGCAGTGCAAAACTTCCCTTCATTATAGCCGATGGGATGTTGAAATGTTTGTCTTGTTCCTTTTATTTTACAGCACTTTGTAACTTTAAGAAAAGTGCTATGCAAATATAGTTATCATTAGTTATTATTATTGTAAGCCGACTCCTAAATGTTCTATCTGCCCTTTCATCAGATGTTTGGTATATATCTGGTACTGTCTCCTGGTAGATCCATTAAAAAAATTATATTCTGTTTTATCTCATTCAGAATTTACAAGCAGTTTCAACTCATTAAGTCAGACAATCTGTCTTTGAGAAAGTGAAAAAATATGTTTGAAGAAAATTCCCTTGGTTGCTTTTATCCATTTATTTTTTGAAAAACAAGATTACAAGACTTCAAGATTACAAGAAATCAAACTTGCTAAAATGGCTGTTTTTTGCAGTGTGGACCTTCATGTCATGTTTGGTCTTAACTTCTTTGTATGCAATTATGAATCAGAAATGTTCAGCTTGTCTCGTCAAAGAATGACACGATTGCCTGAGTTACATTTTGTTGGTGTGTTTGATAGACCTGTTCTTTCATGCAGTGATGATCATAACGTCATCAGTTACCACCAGGACCATCAAGTCGCATGTGTGTAGGACAATGCATACACTTGTTAATTAAAGAATATTTTCTATGGCTTTGTAACAATGAAAGCACCCCATTGCTTTGACATTCCTCTCAGATCTGTACCATACCATCAGCTTTCATATCGTCTTCCATTTTCTGCTCAGTCTACTCTGTGTCGTATTGAGCATTATTGCAGTGTCAACTGATTGTAAAATGATTAAATAACTTGTTTTTTTCTATCCACTGTGACTCTTGACTCATGAAGACTTCTTATGGGTCTTTTCTATTTCTTACCTGTTGTACTTGCGTCACAAATCTCCCAGCATCCACAGCTGACGCCATCATGGAGGAACATTGGAGAATTGTCTGTCAATAAAGTCTCAGGCCTTGTCCACACTAATCCGGGTAAATTTGAAAACGGCGTTTTCTTGTCATTTGCGTTTCCGTCTACACTAGCATTTCCAGGCCGTTTTCTAAAAGTTTCCCGTCCACACTGAAAAGATAGGAAAACGGTGAAATCTACCCTATTGAGCATACCACTGTTTACAGAAGTGTTGTTAAGCTACTGCAGCGTAGAGAGAGTCTTAAGCGCCAACAAGATGTCCAAATCACGACAAAAGTAAGCAAGACTTCTCTATCTGGACAGACCACAAAGTTGAGCTGCTTTTGAAAGTAATTGAACGACTACAAGACTGCCAAAGTCATGGAAAATATATAGCCTGTTTGACTACTACCAGATTAGTGTGGACAATTAAGGCCTAAATCTCTGACAACCAGGCTAGAAACAGAGAGCTAGCTAGTTAGCAAAGACGCTAGCTGCTACAAGATACGTTACCCAGTGTGCTAATCATGTGTGTTAACAACAAGACAGTGATGGTTAGCTGACCAGATACTATGGTTAGCTAGCTAACAAGCTAATCTAAACACTAAATCAATCAGATGGATCAGTGATGAAATGATCAGTTCCCAGTCAAACACAGCACAGAAATTAACCGTGTCTATTCGATTCTGTTGAGATGTTGTAGGCTACGTTTACAAACACAATCAGCTCTTCACAAATCGAGGACGTCCAATATGGCTTCCACAGACAGGATTATGTCACATGAAAGCCCTATTCTTTGTGATAGTCTGTTGATCCTTGAGGGGGAAATGAATCTTCTCACCTACCCCTCTCAACAGGATGGTCAGAGGTCAGACACAGGTCACTGAAAAAGGCCTAGATGCAGTCTCTGTTTGTTCCTAAATCTCAGCCTTCTACTATAGAGAGCCTAAGTCCCTCCCCTTCCGGTGGACCACCATGGGACCTTATTTCGGAAAAAATATGTACGGTAGTCAACGGCGAGAGACAAATAATTGTTTGATCCCGTTTGAATTGTGCCATGAATTACACATATGATGTTTTGTCAATTTAAAAGATAATTTTGCAAGTCAAGAAAGTCGCAGTTTGTCGTAAGACTGTTGAAGTATAAGACTGTGAAAATACGTAATTAGAAAGACTACACACCCAAAAGTGACGTAACTTTCTCTCTCCACAAGCTACCCAGAGCCGCTGAAGCTCAGTCCCTCTCAGATAGCAGGAGTATTATACACAACCTGGAAGGTAGACAGCAAGAACGGATTTAAACTGGTTTAGAATAGTTTTAGTACAGTGGGGGCTAACGTTAACGATGCCTGTGTGTTTCGTATGTTTCGTTCCATGTTTGTGTCGGTGACGTATATCGTGCGAGACGAGAGATGTAGTTCACTGAGCGGTTTCACACAAAACTAAACGTTACTTTACTGTTTTACGACAAACTGCGACTTTCTTGACTTGCAAAATTATCTTTTAAATTGACAAAACATCATATGTGTAATTCATGGCACAATTCAAATGGGATCAAACAATTATTTGTCTCTCGCCGTTGACTACCGTACATATTTTTTCCGAAATAAGGTCCCATGGGGGACAGCGGAAGGGGAGGGACTTAGGCTCTCTATAGTTAGTTCCTGACAAACTTCCTGACACAACAGAGGCATTCTGGGTAGGAGAGTCCTAAGAGCCTGAAATCAGCTCCACCAATCAGAAGTCATTTATTAATAGGAGAGCCAATCCCGACTCAGCTGCACCACTTTTTTGCTATCCCATAAATCATCTTGTGACCCCACAAAATTATGTTGCAACCGTGTGATTAATGAACCAATGATCCAGAGTATACAGTATACCAAACAGTGTACCAACAGTATACCAAAGCAAGGTTGAATTCAATTTCAACTTTAGCAATTGAAGAAGTGGATTTTCTTCCCAATTCAAATATTGTAAAATGTCTGGTATGGGAAACTTGTTGTTATTCAGAATTAACCGCAACACAAAAACCCTCCATCAAAGACCCAGCAGCCATTAGCAAAGTCCTGAAAAAAGTAACAGTGAATGTCTGTACAATACAATACAATACAATACAATACAATACAATATACTTTATTGTCCCCATGGGGAAATTTGTCTTGGACACAAATGCTGCACACATATAACTGCCTCCATAGTAGTAATAGTAAAAAACAAACAACGTATAACAAAGCAACACATACTGTAGCAAATCACAACCACAAATTACACATATTGCACATTACACATATTGCACATATTACACATATTGCACATATTACACAACCAGTGATAAGAACACTATGAAGCTATCGCACAACCCCTGCAGCCTCAAGCAACATTATTTAAAATTTTAATTGAGGTAGGCACAAATGAGTTTTTAAAACGGTTGAGTTTACATTGGGGTACTCTATATCGTCTGCCAGAGGGTACGAGCTCGTACTCGGCGTGGAGAATATGAGATGGATCAGACAAAATTCTCTGTCCAGTATTAGTGCAGCTCTCAGTGACTCTGACATGGATGACCAGTTTGTACACTCCTCTCCGGTCTGATACTTCATAAATGGTCTTAATTATTTAAAGGAAACCTTAATGTGTTCTTTTTCCTTCATTGTTCTTTAAGCATTCATCATCAGGTGTTTAGATAAATATGTCCCTGTAAACCAGCCCTCGTCATCCTTTTAATGAGCAGAAATAAGAAACCATGTTGAAACTATGGGTTTGTCCATGGCGTCCTCCCTTCAGAGGTTTATTTAGGCCTAGCAGTCTGGACCCCAACCCTTAATCCTCCAGCAGACACACCTGTTAAGAAGAGTATAAAAGAGCAGGACTGAGCAGACTCAAGCATCAAGCTGCAAGGAGTCTCTCCACAGCATCTCCAGGACATTTGCAGAGAAGCTCAGAGCCAAGAAGCTACCAGACAAAAACCTGAAGATGAATCCCTCTCTCGGCCTCCTGCTGCTGCTGCTCGGCCTCTCCCGGGCTCTTCCTTTCATGGAGGAAGGAAGCGGGTCAGAGGTCCAAGTTGACGACCCCGAGGCCGACGCTATAGACATCGGCACCAGGATCTTGGCCTCCAACAACGGCTCCAGTGAGATCCTGCTGGAGGGTGACTTGGTGGCACCCAGAACCAGAAACGCCATGACGTGTTGGAGCAACAGCTGCCTGTGGAGGAAAGCCTCCAACGGCATGGTGACCATCCCCTTCACAATGAGCGGCGTCTTCTCCAGCTGGGACAAGCAGAAGATCGACAGGGCCATGAAGTCCTTCCACAGCAGCACCTGCATCCGCTTCGTTCCCCGTACGAACCAGCGCGACTTCATCAGCATCGAGAACAGAGACGGCTGCTTCTCGTCTCTGGGCAAAACGGGAGGCATGCAGGTCCTCTCTCTCAACAAGCAGGGCTGCCTCTACCACGGCATCATCCAGCACGAGATCAACCACGCTCTGGGCTTCCAGCACGAGCAGACCAGGAGCGACCGCGACCAGTACGTCCGCATCAACTGGGAGAACATCGACCCGCGGATGGCCTACAACTTCCACAGGCAGCGCACCAACAACCTAGGCACTCCCTACGACTACTCCTCCATCATGCACTATGGGAGAACAGCCTTCTCCGTCCAGTACGGGAGGGACAGCATCACCCCCATCCCCAACCCCAGGGTCCAGATCGGCCAGAGGCAGGGCATGTCCCGCATCGACATCCAGAGGATCAACCGGCTCTACGGCTGCTAAGAACATTAGGAAAGGTTCTTACATCATCCGTCTACTTCATTAAATCTATTGTCTTTGATTTCATCTGTGTCTGAGGGCTAAGCTGTGTTTGTGTGTGTGTTACTATGCTTGAGTATTGATTTCTTAGTGTATAAGTTTGATTGGTTCAACACACCTAATTAAGACCAATCAACAACACAAACAATTCATTGTACACACTGAAATAAGCTCTATGGAAGAAATACAAATAAAGAGTTTCAAAGGAATGTCTTTTCTGAGTTTGAAAGTGAAAATGTGCATTGCGAGCATCCAGAACTGGAGTATTGGTGTGTTGCAACATGAAATATGCCTTTATTGACTGTCCTGGTTGGAGGTTTGAGCTGATGCAACATGATCTCATGAGACAAACTCAATTTATGTCAAGATTACATTCCTCCACCAAACATTGGATTATGTGACAATAGAAAGAATTGAATGCGCAATTTTCACAGCTGTCAGGTTTAGTCAAGCAAAAAAACTTTTCTAAAGGTTTCCGTTAAAGTTACGGTTAAGGTTCCACAACTAAAAGAACTTGGTTATGGTTAGGGAAAGGCTTTGGCCATGGTTAAATAAGAAAAAATATCTACAAATTTAAACTTCCCTCATGGTAGAAGTCTTCTTGGAATTATTTGTGAATGGAATCCTGGTCATCGGAGTTGAGGGCAAATGGCCACTGCTACAACATTCCACCGCTGTGGTGAGACCGGTAGGGATTCAGAGTCTTGCTCACCGACACTTCAAACAGGGTAGAGCAACTTGGGATTACGGGGGATCAAACCTGGGACCCTGGAGGAGGATGTACAACTATCATATAAACATAAACAACATGTAATATACAGTCATCCACAGCACTGGACTGCAACCTTTTTTGCTCCTGACCTCTTAAAACAACGCAATGCCCGTCACCAGCTGCATATGCAGAGTGGTGAACAGTTCAACCAAAGAATGATTTTCCCTGCTCAGGTGGTTTCATTTCATTCATGAAACCATGTCCCACCTCAACATCCTGAGGATCAACCTGCTCTGTGGCTGCTAAGAAAATTAGAAAGGGTTCTTACATCACTATTATGCTTGAGTATTGATGTCTTATTGTATAACCCACTATGTTTGATTGGTTCAACACACCTAAGTAAGATCAATCAATAACATAATCGATGAACTGTACACACTGAAATAAGCTCTAAGGAAGAAATACTAACAAAGAGTTCCAAAGGAATGAAGATATAAATGTGCTGGTTAATTTCGAGTGAGTTTAATGTAGATGATGTAAAGTCTTTAAGAAATGGTTCACCACAACATAAGGTGTTCAGGTAAAAATGTTCCGTGTGATCACACAGAGCACAACCATACACAGACACAACGCCACATTCATCTGAATCAATTATTTAGACTACTGATTTAAACTATATTTGCCATGCATTATATCCTACCCATACACGGTACCAGGCCATCCTCTTAGTATGGCTTCCCATTAGTATTGATGGTTATTACTGTCCAGTACTGTGTTGTTTCAAAATGCCCAACTCACCTGAGTTGGATCGCTCTGTAGACTTAAGTCAAAGAATCAATGAGGGACTATATATAATGCATCATGATTAATCATGACTTAACAGAACGGATGTTGCCAAAAAGAGAATATTGTCAACAAAGAGATAAACAGATCACGTACAGAAAGGAAACAGAGAGGCAACACCAGCGCGTTCAACCAGATCCACTGTTACATGAACTTTATTTGGATGTGTGAAACCAAGTAGGATCATTCAAGACTTGGAGCATTGGTTCGGACTCAAAAACACAGTCTGTAGATTAAACAGACTGTATGGCGCCATCATTAATGAAAGATGTCGGAAGTCATTTAGTTCATGGACTGTGTTTTTGAGTGTGATCCACTGCTACAAGTCTAGAAAAAGGACACACCTCATAACTATGGGCAATATTTCAGGGAAAGTCAAGTTTTAAAGTGAAAATGTTTGTGTTGTGAGCATCCAACACTGAACAGAGTATTGGTGTGTTGCAACATGAAATATCAAATATCTATCACCGGTCTCCATCCTGGAGTCAGTCTTCTGCAGTGATGGAAAATCTTTTTCACTGAACATGTTTCTCTCCATTTTGTGGTTTGCTCTTACCTGAACACAAAAACCTTCCATCAAAAACCCAGCAGCCATTAACAAAGTCCTGAAAAAATGAACAGTGAATGTCCGTTCAGTATTGTAGTGCAGCTCTCAGTGACTCTGACATGGATGACCAGTTTGTACCCTCCTCTCCGGTCTGATACTTCATAAATGGTCTTAATCATTTAAAGCAGGGGTGCTCAATACGTCGATTGCGATCTACCAGTCGATCGCAAAAGTGTATTGGTAGATCGCATGACATTAAAAAAATAGACGTCTATAGACGTCTATTTTTTTTTTTGATTGACATACAGGGCAGCCAGTCAGATGACAACTAAATTTTTCTGACCTTTAGGTCACCGCGCATGCGCAAAAAGGCGCTAAGTGCAGCAAAACTAACAAGCTAGTCAGCGAGTTATCTCCAATTTTAAGCCCTCGCTTTTTTCTTTAAAACTAAAGAAAGCTTATGACCATCAAAAATGAGTGGGGTTGCTGGACCAAGTAAGAAGACAAAAACATATCACTTTCATATGGAATGGGAGGTGGACTTTTTTTTCACGATGTCATTTTCCAAGTGCGTTTGCCTCATCTGCCAGTCTACCATCGCAATAATTTTTGTAGTGGGTAGATCTTTGTGACTTGGTCATTTTATAAGTAGCTCGCATGCTGAAAAAGTGTGAGCACCGCTGATTTAAAGGAAACCTTAATGTGTTTTTTTTCCTTCATTGTTCTTTAAGCATTCATCATCAGGTGTTTAGATAAATATGTCCCTGTAAACCAGCCCTCGTCATCCTTTTAATGAGCAGAAATAAGAAACCATGTTGAAACTGTGGGTTTGTGCGTGGCGTCCTCCCTTCAGAGGTTTATTTAGGCCTAGCAGTCTGGACCCCAACCCTTAATCCTCCAGCAGACACACCTGTTAAGAAGAGTATAAAAGAGCAGGACTGAGCAGACTCAAGCATCAAGCTGCAAGGAGTCTCTCCACAGCATCTCCAGGACATTTGCAGAGAAGCTCAGAGCCAAGAAGCTACCAGACAAAAACCTGAAGATGAATCCCTCTCTCGGCCTCCTGCTGTTGCTGCTCGGCCTCTCCCGGGCTCTTCCTTTCATGGAGGAAGGAAGCGGGTCAGAGGTCCAAGTTGACGACCCCGAGGCCGACGCTATAGACATCGGCACCAGGATCTTGGCCTCCAACAACGGCTCCAGTGAGATCCTGCTGGAGGGTGACTTGGTGGCACCCAGAACCAGAAACGCCATGACGTGTTGGAGCAACAGCTGCCTGTGGAGGAAAGCCTCCAACGGCATGGTGACCATCCCCTTCACAATGAGCGGCGTCTTCTCCAGCTGGGACAGGCAGAAGATCGACAGGGCCATGAAGTCCTTCCACAGCAGCACCTGCATCCGCTTCGTTCCCCGTACGAACCAGCGCGACTTCATCAGCATCGAGAACAGAGACGGCTGCTTCTCGTCTCTGGGCAAAACGGGAGGCATGCAGGTCCTCTCTCTCAACAAGCAGGGCTGCCTCTACCACGGCATCATCCAGCACGAGATCAACCACGCTCTGGGCTTCCAGCACGAGCAGACCAGGAGCGACCGCGACCAGTACGTCCGCATCAACTGGGAGAACATCGACCCGCGGATGGCCTACAACTTCCACAGGCAGCGCACCAACAACCTAGGCACTCCCTACGACTACTCCTCCATCATGCACTATGGGAGAACAGCCTTCTCCATCCAGTACGGGAGGGACAGCATCACCCCCATCCCCAACCCCAGGGTCCAGATCGGCCAGAGGCAGGGCATGTCCCGCATCGACATCCAGAGGATCAACCGGCTCTACGGCTGCTAAGAACATTAGGAAAGGTTCTTACATCATCCGTCTACTTCATTAAATCTATTGTCTTTGATTTCATCTGTGTCTGAGGGCTAAGCTGTGTTTGTGTGTGTGTTACTATGCTTGAGTATTGATTTCTTAGTGTATAAGTTTGATTGGTTCAACACACCTAATTAAGACCAATCAACAACACAAACAATTCATTGTACACACTGAAATAAGCTCTATGGAAGAAATACTAATAAAGAGTTTCAAAGGAATGTCTTTTCTGAGTTTGAAAGTGAAAATGTGCATTGCGAGCATCCAGAACTGGAGTATTGGTGTGTTGCAACATGAAATATGCCTTTATTGACTGTCCTGGTTGGAGGTTTGAGCTGATGCAACATGATCTCATGAGACAAACTCAACTTATGTCAAGATTACATTCCTCCACCAAACATTGGATTATGTGACAATAGAAAGAATTGAACGCGCAATTTTCACAGCTGTCAGGTTTAGTCAAGCAAAAAAACTTTTCTAAAGGTTTCCGTTAAAGTTACGGTTAAGGTTCCACAACTAAAAGAACTTGGTTATGGTTAGGGAAAGGCTTTGGCCATGGTTAAATAAGAAAAAATATCTACAAATTAAAACTTCCCTCATGGTAGAAGTCTTCTTGGAATTATTTGTGAATGGAATCCTGGTCATCGGAGTTGAGGGCAAATGGCCACTGCTACAACATTCCACCGCTCTGGTGAGACCGGTAGGGATTCAGAGTCTTGCTCACCGACACTTCAAACAGGATAGAGCAACTTGGGATTACGGGGGATCAAACCTGGGACCCTGGAGGAGGATGTACAACTATCATATAAACATAAACAACATGTAATATACAGTCATCCACAGCACTGGATTGCAACCTTTTTTGCTCCTGACCTCTTAAAACAACGCAATGCCCGTCACCAGCTGCATATGCAGAGTGGTGAACAGTTCAAACACAGAATGATTTTCCCTGCTCAGGTGGTTTCATTTCATTCATGAAACCATGTCCCACCTCAACATCCTGAGGATCAACCTGCTCTGTGGCTGCTAAGAAAATTAGAAAGGGTTCTTACATCACTATTATGCTTGAGTATTGATGTCTTATTGTATAACCCACTATGTTTGATTGGTTCAACACACCTAAGTAAGATCAATCAATAACATAATCCATGAACTGTACACACTGAAATAAGCTCTATGGAAGAAATACTAACAAAGAGTTCCAAAGGAATGAAGATATAAATGTGCTGGTTAATTTCGAGTGAGTTTAATGTAGATGATGTAAAGTCTTTAAGAAATGGTTCACCACAACATAAGGTGTTCAGGTAAAAATGTTCCGTGTGATCACACAGAGCACAACCATACACAGACACAACGCCACATTCATCTGAATCAATTATTTAGACTACTGATTTAAACTATATTTTATATATTTGCCATGCATTATATCCTACCCATACACGGTACCAGGCCATCCTCTTAGTATGGCTTCCCATTAGTATTGATGGTTATTACTGTCCAGTACTGTGTTGTTTCAAAATGCCAAACTCACCTGAGTTGGATCGCTCTGTAGACTTAAGTCAAAGAATCAATGAGGGACTATATATAATGCATCATGATTAATCATGACTTAACAGAACGGATGTTGCCAAAAAGAGAATATTGTCAACAAAGAGATAAACAGATCACATACAGAAAGGAAACAGAGAGGCAACACCAGCGTGTTCAACCAGATCCACTGTTACATGAACTTTATTTGGATGTGTGAAACCAAGTAGGATCATTCAAGACTTGGAGCATTGGTTCGGACTCAAAAACACAGTCTGTAGATTAAACAGACTGTATGGCGCCATCATTAATGAAAGATGTTGGAAGTCATTTAGTTCATGGACTGTGTTTTTGAGTGTGATCCACTGCTACAAGTCTAGAAAAAGGACACACCTCATAACTATGGGCAATATTTCAGGGAAAGTCAAGTTTTAAAGTGAAAATGTTTGTGTTGTGAGCATCCAACACTGAACAGAGTATTGGTGTGTTGCAACATGAAATATCAAATATCTATCACCGGTCTCCATCCTGGAGTCAGTCTTCTGCAGTGATGGAAAATCTTTTTCACTGAACATGTTTCTCTCCATTCTGTGGTTTGCTCTTACCTGAACACAAAAACCTTCCATCAAAAATCCAGCAGCCATTAACAAAGTCCTGAAAAAATGAACAGTGAATGTCCGTTCAGTATTGTAGTGCAGCTCTCAGTGACTCTGACATGGATGACCAGTTTGTACACTCCTCTCCGGTCTGATACTTCATAAATGGTCTTAATCATTTAAAGGAAACCTTAATGTGTTCTTTTTCCTTCATTGTTCTTTAAGCATTCATCATCAGGTGTTTAGATAAATATGTCCCTGTAAACCAGCCCTCGTCATCCTTTTAATGAGCAGAAATAAGAAACCATGTTGAAACTGTGGGTTTGTGCGTGGCGTCCTCCCTTCAGAGGTTTATTTAGGCCTAGCAGTCTGGACCCCAACCCTTAATCCTCCAGCAGACACACCTGTTAAGAAGAGTATAAAAGAGCAGGACTGAGCAGACTCAAGCATCAAGCTGCAAGGAGTCTCTCCACAGCATCTCCAGGACATTTGCAGAGAAGCTCAGAGCCAAGAAGCTACCAGACAAAAACCTGAAGATGAATCCCTCTCTCGGCCTCCTGCTGCTGCTGCTCGGCCTCTCCCGGGCTCTTCCTTTCATGGAGGAAGGAAGCGGGTCAGAGGTCCAAGTTGACGACCCCGAGGCCGACGCTATAGACATCGGCACCAGGATCTTGGCCTCCAACAACGGCTCCAGTGAGATCCTGCTGGAGGGTGACTTGGTGGCACCCAGAACCAGAAACGCCATGACGTGTTGGAGCAACAGCTGCCTGTGGAGGAAAGCCTCCAACGGCATGGTGACCATCCCCTTCACAATGAGCGGCGTCTTCTCCAGCTGGGACAGGCAGAAGATCGACAGGGCCATGAAGTCCTTCCACAGCAGCACCTGCATCCGCTTCGTTCCCCGTACGAACCAGCGCGACTTCATCAGCATCGAGAACAGAGACGGCTGCTTCTCGTCTCTGGGCAAAACGGGAGGCATGCAGGTCCTCTCTCTCAACAAGCAGGGCTGCCTCTACCACGGCATCATCCAGCACGAGATCAACCACGCTCTGGGCTTCCAGCACGAGCAGACCAGGAGCGACCGCGACCAGTACGTCCGCATCAACTGGGAGAACATCGACCCGCGGATGGCCTACAACTTCCACAGGCAGCGCACCAACAACCTAGGCACTCCCTACGACTACTCCTCCATCATGCACTATGGGAGAACAGCCTTCTCCATCCAGTACGGGAGGGACAGCATCACCCCCATCCCCAACCCCAGGGTCCAGATCGGCCAGAGGCAGGGCATGTCCCGCATCGACATCCAGAGGATCAACCGGCTCTACGGCTGCTAAGAACATTAGGAAAGGTTCTTACATCATCCGTCTACTTCATTAAATCTATTGTCTTTGATTTCATCTGTGTCTGAGGGCTAAGCTGTGTTTGTGTGTGTGTTACTATGCTTGAGTATTGATTTCTTAGTGTATAAGTTTGATTGGTTCAACACACCTAATTAAGACCAATCAACAACACAAACAATTCATTGTACACACTGAAATAAGCTCTATGGAAGAAATACTAATAAAGAGTTTCAAAGGAATGTCTTTTCTGAGTTTGAAAGTGAAAATGTGCATTGCGAGCATCCAGAACTGGAGTATTGGTGTGTTGCAACATGAAATATGCCTTTATTGACTGTCCTGGTTGGAGGTTTGAGCTGATGCAACATGATCTCATGAGACAAACTCAATTTATGTCAAGATTACATTCCTCCACCAAACATTGGATTATGTGACAATAGAAAGAATTGAACGCGCAATTTTCACAGCTGTCAGGTTTAGTCAAGCAAAAAAACTTTTCTAAAGGTTTCCGTTAAAGTTACGGTTAAGGTTCCACAACTAAAAGAACTTGGTTATGGTTAGGGAAAGGCTTTGGCCATGGTTAAATAAGAAAAAATATCTACAAATTTAAACTTCCCTCATGGTAGAAGTCTTCTTGGAATTATTTGTGAATGGAATCCTGGTCATCGGAGTTGAGGGCAAATGGCCACTGCTACAACATTCCACCGCTCTGGTGAGACCGGTAGGGATTCAGAGTCTTGCTCACGGACACTTCAAACAGGGTAGAGCAACTTGGGATTACGGGGGATCAAACCTGGGACCCTGGAGGAGGATGTACAACTATCATATAAACATAAACAACATGTAATATACAGTCATCCACAGCACTGGATTGCAACCTTTTTTGCTCCTGACCTCTTAAAACAACGCAATGCCCGTCACCAGCTGCATATGCAGAGTGGTGAACAGTTCAAACACAGAATGATTTTCCCTGCTCAGGTGGTTTCATTTCATTCATGAAACCATGTCCCACCTCAACATCCTGAGGATCAACCTGCTCTGTGGCTGCTAAGAAAATTAGAAAGGGTTCTTACATCACTATTATGCTTGAGTATTGATGTCTTATTGTATAACCCACTATGTTTGATTGGTTCAACACACCTAAGTAAGATCAATCAATAACATAATCCATGAACTGTACACACTGAAATAAGCTCTATGGAAGAAATACTAACAAAGAGTTCCAAAGGAATGAAGATATAAATGTGCTGGTTAATTTCGAGTGAGTTTAATGTAGATGATGTAAAGTCTTTAAGAAATGGTTCACCACAACATAAGGTGTTCAGGTAAAAATGTTCCGTGTGATCACACAGAGCACAACCATACACAGACACAACGCCACATTCATCTGAATCAATTATTTAGACTACTGATTTAAACTATATTTTATATATTTGCCATGCATTATATCCTACCCATACACGGTACCAGGCCATCCTCTTAGTATGGCTTCCCATTAGTATTGATGGTTATTACTGTCCAGTACTGTGTTGTTTCAAAATGCCAAACTCACCTGAGTTGGATCGCTCTGTAGACTTAAGTCAAAGAATCAATGAGGGACTATATATAATGCATCATGATTAATCATGACTTAACAGAACGGATGTTGCCAAAAAGAGAATATTGTCAACAAAGAGATAAACAGATCACATACAGAAAGGAAACAGAGAGGCAACACCAGCGTGTTCAACCAGATCCACTGTTACATGAACTTTATTTGGATGTGTGAAACCAAGTAGGATCATTCAAGACTTGGAGCATTGGTTCGGACTCAAAAACACAGTCTGTAGATTAAACAGACTGTATGGCGCCATCATTAATGAAAGATGTTGGAAGTCATTTAGTTCATGAACTGTGTTTTTGAGTGTGATCCACTGCTACAAGTCTAGAAAAAGGACACACCTCATAACTATGGGCAATATTTCAGGGAAAGTCAAGTTTTAAAGTGAAAATGTTTGTGTTGTGAGCATCCAACACTGAACAGAGTATTGGTGTGTTGCAACATGAAATATCAAATATCTATCACCAGTCTCCATCCTGGAGTCAGTCTTCTGCAGTGATGGAAAATCTTTTTCACTGAACATGTTTCTCTCCATTCTGTGGTTTGCTCTTACCTGAACACAAAAACCTTCCATCAAAAATCCAGCAGCCATTAACAAAGTCCTGAAAAAATGAACAGTGAATGTCCGTTCAGTATTGTAGTGCAGCTCTCAGTGACTCTGACATGGATGACCAGTTTGTACACTCCTCTCCGGTCTGATACTTCATAAATGGTCTTAATCATTTAAAGGAAACCTTAATGTGTTCTTTTTCCTTCATTGTTCTTTAAGCATTCATCATCAGGTGTTTAGATAAATATGTCCCTGTAAACCAGCCCTCGTCATCCTTTTAATGAGCAGAAATAAGAAACCATGTTGAAACTGTGGGTTTGTGCGTGGCGTCCTCCCTTCAGAGGTTTATTTAGGCCTAGCAGTCTGGACCCCAACCCTTAATCCTCCAGCAGACACACCTGTTAAGAAGAGTATAAAAGAGCAGGACTGAGCAGACTCAAGCATCAAGCTGCAAGGAGTCTCTCCACAGCATCTCCAGGACATTTGCAGAGAAGCTCAGAGCCAAGAAGCTACCAGACAAAAACCTGAAGATGAATCCCTCTCTGGGCCTCCTGCTGCTGCTGCTCGGCCTCTCCCGGGCTCTTCCTTTCATGGAGGAAGGAAGCGGGTCAGAGGTCCAAGTTGACGACCCCGAGGCCGACGCTATAGACATCGGCACCAGGATCTTGGCCTCCAACAACGGCTCCAGTGAGATCCTGCTGGAGGGTGACTTGGTGGCACCCAGAACCAGAAACGCCATGACGTGTTGGAGCAACAGCTGCCTGTGGAGGAAAGCCTCCAACGGCATGGTGACCATCCCCTTCACAATGAGCGGCGTCTTCTCCAGCTGGGACAAGCAGAAGATCGACAGGGCCATGAAGTCCTTCCACAGCAGCACCTGCATCCGCTTCGTTCCCCGTACGAACCAGCGCGACTTCATCAGCATCGAGAACAGAGACGGCTGCTTCTCGTCTCTGGGCAAAACGGGAGGCATGCAGGTCCTCTCTCTCAACAAGCAGGGCTGCCTCTACCACGGCATCATCCAGCACGAGATCAACCACGCTCTGGGCTTCCAGCACGAGCAGACCAGGAGCGACCGCGACCAGTACGTCCGCATCAACTGGGAGAACATCGACCCGCGGATGGCCTACAACTTCCACAGGCAGCGCACCAACAACCTAGGCACTCCCTACGACTACTCCTCCATCATGCACTATGGGAGAACAGCCTTCTCCATCCAGTACGGGAGGGACAGCATCACCCCCATCCCCAACCCCAGGGTCCAGATCGGCCAGAGGCAGGGCATGTCCCGCATCGACATCCAGAGGATCAACCGGCTCTACGGCTGCTAAGAACATTAGGAAAGGTTCTTACATCATCCGTCTACTTCATTAAATCTATTGTCTTTGATTTCATCTGTGTCTGAGGGCTAAGCTGTGTTTGTGTGTGTGTTACTATGCTTGAGTATTGATTTCTTAGTGTATAAGTTTGATTGGTTCAACACACCTAATTAAGACCAATCAACAACACAAACAATTCATTGTACACACTGAAATAAGCTCTATGGAAGAAATACTAATAAAGAGTTTCAAAGGAATGTCTTTTCTGAGTTTGAAAGTGAAAATGTGCATTGCGAGCATCCAGAACTGGAGTATTGGTGTGTTGCAACATGAAATATGCCTTTATTGACTGTCCTGGTTGGAGGTTTGAGCTGATGCAACATGATCTCATGAGACAAACTCAACTTACGTCAAGATTACATTCCTCCACCAAACATTGGATTATGTGACAATAGAAAGAATTGAACGCGCAATTTTCACAGCTGTCAGGTTTAGTCAAGCAAAAAAACTTTTCTAAAGGTTTCCGTTAAAGTTACGGTTAAGGTTCCACAACTAAAAGAACTTGGTTATGGTTAGGGAAAGGCTTTGGCCATGGTTAAATAAGAAAAAATATCTACAAATTTAAACTTCCCTCATGGTAGAAGTCTTCTTGGAATTATTTGTGAATGGAATCCTGGTCATCGGAGTTGAGGGCAAATGGCCACTGCTACAACATTCCACCGCTCTGGTGAGACCGGTAGGGATTCAGAGTCTTGCTCACCGACACTTCAAACAGGGTAGAGCAACTTGGGATTATGGGGGATCAAACCTGGGACCCTGGAGGAGGATGTACAACTATCATATAAACATAAACAACATGTAATATACAGTCATCCACAGCACTGGATTGCAACCTTTTTTGCTCCTGACCTCTTAAAACAACGCAATGCCCGTCACCAGCTGCATATGCAGAGTGGTGAACAGTTCAAACACAGAATGATTTTCCCTGCTCAGGTGGTTTCATTTCATTCATGAAACCATGTCCCACCTCAACATCCTGAGGATCAACCTGCTCTGTGGCTGCTAAGAAAATTAGAAAGGGTTCTTACATCACTATTATGCTTGAGTATTGATGTCTTATTGTATAACCCACTATGTTTGATTGGTTCAACACACCTAAGTAAGATCAATCAATAACATAATCCATGAACTGTACACACTGAAATAAGCTCTATGGAAGAAATACTAACAAAGAGTTCCAAAGGAATGAAGATATAAATGTGCTGGTTAATTTCGAGTGAGTTTAATGTAGATGATGTAAAGTCTTTAAGAAATGGTTCACCACAACATAAGGTGTTCAGGTAAAAATGTTCCGTGTGATCACACAGAGCACAACCATACACAGACACAATGCCACATTCATCTGAATCAATTATTTAGACTACTGATTTAAACTATATTTGCCATGCATTATATCCTACCCATACACGGTACCAGGCCATCCTCTTAGTATGGCTTCCCATTAGTATTGATGGTTATTACTGTCCAGTACTGTGTTGTTTCAAAATGCCAAACTCACCTGAGTTGGATCGCTCTGTAGACTTAAGTCAAAGAATCAATGAGGGACTATATATAATGCATCATGATTAATCATGACTTAACAGAACGGATGTTGCCAAAAAGAGAATATTGTCAACAAAGAGATAAACAGATCACGTACAGAAAGGAAACAGAGAGGCAACACCAGCGTGTTCAACCAGATCCACTGTTACATGAACTTTATTTGGATGTGTGAAACCAAGTAGGATCATTCAAGACTTGGAGCATTGGTTCGGACTCAAAAACACAGTCTGTAGATTAAACAGACTACATGGCGCCATCATTAATGAAAGATGTTAGAAGTAATTTAGTTCATGAACTGTGTTTTTGAGTGTGATCCACTGCTACAAGTCTAGAAAAAGGACACACCTCATAACTATGGGCAATATTTCAGGGAAAGTCAAGTTTTAAAGTGAAAATGTTTGTGTTGTGAGCATCCAACACTGAACAGAGTATTGGTGTGTTGCAACATGAAATATCAAATATCTATCACCAGTCTCCATCCTGGAGTCAGTCTTCTGCAGTGATGGAAAATCTTTTTCACTGAACATGTTTCTCTCCATTTTGTGGTTTGCTCTTACCTGAACACAAAAACCTTCCATCAAAAACCCAGCAGCCATTAACAAAGTCCATAAATGGTCTTAATCATTTAAAGGAAACCTTAATGTGTTCTTTTTCCTTCATTGTTCTTTAAGCATTCATCATCAGGTGTTTAGATAAATATGTCCCTGTAAACCAGCCCTCGTCATCCTTTTAATGAGCAGAAATAAGAAACCATGTTGAAACTGTGGGTTTGTGCGTGGCGTCCTCCCTTCAGAGGTTTATTTAGGCCTAGCAGTCTGGACCCCAACCCTTAATCCTCCAGCAGACACACCTGTTAAGAAGAGTATAAAAGAGCAGGACTGAGCAGACTCAAGCATCAAGCTGCAAGGAGTCTCTCCACAGCATCTCCAGGACATTTGCAGAGAAGCTCAGAGCCAAGAAGCTACCAGACAAAAACCTGAAGATGAATCCCTCTCTCGGCCTCCTGCTGTTGCTGCTCGGCCTCTCCCGGGCTCTTCCTTTCATGGAGGAAGGAAGCGGGTCAGAGGTCCAAGTTGACGACCCCGAGGCCGACGCTATAGACATCGGCACCAGGATCTTGGCCTCCAACAACGGCTCCAGTGAGATCCTGCTGGAGGGTGACTTGGTGGCACCCAGAACCAGAAACGCCATGACGTGTTGGAGCAACAGCTGCCTGTGGAGGAAAGCCTCCAACGGCATGGTGACCATCCCCTTCACAATGAGCGGCGTCTTCTCCAGCTGGGACAGGCAGAAGATCGACAGGGCCATGAAGTCCTTCCACAGCAGCACCTGCATCCGCTTCGTTCCCCGTACGAACCAGCGCGACTTCATCAGCATCGAGAACAGAGACGGCTGCTTCTCGTCTCTGGGCAAAACGGGAGGCATGCAGGTCCTCTCTCTCAACAAGCAGGGCTGCCTCTACCACGGCATCATCCAGCACGAGATCAACCACGCTCTGGGCTTCCAGCACGAGCAGACCAGGAGCGACCGCGACCAGTACGTCCGCATCAACTGGGAGAACATCGACCCGCGGATGGCCTACAACTTCCACAGGCAGCGCACCAACAACCTGGACACTCCCTACGACTACTCCTCCATCATGCACTATGGGAGAACAGCCTTCTCCATCCAGTATGGGAGGGACAGCATCACCCCCATCCCCAACCCCAGGGTCCAGATCGGCCAGAGGCAGGGCATGTCCCGCGTCGACATCCTGAGGATCAACCGGCTCTACGGCTGCTAAGAACATTAGGAAAGGTTCTTACATCAATAATTGGGTTTTATTTGATCTGTGTCTGAACGTTAAGCTGTGTTTGTGTGTGTGTGTTACTATTGCTTGAGTACCGATGTCTTATTGTATAACCCTAAGTTTGATTGGCTGAGCGCACCAAATTAAGATCAATCAATAACACAATCAATGGATTTACACAGGCAGGCTTGCCATGCCTAGGCCCCACTTAAACTGACCCTGTATTATTGTCACTCGTCCCTAAGGCCCTTTGCCCTTGGTCACTAACCCAACCTTAGCTCCCGTAGGCCTAGAAGCCGGAAAAGGGATATTCCCTGAGTTCCCCCAAGAGAGAAGGTTAGTAGTTTTAACTTTGTTAGATTTATGACCTATCTCTGTATCTAGACTTTGTTTTAGTCAACCAAGTTTAAACAGGTCGCCCTGGTGAGAGCAAACTATTACCCCTGAAAAAGTGTCTGCAGGCTTACCTTTCTCAGTCCCCGGCGCAGAGAAAAGGGAAGAAGTGCATCTGTCTCTTCAGCAAGCAAGCTGGATATATATAGCAAGCTTCTGCGGGGTGTTTTTCTTACCACCCTTCTCATCATATTTTAACATATTCCTGATGATTAAAACAGTTAAAGGCGTGTCCTGTTTTCTTATAGGTGGACACTGTCTTTAGTTAAATCAAACATTACATTTCAGTTAGCAAGCAAGCTGAATCACAGCTAAATATGGTCACATACATTACAATCTTTCGGCGAGCCTGTTGCTGACATGACATCTTTCAATGAGCCTATTGCTGACATGACATTTTCACAGTCTTTCAGTGAGTCTGTTGCTGACATGTGACCCCCTGGTCTCGGCGAGCTGCTTCTTACTGCCTCATCTTCCTTCTCCTTTCCTTCCAAACTATGTTTCTCATCTGCTTTTTGTTAACCCCCTGTCCTGCTTTTGCCAAGGCTTGTTGTTTTCTGGTGGCAGCGTCCACAACCCCTCGTGCCAACCAGGTGACGGGCTTAACAGAAAAAATGCTAATAAAGAGTTTCAAAGGAATGTCTTTTCTGAGTTTTAAAGTGAAAATGTTAGTGTGTTGTAAGCATCCAACACTGAACAAAGTATTGGTGTGTTGCAACATGAAATATTACTTTATTGACTGACTGCACTGGTTGGAGGTTTGAGCTGATGCCCTTTGGGTGCAGAGTCTCTAAAATCAAGAAGAAAAGAACCATGAACTCATTTATCCCCAATGCAATTCATTGTTTCATCTGCACATTTAATATGCAGACTCTGGTGCCTAGAAAAGCCCTTTGTATTTTTGCATTGTATCAAGCTACTGACTCCCTCTCTGATCTCATCACCTGGCACTTTCTTGATGCTTCTTTGTGTGGTGTATAATGGTAAATACCATTTTGGTACTTCAAGACTTTAAAATATAATTAGGCAAGACTTGACCTCAATTAGCTACACCATATTTTTATTGACGGTGACAGCAGGGTATGTTTCAGTATAAGCCTTCGCATCAATACAAATATGGCATTTAATTTTTTCTTTTAAAAGTCTTTTTAAACCCTTCCATTTCCATGATTTTCAGGATGGTTTGGTAGTCAGTATATTGTTCTTGGCAGCGCACCAGTCAGAGGATCATAAGAAGAGGCCACACGTTCTTCAATGACTCTTAACACTTGATGTGAAGATTCAGAGTCTTTTATTTCAGAATGGAAGATTAGTCTGTATTACACAGAGGTAGTTATCATTCCCTTTAATCCTTGTTTGAGCATCCAGAACATGTCCAAAAGTTTTTCTTTAAAATACAGTATATAAATATAACATCAAAGTTTCAGCTGTAGTGGAGTTTCAGGTGTTGCCACAGTACAAGTAAGACAGTGTTTAATTACAATTTTCTCCACTGTATAGTATCTTTCAACAAGCATTCAGGTGTAAAAGGTGTAGAAAGCAGAAAAGTACAGTAAATCTATCAAGTGTTCTGTGCATTCTGATCAGAGTGAGACAAAGACTGGGATCTCAGAGAGAGTGTAACGCTGTGAAGACACTGTTTCCGTAACATAAACGTTTGCAAGAGTAGCATGCAAGGTTTATCTGCATTTGACGGATAAATCCAACGCATGCAACACAGCGCAATGCATTGCATCTGCATTGTAAACCCAACGCAATAGCGCAGCAGTAACGAACTCTCCCATTTGGAATGAGTGAATTCCTGGTGGAAGGCTATGGATTTGTTGCAATGGCGTAAGAGACAGTATATTCTGAAAATGTAAAAATGTAAAGTGAAATGTTAAATGTCTCATTTCAGGCTAAATTCACCCTCTCTCTCACTCTCTCACTCTCCATTCACATGAAACTCCGTTATCAGAAACACAAAATTACTTTTACAGTAAGACCATGAAATCAAATGTGATA
Source organism: Centroberyx gerrardi (assembly GCF_048128805.1). Taxonomy (NCBI): domain Eukaryota; kingdom Metazoa; phylum Chordata; class Actinopteri; order Beryciformes; family Berycidae; genus Centroberyx; species Centroberyx gerrardi. Next base: position 37,013,913 of record NC_135997.1, read on the forward strand.
AAGCATTTAGTGGACACTGATGTCCAACTATCAACTATACCTCACGTGCAGAAATGTTTAGTTTGGATGTCCCCAGTGGGAATTAAACTCCTAACTCTGGCAGTGTTAGTGCCTTGCTCTACCCTTTGAGCTAAGGGAATGAAAAAATTCAGGTACTCTTGGAGAACAAGTGACAAAGCTTTAATATATGTGTTTCGACTGCATTTTAGCCTTCATCAGGGTTCTATTACAGCTGAAACACATTGGTTTTTGATGTCAGTTGTTCTCTGAGAGTTCCTGAATTTTTCATTCCTTTGGCTTTGATTTGTGCACCTTAGAGGACCTTTCCACTGCAAATACTTGAGTCAAAATTTTTGATATTTCCAGTGGCAGTACTGCTCGCTGGCCTGTGTTGTTTAATATGGAGATATTGCCCCTTAAGTAAGTAAGTTAATAAGTAAATAAAACAAATAAAATAAGAGTTCAAACCAGCCATCCAGCATCAACAGCCAGAACTGTCTTTGGAGCCTGTCCTGGACCGTTGACCTGCCTCTTCACCCGGACCGCCGAACGTTGCCACCAGGTCTTTGACACTGCTAGCTGAACGGGGCTTCTCTTGACTTTCCTTCTTCACCTTCCCCTTCCGAGGGTTGGTGTTCAGGCTCTTGGACCTGAGCGCTGGGTACATCCTGTCCTCGGCCACCAGCAAATGTTCTGTGTCTTCTGACACCTCCTCGTCCCCGTTACCCTGGCTGCTGTCTGCCTTTGCTACTTCCTGTTCCCCGACGAATGGCTTGGGTGTTTTCCCTTCGACTTCCTGCATAGTTTCACTGGTGTTGGGTACGTTCTCACCGGACTTCACTACAGACACCTTGGGCAAGTGGCCAAAGGGGGAAGGGTGGACTTTGTACTCAAAGCGAGCTCCCCAGTGATGCATAGTGGGAGATTTTAAGCCCTGTTCTGAGAGGGTAGCTGCTGTGGTGAAGTCTGCCGCCCAATTCTCTTCTCTGTCCACGGGGTTGTACACGATACCGCTCATGGACTTCCGGTTGGAGGACGGGGAGCCGCTGAGAGTCGGCGATGGTAAATAGTGCATGACTTTTGACCTCTCCAGGGGGTACGAAACAGCTGCCTCTAGTTTGGTCTTCTCCGGCCCCGCTTTCTCTATGGCAGCGTCCATCGTGACGGGGGCGGATTCAGCTGAAGTGGGGGCGGATTCAGCTGAAGTGGGAAAAGTTTCTACAAGTTTCTGGTCCGAGTCGCAAGGGGAAATCAGGATGTCGACGCTGGAGGTGGAACGAGTTCGGTCCTTTTGTCCCGTCACCTCTAAGGTCAACCCATACTCCTTGACAGTGGAGTTTCCATCACCTGTGAACATTACACATGTTTAACTCATCCTGCATATAAGATGGAAATTCACATGCTGTTTTCGTCACATTCATATCCTTCTAATGTGTTACATATTGCATATATCTTGGCAGTTTTGTAACTTTTCATTTATGCTGCATATATTTCACATCTTTGATACAATTTCAGATCACACACTTTTCATTCTTTTTAGTCTTTCTTTGCCCTCAGTACAACTACCGCTATTATTTTGCACACCCTTGCAATGCTGTAATGCATACTTTTTGTTATTTTCCACATTTTGTCAGTTGCATTATGTTTGAAAACCCCCCATTTGCTATACTCATTTTTTATACTAATTTTTGCCATAGTCATCTTTGCTGTATCCTATTACTGTTTGCTGCCTCAACCACCCAATTTTCCCACAGTGATCAGTCGTGTCTTGTTGTGTTGTGTCTTGACATGTTATGTCATGTTGTGTCGTGTCATCTCGTCTTGTCATGTCATGTCTTCTCATGTCTTGCTGTGTCTTGTAATGTTGTGTCTCGACTTCTCGTCTTGTCGTGTCTTGTCTTGGCTTGTCATGTCTTGTTGTGTCATGTCTTGTCGTGTCTTATCCTACCTGATACAGGAATTCCCTCACTGATGCTCCCCCGTCTCTCGGGACTGAGCTGGACTCTCCTCTCGCCGGCCTCCAGGTCTCCAGATACAGAGAGCCGTTCGTCGTTATCCAGGTGGTAGCGGTAGAGGCTGTAGCCGTCGGTGCTGTTGATGCTGCTGTGGCGGAGCAGGGTGGACGGTTCGCAGATGGAAGAGCGAGTCCGGACCAGCTCGGCCCGGTCGATACCAGCCAGCTTCTCCACGGCGTTCAACATCCGGTTGGAGAACTCTTCGATCTGGGTCAGGCGGAGATCCACCGTCTGCAGGGAGGCCTTCATGGAGTGCTCCCTCTCGTTCACCTCCTCCAGGCGCATGGCCATGTTCTCCACCCTGAGGAGAGAGATGCAGGCTTAGGGTACGATCACACCAACAGTTGGCTTTCTTTTTCCAAGCCATAGTGGAAAAGTTTACTTTGCATTTTTGTATTTGGTTCGTTTCGGTTCACACTGCCCAATTACAAGCAAACCAGGGCTTGTAAACATAAGTCACATGGACACACATGTACCTTAGATTGGTTGGATTTTTGGAAACGTCATCCCACCAGATTAGAGGTCAAAACAAATCTGATTCCCATCCCTGTAACCTTAGCTAAGCATGATGGACTTGTCTGCACTCTTTTTCTCTGGTGTTCATACCAGTTAAGAACACATCAAGAAAAAGTTGAAAATGAGCATCAGTCCAGAATTAATTTTGTTCTGCTAGGCTTTCCAAGCTGGGTTTCAATGGAGAGTTTTAGTGTCCCATGCTCTTTTTCACCCTGACAAGAATACAATTCTGGGGGAAATATGTTTCTTTTTTTTCATGGCATGAAAATGGTAAAATTGGTAAAATATCAGTATCTGTATTGGTCTTCAAAAACCCATATAGGTTGAAACCTAATACTAATCATACTATGCAGTATTGCATCATGTTGATTGCAACCGGCCAGTCAATACATATCACATCAGATATCATACAAGGGTGTAACAGTACAATATAAGTGCAATGTGTACAAATGCAATGGTCTGTACTTACTTTGTGTTGTTACACCTTTGTAAGTATGTTTTGTATTAACATACAATTGTGGACTTAATGTGGACTTACAGTGCTTTTCTGTCATATATACAGGTAACACTGGAATAAGGACACTGTAAAGTAAAACACTTAATATCAGATGTGCCTCCAACTGTTGTAACTTGACAGTGACTCCTACCTTTCGGATGTGACTCTAATCCGCTCGTTATTGGACGACTGCTCTTCATCCTCTTTCTCACGGAAATACTCCTCCACACACTGCTCCTCGAACTCGTACAGACTCTTCAGCTCCTCTGCATTCAGCACCAGCTCTGTCAAATATTAAGGAACACAAACATGTTTCCATCTTTAAATAGGAAAAGGATCAAAACAGTCATGTGTGTCTTGGAGAGTGACTAAAATTGTATTTAAAAAGCTTCAGCATGAACAGGTTCTTATACGCTGTCATTAATGGCAGTACTTAGCAGCGTGGCCTAGTGATTAGAGAGACCGTCCCGTAACCTAAAGGTCACAGGTTCCCTTCTGCACCCATCCACACACAGCCATGTGTCCTGCTGAAGTGTCCTTTAGCAAAACACTGAACTCCTAGCTGCTCATTGCAAGACACTCTGGGTAAGAGCATCAGCTAAATGGTTAAAATGGAAATATAACAAAGTGAATCACAGTTTTTGTTCACATTTTGAAGACTTGAGTGTATTGATCCCAACATTTGTAATTTGATTTGACTTGATTTGCTGATTTTAAAAACACAATAAACATGAATAAAAGTCTTGAGGATGTCATGGTTAAGTCTTAAGACTTTACTTTGTTGATGTTGTTTTTCAGTCTGAAAACCATCTAATGCAATGAATGTGTGAAACAAGATGGAAAATACATTCTGCTACATTCCTGGAAAGTGACTCATTGGGAAAGTTCCCTGATAATCCGTGACTTCCCCGGAGATTTTATCATATTCCCTGACTTCCCCTGTCTGGAATGCACCTCTCAGGATTCACTGACATTCTAGAAATTCCATGACCAATCCTGACAACCAGTCTTCCTCCTCACTCCACCCTGCTGCCCAAACTGCTCTTAAAACATGTCCAGAAAAAGCTCTTGAAACGGTTCTTACGGAGTCCGCGGTCTCTGTCGTCCTGTTCGCCCTCGTGTTTTCGTTTGCAGCGGCAGCAGAGACGCTTCAGGACGATGTAGATGTGGGGGAAGATGATGAGGGGGGGAGGAAGAATCGGACGGTCGTGGAAGGTCATGATCAGCTGGTACCGCTGGAATTTCCAAACCTGGTTGGAGATGGACTTCACCTCGAAGAAGGTGTTGCTGTCGAAGAATGAAAAGATGATAGTTGTTCACTTTTTAGGCCTTTAACTTGTATCCAGAGAGACTGGCAATAAGTGCAACAACAGAATAAAAGAAAACACATTTTCATACATTGTGAATGATCGGTCAAAAAGGGGCGGGGTTCAAAAGTCTATGATGATATTATTGGTTGGAATTTCTATGTAAATGACGTAACCACTAAAAACTCGGAAAGGAAGGAAATTTGAATTAAAACATTTTGGAACACATTGTTAAATAGGTGTATGTTAGAACATGGAAAATTTGCTTTGTCTTTAAATGTGAATATTTATCGTTTTCAAAAGAATGTAAAGGATTGCTGTTAAATTAATAGGAATTAGTGGGTAAACGCCTAAATGCCTAAACTGTAATGTGAATGTAAAAGTTAGCTTGGAGAATCAGCAGTGTTGTAATTGGAAAATTACCAGAAAAAGTGTAGCCTATGTTTTGCTTGAAAAGGGAGACTGGGACTCACTTGAAGACAGCGATGAGTAAGTTGACCAGCAGGATGTTTGCCACCAGCAGGTAACAGGCCATGATGGCCGGGGTGAGCCAGGCTCCGGGGATACAGGGAGGGAGTTTCTTACCATCCTCATCGTACATGTTGTCCCCACAGGGTGCTGGAAAACAAGGTTACAGTTAATGTTTCGCATCAATTCATTCTTCAGTCCTTTTTATCATGTATCAAGTATTTCTTTTGCTGATTTTGTTAGTTATATATACATATAAAACACAGAAAGAAGAGGGAGAGAAAAGTGATTGTGCAGGTGAGCTACACAAAAAAACATCTCATCTCAAAAGAAACAATAAAGTAGTCCTTAAAGTTTTTGTTAGATTGTCCCATTGGTCACCTTACGTTAGAGCTCCACTACCAGCGTTGTGTCGCCACACCATCAGAGTTACGCCAACGTGGCGTTCTCCCTGCTCCACAGAGCGCGTTGACTTTTGAATGGATTCACCAGAAAACAATCAATTCAACTTTATTCCAATGCGGGAGAACGCGTGCGTCAGCCATCGAGAATTGAACCTCGGCGATTTTTTCGCTTGGACGCAGCCATCGGATGCAACGCAACGCGGACGCAACGCGAGCAGTGGAGCATCTTTCACTGCTGGTAAAGGAATCATTCCTTCGATGGCTGACGCCCGATGGGTGTAGTGGAGCAGGGCCGTCAGCTGTTAGGTGATGAGAACATAAACTCCAAAATCATCCATGTGTCCCCGGTTGGAACTTTGGCTCTGGTGCTCCATGCTAACACTTTAGGCTGCTAACGATATCTCAAAAGTGAGAAAATGAGAATCTGCTTTAAAGCTTAATGTAAGTAATCTTAAACAATATATGGCTACATCTGTCAGTTTTGTGTAGGAGATTGGTAAAATTTACACAAAATATGATATAAAATAACGTTTTGAACTAGCAGAGAGTGCTTTCCTCGTTTCCAAGTGAAGGTGGTGGGTGATGTGAGACTGTGTTCAGCTAAAAATCACTGGACAGCGGATGAATATGTGGTGCTCACCTGAAATAGTTCCAAAAATAAACCTGACTACATCAAATTGAGTTAATGATATTTCATTTCTAAAAGTTAGGAATCTACAGGCCATATTATAAAAACTACGAGCAACATTTTACTACAAAAAGTCAGTCTTCTAGATGATGCTAGCTGCCTACTACCACTTAACATAAAGTGTTAGCATGAAACCTGCTATATGCTAAAGTGTTAACATACTATCACTCAAACTGGTGTATGCTAAAGTGTTAGCATGGAGCACCGATGACCTACCGGGGACGCATGGATGATTTTGGGGTTTCTGTCCTCATCACTGAACGGGGAAGTTGACCAACGTGACAATCTATCAAAACTTGGTGTATTCCTTTAACATGTAGATATGTGTAGAAGGAAGTACCGGTAAGTGAATAATTTAACTAGCAAGTAAATGTCCAAGGTGGAGTTTAGTATTGTAATTGTAAATATAAATTTTGAAAGCCCTTTTTTAGTTTATACAGTATATGTGAGATACTTACGATTGATTTCCATCGCATAGACTATCCATCAACAGTCCAAGTCAAGCAGAAAGGTTTGAAGAGAAAAGAGACAGAAAATTGTACCACAAAAAGAACAACAACATAATAAACACCATCCAACACCAGTCAGCAAGGAGGAAGATGGCATCTCCACTTTATATCCACTGATTTGCTCAACAACTGAGTCGTTTTTGAGGTCATGCAAAATAAAAATACAAAGAAGAAAAAGCTAAAAATACCACTGGCTATTAATTGTTTTAATTTCACTCAAAGTTTTAACATCAGAACTGGAGTGTTTTCTATGTTAATTTGTTCTCTGTTGTTTTCTGTGTTCATGCTGTATATTGTGTTAAGAGCCAGACTGTGAATCCATGCAGTCTTCTTCCACTGAGGTCAGAAACACATTTCATCTACTTCTAACAGGCAGAGGATCATCATAAAAGTCATATGTATATATATATATATATATATATTTACACCATATTTAAAAATGCTTTTCATTGATGTGTTATCACAATGACACACAAATTATTCAAATTGATTGAAAATGAATGATTAAAATTCAAATTTCATTTCTTTTTCCTTCCTCTGTTTTATTTAAACCCCTATTTTAATTTTATTGTATTATCTAAATAAGGATCAGTGAATGAATTTTACAGGTCAGGAGAACAATGTCTTGTTTTACCCTTCAAATAAGCAATTTGATGAGGTCATAGGAATGCATGTTCCTTGATCTTGGGCATTCCAAAATAAAACATAAAAAATCAACAGACAAAAAATACTGGAACATTTTATGAAAATGTCTTCTTATATAATTTTAGTGGAATTCCCTTTTAGAGTGATTTTGAACCAGAAACTGAACTGAAACGGTTTCATAAAGCTGCCAGCAGAGGACGCACTGGACACACACACATTCACACATCACAACACAATGCAATCAACATAATAGTCTGTGTGTGTGTGTGTGTGTGTGATGGGCGGGGGTCATGGGGATTAAACCACAGAGATTCTCACTGGGACAGGAAGCGATCACGATATGAGGAAACGACTGACTGATCATCCGGGACAAACGGGTATCTTACTATGAATTCTAGTCTTACGGTCTATGGAGTCTGCAAACACCTCGCCGTAGATCATCCAGTAGGGCATGTAGAAGATGTTGCGGGCCAGTCGCCATGTTGGCTCCTCGTCCGGGTGGAGGATGGCCTGCCGCGCCACGCCGAAGCTCATCAGCACCACCAGCATGATCACCACAAAGTACAGCATGTCGATCATCTGCAGAGAGACAGAGACACAGCAGGGTGCACATTAGATTTGACCAGTTTACAATAAAGCATCAATGTATTTATGTATATATCCAGGGATGCAGTGGAAAATACAAAGGAGGAATAATAATACTACTACTAATAATAATAGCTATATTTATACAGCACTTAAAAATGCTTTGCAGAGACAAGAACGTAAAGCAGACATGATAAAATCAAGCAAAAGCACAGGACTGAAATCTGAATCTCTACCAAGCAGCTAGAAGCAGAAAGCAGCTGAGTCAGCTTGTTGTGGTGTGGCTGTAGATCCATTCAGTAACGTTCTCAGTAAAAGTGAATAGTGTGATAAGGTGGATTTGGTTACTGTGACACAGTAAACTGTCTTGTCTTCAGCCCTAGTCTCTACTCCAAAACACTCTGAGTTGTAGCTTGAGAAGAGTCAGCTCAGTTAACCTGAACAAACTGTTAGCTAGCTAACTAGCCGGCAAACACACTGATGTTAATGTGAACATGCTTCATGCACCTGTACGTCCATCCTACCATTTTGCCGATCATCATGACGTAGGGCCCCAGGTACTTGTTGACGCCGAAGATGTCCAGGACCCGGATGTACCAGAAGATGATGTCGACGCAGTAGATGACACGGCCGTAGCCCATGTACGGCTCGTTCTGCAGCCGCAGCAGGAGCCCCATCAGGAAGACGGAGATGGCCACCACGTCCGTGATGTTCCAGTACTCCTCCAGCCACACGTTGATCTTCTGCTTCAGCTTCCCCGGCTCCGACATCAGGATCTGAGGGCAGGAGGAGAGTCTCAGGCCAGCTTACACACTTAAAAAGGATGGGTCAATCTTCAACACATTCATGTGCGTCTGTTTGGTTAAGTTTATTTTATTTGCAAAGACACACTGAGAAGAAGACATTTAGTTTACGGATGTCACCGCACAGGATTTCTGGGTAATGAAGTCCTTCAAAATTTCCAAAGTTCAAACATTTATCTCCCTCTGCCACTTGGGGCGGCCAGCATGCAAAGTTGTCCTGTGTTACTTTAAAAAAACACTGAAAGAGGAGAAACCGGTTAGTAATTTGTGCAGATGATGAACGATGAGCTCATAAAAACATCTCACTTCAAAACAAAAGAAAAAAGCAAACAAAAAATTCAAAATGACGCAAAAAGACAGAAGACATAATTGCGTCATTCTTCAACATAATAAATTAATACCATCAGATACTGACACACCATCTGTTGTTATTGCCATATGTTAGCAGTATACATTGTGTTGAACATTAATACAAAATGTGTGTTGTCCCCAGTATGTCAGGACATATGGTCATATTAGTTTATGCTTAATCCATCCATGAGTCTGTGTGGGCCACACACATTAGTGTCTCTCTTATTCTGTTAATCGCTTATTATCACTTGTTTTTTTTAATCTTGCTTTATTCTTTCATTAATTTGTATGCAGCTTAAAGCTCACAGTCCTCTTTAATGAATCCATTGTGCATCTTTCCTGCATTAGTACTGCAGACAGTTCTTTCTTGAACCTAAATAGTATATTGTTACCCAAAAATGCCTCTTCACCGAGTCTTAATTGACGTGACATTTTCCTATTTTAAAGCAGAGCAAAAACAAAACTTTAAACGATTGCATCTTTTTTACTCCAAATATAACTTTTACAGTGATTAAGATTCAGAAAACTGTTCTATAAAAAGCTATTAAGTGCAGTTCCGCCGTTTTTGCACCAAATTTCATCTTGGATTTGAGTATTGGACACTTGAGTTTTGGATTTTCCTCTTCATTTAAATTTTGTTTCTAATTCCAAATGTCTTCTTTTGGCCATCAGGTGGAGAACAACAAGATCTTTCTGATGATATACTCTATAACACTCATTTTTGGCCGAAATGTCACGTGCGCCCCTTTCACACAAACCCTTGATAACTCCTGACGTCTGATAAGAGCGTGAAACTTGATTCTCCTAGAGCCGAACAGCAGCCGGACCTGGGTAAACTTAAAGGAAGAAGTGACTTCAACAGTTTTAAATCTGTAGGCTACCTGTCGGACTTTCTCCAGTCCCAGAGTGATGATGTAAGAGATGACAATCCACTCCTGCAGCGAGGGCCAGCGCTCCATTTTGACCAGGATGATGTAGTTGTACAGCATCAGGTAGACCAGGTAGGAAATCTGACAGAGACAGAGGCAGCAATATGTTTTTAATTTGTAATCTGTAATCCCAGTTCTGTTGCTGTCCAGTCTGTCCTATTTATTATAATTACCCAGCATCAGTGTAATCTTGCACTACTCATAATGTAACTGCACAAGTTTTTGTACATTACGCCACTTGAGGCTCAGGAATTACTGTATATTCATACTCCACAGGGCTTAAAAGTTATTTAAAGGGGCAATAAGATCTTTACTGTCCCATAGCACAAATAGACCATAATATATCTGTGGATTGATAGGTTGTTCGTCAATACCAATAACTCAATGATTACTTGTCCAGCTGCTGAGATTTATGGCCCGGACTCCTTTTCGGAACAAAAACTGGCCACCCATTGGAGTTTCAAGATTTCAGAATTTAATGTTAAATAAAAAAATATAAATGATAAATAAATGTGGTTTGCTGAAAAGCTACAAGGTGCTTTTTCATCATCAAATGTAACTTTGTACTTGATAAATAAAGTGATCTTTCTCTCTCTGTCTCTCCTTCCTCTCACATATTCCTCTCTCCCTTTCTTCCTCTCACTCTTTCTGACATTATCACTTACTTACTGTGATTTCTTAAAATTATTACCTTGAAATTATTTTTTGGATTATTATTTTTGTCTGTAACTATATGCCACTGCTGTCTTGGCCACGTCTCACTTGTCAAAAGAGGATCTTGGTCTGAACTGGACCAATTTAAAGTCACAATGAAATGTCATTTTGAGAACATCTTGCTTCTGTGAAGTTATGATATGGAAAATTAGCTAACAGGTTCATTTCATTGTGACTTTAAAAACCGGTACATTGAGAAGTGGATCTGGAAGCGACAGTGTTTTTAATCATCAAATGTCTACTTGCAGTGTTGAACCAGAACTTGGTGAAAGGGGTGTTGTAGAACTCATAGATCTTCTTCCCGATGGGAATCCTCCTCCTCTGCTTCTTGCTGTTTTCCTCTTCATCACCCTTCTTAGACACGGCGTCAAAATTAGAGACACCGTCCTGAAAATCAGTTAGTTACACAAACTGACTTACAATAAACTTTTTCTGAGGCACTTTTCAATACAGAATAAACAAAAAAATCAATGAAAATGTTGGACATAAATTAAAAACAGAATCATATAGGAATAAAACAGGTAGCTACAGCCTTTATAAAACAAATGATATAGCCTGCCAATAAAAGCGTGTTTTAAGAATTGGTTTATAGGATGACAATTTTGCCCGTATATATAATGAGAATTTCTGAATCTGCTGTTTCACTGCAGATGCTCGGCTGGTTCTGTACCTTGCTGGACTTGTTGTCATCTTCCTTCTCTTTGCCCTCGTCGTTCTCCTTGGAGGAATTATACGTCGCTTCGTCTCCGATCCGAAAATCCAAAAGGAGGATTGAAGGAGGAAAAACGATGCCTAAAATCACCTGGGGACAAGATGAACAGTCAATAGAATCTCTATATATCTACGTTATGGATTTCCTTCTGCAGACTCTAACCCTAACAGTGCAGACTGTAATTAATAATAATAATAAACTTTATTTACATCGCACTTCTCAAAACTGAGTTTAAAAAGTCTATAAAACATCACACGAGATAAAGGACTTAAAAGTAGAAAACACCATCTAAAAGATGATACTGATTTTGCTAGCCTGTGATTCTCATCAATTCACCGAAACGCACGAACACCAAACAAACCAACAAAAAGGAACAAACACACAGAGCCCGAGCAGCTAATGAACAGATCCTCTCACTCGGACACATTTCCATCAGAGAGCGGAGCCTTCCTGCAGCAGGCCTGACGCAGGACTGAACGGTGACGCACCTTCAGGCCGTTGCTCTTGCCCATCCTCAGGCAGCCCATCCACATGTCGGTCAGCAGCATCTGGCTGCAGGTGTGAGCGATGAAGTCTCGGTGCTTGGCGGCCACAGCCAGCTTCAGACAGGTGGAGTTGCTCCAGTTCTTCAGTTCGTAGGTCAGCAGCTTCATGGCGACCTGCTCGTCGTGTTTGTACGACTGGTCCAACAGTTCGTACGCCAGCTGACCGAACTCCCTGCGGGGCAAAAGGAAACTAGGATGGTTAGATGTACAAATGGAGGGATTAGACTTCACGTCCTCATTCTGAGTCACGTCCCATATCTTCGTCCTCTGCTGCTCCAGTCTGCTCTTCCTGCCGCTCTCCTCACCTCTTATTCCCTTTCTCAGCACGTCTCCATCATACATGATCATTCAAGGGTGACAGGAAAGTCTTGCTGCCTCCACCAAAGTTGGAAGGAGATGTTTTCACCTGTCTGCCTGTCTGTCTGTCTGTCTGTCTGTCTGTCTGTCTGTCTGTCTGCAAGATTTCTCAAAAAGTAACAAACGGATTGGGCTGAATTTTGGTGGACAGATCTCTCTTGTTCCAAGGATCAGTTGATTCGATTTTGGTGGTGATCTGGATCTGATTATCGATTTTTTGCCAAAACTATTATGCTGCGTTCATGTGCTGCTGGGAAAGTCTGACAACCGGGATTTCCAAGTCGGCTGCTAAACAGCGTTGCTTTCACATGCTATTTTGTCAGAAAATCAAACCTGGAAGAGAAACAATAAACATAAACCGTTACAGAGGCTGCAGTTTGAGAGTTGGAGAATTGTTCTGCATTGGCGGAGGTTTTGTCCTCTATTAAGAACCTTCTAGTTGTATCTGCTGTCAGGATGCTGTGACCTCTGACCCTTGCATTCCTTAATACTAGAGATATGACGATATAGCAAAACGAAATATATCGCAATACAAAAATGTGACAATATGTATTGTGGGTTGTGGGAAAATCATGATATTAGCTTCAGTCTATTCTGCTATAGTAATCACAAATGAGACGGAAATAAACATAATTCTGCACAGTCAGACTTTGTTGTCATTGAACTTTTATTTATTACATCGTATTGTGGTTTTATCGAATCATGGACCCCATATCGCATATCAAATCATATCATGAGAAAAGCAGATCGTCCCATCCCTACTTCCTAGTGATTAACTCTAATGTTGCCCATGCAGGAACTGAAACTTCTTCTACTGTTTCCTCTCACACCGCCTGCAGCTGGTCAGAATAAAGCAAACCATCAGCCAAGCTGTTCGCAGTGTGACCGCACAGCAACTCAGTTACTTCTTCCAGTCTATCCTACCTCTCCCAGCATGTGCGACTCACTTGGAGTTGTTCTCCAGGTCCTGGTAGATGTCGTCCACCAGCTCGCTCTGGGACGACTCGTGGGCCATGGCCTTGTAGAGCTTACAGGCCACCAGAGCCTTGGCCATGGCCTCCTCCCCCCGCTGCCACAGGAAGAGCGCCATCTTCTGGCGCTTCATCAGCACGGCCCACACCATCAGCTCGTGGAACGGGTACTGGAACCTGCTGACCTCGGGGTCGTCCACGTCGATGTCGATCTCTTCCTCTTTCTTCTTGTTCTTCTTGCCTTTACCCTTCGGACGCGGTTCGTCGTCCTGGAGGGAATTGATGGAGGAACATTAATGTGGTTCTTTCCAAATTTAAATCCATGGTTGGAAAACAGGAAAACCAACTCTTACGAAAAGACCGATAGCACAAAATTAAAACAAATAATGGTACTTTTTAAAAAAGACAGTAGGTAACTTTAGTCCTTGAGATCCTCCATATTTAAGAGATATTGAATAATGAACTTCAGTTACAGATTTTTTTCCAACATGGATGCCTTTTTTTTTTGGAAATGAATTTGTAAATTATAAATAACATACCTCCATTCCAAGAAGTTTCAGAGCTTTAGGCTGCAAGAGAAAAAAACAGAAAGATCAATTTACTAGTAGAGTTGCTTCACTCACAAAATACACAAAGTGTACAAATATCAGAACCACCTGATTCTTCCATGAACTAAACTGATCAGGTGAATCCAGGTGAAAGCTAGAATTCCTTAAAAAATAAATAATAGTGTTAAAGGTGGGGATTTTGAAGCCTTGAGAAACCAAGACATGGATTGTACAGAAGTGGGTGTAAGGTTTTGTTATCGGTTGCTTATAATGTTGGAGATCAAGGAATTTAAACTTATTCTGCTGCTGCACTCGCTGTAAGTCACTCTGGTCAGCTGAATGCTGAAAATATAAAGTACAAACTAAACTCAGTACTACGAAGGGATTCCTATTTTGTACACTCAGCATGTTCTTCCTCTTCCTGTGTGTGTGTGTGTGTGTGTTCCCTCACTCTCTTCAGGCCGTACAGGTTGTTGTACAGCGTCCTGAAGCTCTTCCTGGTGTACTTGCAGCGGTAAGCTCCGCCCATCAGGAACTCCAGCACCAGCCCGATGTCGATCAAGGTGATCTGGTAATCTGGTGGAAGATTCCCCTGAAAAATCACTCCTTCATTATTATGAGGTTCATGCAGGTCTGAGTCAGCATTTTGGATCACTGACATTTCACAGATCACAGACGTTTGGGCCGGCTTTATCTCTGTGAAGACATTTCACATCATATCATGTAAAAAGACAATAGTCACCTTTTTGACATCTCTGACCACAAAGTGCAGTGTGTTGGTTGGCCCCAGCCTCTGTAGGGAAAAATACAGAAAAACACACTGTTAGAAACTGCAAGTTTATTTCCCCTCATCTCCACAAGGAGACACCAAGTGGTGGTTCAGTGTACCTCCCACTTTACAAATAGAGGCCTGGATAAGGACTTCCTCCTATTTGTCTCCAAACACCTTCACCTCACCTTGATTGTTTGTACGTGTTTGCCATGTGTCTTTTGAATAACCTTCAATGTAAGCAGCAGTTTCTTTCTACTGATTGAGATTATGTTGTGCTTAAGAATTGACATGATTTAAATGCTGGATTTATGATTTCTTAGGGCAAGATATTTGTTTCTTTCTTTGTTTAGAACCGTGGCAATCCTCATGGCCATCAACATTTAGAAAAATAAACTGGACAATGGATTGCAACCCTTGTTTCCTGGTGGTTTGTGGCTCCAGTTCGAACCTTAAATCCAGTACACACACAAACTGATCAAAACCTCCACACTCTCTGATTACAGGCTCAGTCTTGGCACCCTGGTTTGGCTTAATTTGCATCAAAGTTTTTAGAACTTAAAACATTTTTATTCATTTTTCATTCCATTTATTGCTTGAGCTTTTGATACAAGGACCGACAGTATGAGAAAGTTAGATAAAAGATAATTTCCCCTTCAGCATGGAAACAGGAATATTAATGGAACAGTTCTATAAGCAACACATGGAAACAGATTAATCGAAATATTGTCTTATTTAGAACAAGGCCAATAGTCTAATTACTGCTGTCCATGTAAACGTAATCAATGAAAAAGCTGGGAAGCTGCCCTTCCTATTGGTCCTAATATGAAATGGTGACTGAACTTCTTTCAAAATGTAAAAGTTTCCAGTCTGATATCAGCGTTCTGATGCAGATTGTTGCTTCTCATTCACAGTGATGGATTATCTTTACCATCTGAATTACAGTCTCCAACTGTTTTCTCTGCTGTTTGGAATTGAATGGGAGTGAATGAGGCTGAGAGGTTTGGAGAAACTGATTTAAAAATGTCTTTAATCGTGGTGCATGCATGTAAAAACAGTCAGAATCAACATTAAAATGTAAAAACTGAGCAAAAACTCAAATCACGCTGGAACTGCCCTTTAAGCTGAGAATAATGTGGCTCACATGACCATTCAAATGCATTCAGACTAACTTGTTGTAAGAGCTTTTTTCAGAGTAGCAGATAAAGATTAGTGACATCTGGACACCGGGGTTAAGAGATAGAACAGCAGACATGAACCACTGATGGATTTCCAGCCATTGATGAACATGTAAATGAGAATATGGAGCTTAAAGAGGAAAGCTTTTGTTCCACAGTTTATCTTGGCTACAGCTCTAGAACGACGAACTGAAGGGAAGGCTTTTAAATGTATCACATTTCAGAAAGTTTTTGATATTCAATATTGCTATCTATCAAAACATTCCAGTATTCAGTGTTTCCTCCAGAGTTTTCTTCTCATCAGGGTGGAAAAGCCTCTGAAACAGAATGTGGACCATCATGGGACACTAAAACTCTCCACTGAAACCCAGACTGATCTCTTAAAGCCGAGGTGCCCCAGTGCTCTCTGCTCACCGTGTTGTACAGCTCCTCCAGGCGGGGAATAGTGAGGAAGTGATGGATGTTGACGCCGTTTTCTATCAGCAGCTTGACGAAGTCCACCCGGTCCAGAACCAGAGCGTCCATCATGGCCTGTTCCAGAGAGTTCACCTGCAGAAAAACATACACTTTACCTCCAGACACACATATCTGCATGAATAATACCTTCACTACCAATACAGTCTGAGAGGAATCCAGTTCAGACCAGGTTCCTCCACCAGTAAAGGATTATGTGCCAACAGCAGGAATTGTTCTGGACATTTTCACCTGTTGGTCACATGTAAAGGTTAGCTAATGCTTCAGTTTAGCAGCTAAAACAGTTTAATCTTGTTGTTCAATAAATGAAAACTTGTTGTCATGAGTTGGGAATTGAACCCTAAATCATAACATCAGATGTATTCCAGTATGTTGTGTTTTACCCAGTTGAGCAGCTCCAGCTTCCTGGGGTCGGTCTCCTCCGGCGGTTCAGGTTTGGTTTTGCCTCCTTTGCCTTTCTTCCCCCTGGCTTTCCCTTTACCTGCCCCCCCTCCTCCTCCTCCCCCTCCTCGCTGGGCGAGCGTCGGGCTTTTCGGCCGGTCGGTGGGCAAGGCGCTCACCGGCTGGAGAAACACCAGGAAACACACAGTGAGACGGACATATTCCTCGAGGTTTAGGTTTAGTTTATTGGCACAAAGGGGCATATAAAGTATCTGACTGAGAGACAAAAAATCAAACAAATGTCATTCCACTCCCTGTAACTTTATCTAACATGATGGACTTGTCTCTTCTTCTGTGGTGTTCATACCAGTTAATCTGAATATGAGCATCAGTCTAGACTTCATTTTGTCCTGCTAGGCTTTCCAAGCATGAGGAACCTGCATGTGTTACTTTATTCTTTTATCACTGAAACACCACAATCCACAAGACGAAGCCCAGCCAGCTCACTGCTAACAGAGACAGAGCAGAGTCTACCAGCGACATACAGAAATATACAACAAAAACCAACAGTGTCTCTGCTGTTGGGAAGCAACATTCAGGCTGCGTTCACAGCCAGCATGTTCTGATTGGTTTATTTTCCTCCTTCAGTTGGTTGGTTTGTCCAGGTGAGAACAATGACCTTTGACCTCTGGTGGCACCAAATGATGACACAGAGAGTCCTCTAACAAGAGAACTGCAACTCCAACTACAGGAAAACTCCCGGAAACACAAGGGATTATGGGTAGAAGCAGACAAGTTTCAAGTTTATTTTTCCATTTACATAAAAATGCATTGGGATTCTTGACAGATACAAATACTACTAATCTATGCATCAATCGCATGTTCAATAGAAATATGTATAAACCTGGATGAAATTAAAAAGATCTTGTTGTGACTAGATGCATAGATAGTTTGATTGATTTTGCCTGTTTACACTCACAGGCCAGTGGTGTCCATAGACGAAGATCTGGCTGCGGGCGATGTCCACTCTGTTCCAGGCCAGAGCCAGACTCAGCTGGTCCGGCGCCGAGGCGTTCGTACCTGAAACCACACGAACACACCTGACGTTTCACCGCAGGATATTTGGATATTCGGCTGGCCATGTGTGGGTATAGTACGAATCAAGGGGTGAATAACGTTTTCATAAGACATCATACAAAAAAAGAAATGAATGAACATCTGCCGGGTGTCCACTTCTCCAAGGTGAATACTGCAGTTAACATCATCTAAGTAAACTGTAAGTTCAAAGGTAATGCATACATGCTGAAGAGAAACAGAAAACCAATCACAAACACCTATCAGATGCTTATAACTAGATAACACTTTGAATGTGATGGGACCTATATCTCTCTCTCTCACACACACACACACACACACACACAGACAGAGAGGTGGGTAAAAGTTTCTTCGTTACCTTTGAGCAGAGCCGTCAGGATGGACATCTCGATGTCATGCTGGCCTTCTGAACCCATGCGGAAAACTGTGATCTGCACAATAGAAACACAACAAATAGACTCAATAATAGATTTTAGCTCTTCTCCTAATGGGAATCTCATGCCTCTCGTCAGCATCATCCTTTGAATGAATGCTGACAGAACCCACAACCAGAGAAACCCTTCAGACAGGCGAGGAGCATCCTGCAGTGAGCAGTGAGGCTCCGTTCACACTGCAGGCCTTCATGCTCAATATACTGTATATCCCATAATAATATGAACGGACAGCGATGAGCAGAGTAACAACAGCAAATGACGTCACGGCTGTTTTTGTTCCAACACACTTCAATTCCGTTTTGCACTGAACTGAAGCGTCGGTCGCCTGTTTGTCTCGTTTCCTCCATGCTAACTCTGCTCAGACAAACTGACTACATGAAGACAACCAGCAGATTTTGTTGTTGTCATGGCAACACTGACAAACTGATCTGAGCATTCAAATACAAGTTGAATGTATGTCACATGCCTCGGGATCCGATTTTGTTGCACATACGCTCCGTTCACACTGCAGGCCTTAGCGCTCAACTCAGATTTTTTGCTCTGGTCCGATTCTTTTGTCTGACTGTTCACATTCATTTCTGAAAATGATGCACATCTGATATCAGTTTGAACGGACCTCCATCCTGAAATGACCCGCAGGTACACATCATAGCCTGTAAAAAATGCAAATGAACAACAACAAAAGATGCCACTTCTGGTCAGTCTGTCACAGAAGACACAGAAATTGCAGTTCACACCCCGATCCTAACTGTTTCAGACACTTGGTCGATTAGATCTGTCCCCTCTAGTTTTGTTTGAATGGAGGAATCTCACCAAATACTCTACTAGTCTACTCTAATAATGTATTTAGTGCTTTCTAAGATTGAGCTATACATAGCCAGAAAGATCCAGGGCTTTATGAGAGCTAAAGCAGAGACGCAATGTTGAAGCCATTGCTTTTCGACCAATGACAGTGATGTCAGAGGTCAGACTGTGTGTTCAGAGCTAAGTGGAGTCACTCAGCTCTTCGTTGTTCATTGTGGTCGAAATAACGCAGCGACCTCGTGAACCGTGACACCGTGCGTGAAGCCGGAGCGCAGCCTGAAGTACATCGACTCTAATTCAGCATGAGAGCCATCTTTGTTGTCGGCCGTCTCTCCAAATTGACTTAGGGCGGTGAGGCGGTCACATGGCGGCCGAACACAGCCAGGCTGTGTGTGTCAGCAGATCTGGGACGGTCCCACATTCAGGACTGATAAGGAGCTGCGTTGTTGTTCTGGCAGATCCCTCGTGGTTCCAATAGAAGGCCCATTTAAAAAAAAAAAAGGAATGTAACTTGAAATTTATCACTTATTGATTCAAAAATAATATACCAGCTATTTGGTGGACACTTTTATCTCAACTGCTTGACAGAACCATGCGTGCATGTATTTTTAGCATGGGCCGTCCCAGTGGTGGCACAGTGTCTCAGTGGGTCATACTGTCGCCTCACAGCAACAAGGTTGTGGGTTCAAATCTGCCCCGCTCCTTTCTGTGTGGAGTTCTTCCTACAGTCCAAAGGTCAGGTGGATTGAAGACTCTAAATTGCCCATTTTTGTATGTAGTATGGTATATGATATACAGTATAGGATGTAGTATATAATATATAGTATGTATATGATATGTATATGTATGAACAGTATATATGATGTACATCACGGTATGTAAAGCCCTTTGAAACTTGTGATAAAGGGTGATATAAATAAACATGATGACAGTAGAACCCCTAACCCTGACAGTCTGCCATGATGACAGGGTTGACTTGGGGCAAATGAAGTCTCACTCTTATACTGCTGCTCACTAACCTCTGCTGCACTGTGGCTCCTTCACCAAGAGGAACTGCTGGTGAAGGAGCCAAAGAAGGAACTGAAACTCAGATTGTGTTTTCTCCTCAGCGGTCTGAAGCTCAATGGTTGAGAGACAGGTTTTGTGTCATTAACACAAATTTGTCTCTGCTGATCTCTCTCTGATGATGGCGGAGGAGGAGGAGGGATACGGACGTTTGAAGATCACCAAGGTATCGATTACATCCAAAACACTGTCACAATATTGCAAAATACCAAAAAACTCATTTTTTTTTTTCTCCAAAATGTGTTTGTCAGCGATCAAAGAGTTTTTGTCACTTGTAATTTCAGATCGACACTCTTCCATTCTCTCCTGTGGAACAATATTCAAACCAGAGAACCATTTATTTTATCGTGTATGACGTCCCAGGTCACAGCAGAGCCAGCGGATATTAATCTGGGTAGAAATCATTTTGAGTGAATTGAGTTGATTATAAAAGGAATTCTGTCTACCTATTTAAATCTATGGGACATGATCCCCAGCTGTTCACAGAAACATGCAGTGGATTGTGGGATTAAATAGATGTTGGGGGTTGCGGGGGAGGGGGGGGGGGGGGGGGGGGCACACCGGTCAGAGAACAACTGACTGTCTCCATTAAGCTGTGGAGTTTCAGGTCAGAGGTAAACCATGTCATCATGTTTGAATAGTGAAAAGATCTTATGTGCATTAATGCATTTACATTAATGCATTATCCTGCTTCATGCTTCATCCCTTTATAAAGCACATAACTACTTTATAAATATACAACAATAAAACACCTGAAAGAACTGGGAATTCTCATTCTAAATTGAATTTCTCACTGTAAATTGCATAGATGTAAGAGTACAGAAGATCTTTTTCCTTTTTTTTTTTTTATATTTGACTGGTTCTCCAGCTCCAACACTTCCAAGACTCTCCTTAGGAATAAAAGTATGTCCTGTCATTAAATTAATGTTACAAAGGTTAATGTCTCAGTAATGAGAGAAATTCTGGATCTTTCTTGAATGTTGTGTATTTATACAGCAGTTATTAGGTACGTAATGAAGGTTTTTGACATGGAATTTAGCGATATGCAAAGTTGAGTTGAAAACATTTTTGTAAGAAATGCCGTTCAGAAGTCTCTGTCCTGCTTTATAAAATGATAAAACATGAAGTTTGCATAATGGATGAACAAGGTGAGAATTATTCAGAAAATGTTTTTATGTGGAACATTTTGTTTGCTTCCTTCCAAGCCAGGACTCATACTGTATGTTTATCTGTTTGTAACTACCATGGTTAAAAAAAAAAAAGGATAATATAACATAAAATGAAGCTTGATGATGATGATGAAGGGCATGTTGAGTAGTGGGTAGGAGGTTTGGTGTGAGACGGATGATGACACACAAATGACAGTGCAAAATATGAAAGAACAGCTCGGTTTTATTGGTGCGTTAATGGAAAAACAGATGAATTCAGATGAATGTGAAACAATGGAAAATCATTTTGAAATTGAATACTGTTAACTCCTCTATTGCCTGTTTTGGTTTACTGCTGTTGTACCCACAGAACTTGAATGGATACGGTCCTTCCACTGTTTGTCATGGTATTTTGTCTAGTTCAGCATAAAATGGCGATTATAGAATTTTAAGTGTTAGTTGCCATGGTGACAACACAGTCTGGACATTAAGGTGTAAAGTCTGTCACTGTGAGAACTGAGCAGATGAGTCTGTTAGCAAACTGTCAGAACTCAACTGGAAGCTAACGTTAGCGACGAGGCTAACGTAGCTTCATCACAGACTGTACTTCTCTCTCTAGCTCTTCTAGTCAACATTAGCATGTTAGCAATCCATGGCAGCAAGGAGACAGAGAAGCTGCTTTGGTTCTTGCTGTAAAACCTCTCAGCTCAGTGACTTGCTGTGAGTCGCTTCATACAGAAGCTAGTCCAACGGGTCACAGCAAGATGGCCGCCGCTCAGACCGTCCTGGGATGTTGATTTGAATGGGAATGACTGTTCTATCCAATCAAGTTCTGTGGTTGTACCTATGAGCTTGTTTTATTGCTGTTGTGTTGGTCTATGGGCTCTGAGGCAGCCATTTTGTTTTCTTGTTTTTTGTAATCCTGTAACCCTGACGGAGGCTATTTCAGGCTATAGATGCGTTGGATTTTAACATCCAACCTTTGTCGGGTTTCTCCCCAGCAGCAGCTGAACTGTTTGTTCCACTTGCTGTTGAACCTACCAGCGCTCTCTTCTTCATGCACTCCATCACCATGAGGAAGATCTGCTGCGCCTGGCTGCGGTTGTAGCTGAAGGTTTTCTGGATGGTGACCAGCAGCTGATCTCTGACGCTGTCACTCAACACCCTGTGGGAAAACATGGAATAATAATATGATGCTTTGTAGGGAAACTCTCCTTCCGCCTCCCCCAGGGAACATACATTTTAAGCCTGGGTGGTCCTGGTGGGAATCGAACCCCCAACCCTGGCAGTGTTAAAGCCAAAACATAAAATTTACCACACACTCTTACATAAAAGTACAGAGGAAACACTGAGAACCCTATAAGGAAATCCGTCATTCAACAACAGTCATTAGAAATCCACTGAGCGACACAGGGAATGGAGACTGTGTGTTTCTGACACCCACCCGTCTTCCTCACAGTATCTGTGAGCGAAGGAAATGATGTCAGAGGCGCGGCCGCTGCCGTCACACACCACGACGGGCACCGGAGGCTCCTCCCTCAGGCTCTCCAGCACGATGGAGATCACATTGGGTCCGCCTTCCAGGATCAGACACACCAGAGGGACGCCCTGACCCAGACCTGACACACACACACATTTGTACTGTATTACTATACTTGTGAGGATCTTCATTAACTATATTAATTCCTCCTAACCTAAGCATAATAATTCTAACCCTAAACTAGCACCCATTGCACCCTGAGCTTCAAAGTTAGAAAAAAACATGTTTTTCATACTGTATAACAATGTCTCATACATGTTCTGTATCTGCTCATTCCAACACTTCATTGAAGCTATAACACACTTATACTGAGGGAAATATGCAAACCCAAGGTGCCATTTTTTATGGCTGCAGCATGACATCAATTGGACAAAATCCAGATGTCTTGTAGCCTACATCACACATTTCCCTGTAATTCAGCAGAACATGTTTGGTGTCTTTGGAAACCTTAGGATCTTGACTAGAATTTGAAACAGTTCTGTGGGTTTGAACAAAACATAGCTGTGAAACCGATGTTTGTAATGATGGTCCTGCATGAGGAACCGGCCGGTAGAAGTGGTTTTAAAGAAGGGAGGAATGGCAAAATGTCATTTTGTAGGATGTTCCTCATCTTACTATCTTTATGAGGACATATGGTCCTTATAAATATGTAGAAATACAAGAACACACACACACAGTTCAGTAATGTGTTGGGCCTCCAGGCTCGGCTGGTGAAGTGAGAGGTGACGGCTGAGCCTCCCTTTGCTGTCCCTGCCTTACCGACAGCTCCAGGCATAGGATGACAAAGGGAAACCCACAGGTCACATGATTGATCACATGACTGGTCACATGTTTGGTCACATGATCACAGCAGGGTGACCAAACTTCCAAACTTTTCACATTGATGCACAATTAATAATAAGAAACCAGTCCAGATGCTGTCCAGTCCCACGGCGCCTAGCTAGCTGTGCAGCATGATGCTGCAGCTGAAGTTCCTCCAGTCCTGAATAATCAGGAGAACCGCATCACTCTCACTCAGGAGAACCGCATCACTCTCACTCAGGAGAACCGCATCACTCTCACTCAGGAGAACCGCATCACTCTCACTCACGTGTGTTGATCTTCTGCAGCGAGATGTGTTTCTCCAGCTGCCGGCGGAGACGGACCTCGGCTCCGTATTTCCCACAAGTCCCGTTGTCGGCCAGGATGAAGTGGGAGTGGCTGTTGTTGAGGACAGACAGCTTACTGAGGGGGTTGGACATGGTCTGGTAGGGCCGCGTCACCTGCAACACACCGGTGACACATTAAAGTACTACATATACAGTATATATACAGTATATAGAGGGAGTGATATGTACATTATAGAAGTCACTTTTTACTGCATGATTGCTGAACTCAAATTTTCCTCTTTTCAGCCATCAGAAGTTACAAGAACTAGACTGAGGACTGTTTGGTGGAAAGACATTAGCGTTTTGCGTTACAATACACTAATTTTGATCAACTGCATAATATTTCCCCTTTGTGTTCTTGTGCGTTCTTGTGTCCATGACGCGTTTTTACATAATACGTAACTCAGTAGCACAAATCCAAAACAAAGAACGCCAACCGAGGAAGCATCGGATGGAGACTTGACCAAAGAGGAAGAATGAGAAGCCCCAAGATCCACTGTGAGAACGAGACATCACGTCCAAACAGTCTGTAGTACAGAGCCAGATGAATCAGCTGGGGAAAGTAACGGCTGTGCATCTTAACTGATTGAAAACACACAGTCTATCTCAAACTGTTAAGATGCTTCTCTGTTCGCTTTCATGAGAAGATCGTTCTCTCCAAAACAACTTGGGAAGAACTTTGGATATTTAGCATTTAGCCTTAGCTCCGTTTGCTCTGGAAGAACAGAAACTCTTCCTGTTTTGTGCCGTAAAGCGATCCAGCAGATTTCCCTCCAGATCCGGTGGCACACAAAGTAAAATGCAGTGGTCTTGTTTGTTTATGGTAATTCTACTAATGTCTCAAAATTAATGTGGTAATGATTTATTGATCTTAAATTGTTACATGCCACCCCTTTAACCAGTCAAGTTAGCTAAGTTGACATATTAACTAAATGCCTAAAAATGTAAAATTGGACATGTAAACTTAAAAATCAAGTTAATTTCGTCTTGCAGCTTCAACATATTGTTTTATCACTTTGTAACCTTTTAAAGCACTGAAACAGTATTGGTTTTGTATGTTTTCTCACATCTCTCCCAATGAGATCCTCCTTGTTCTCGACGATCCCCCACGGTGCGAAGCCGATGGCGCACACCTTCCCTCTGGACTTTGACGAATGATCTTTCAGCGCGTCTCCAACATGGCGGATCACTCCTGCAGGATCAGAGGGGAGAAAACTGTTAACAGCCAGTTGCTGTTCTAAGGGAGAAGCTATTTGGTAGAAAGAAAAGTATTCAATCCAAATCTGATAACTGGAAATGAGTCAGGATAATATTTTCCTGTGATATTCAGGAGGATATTTGGCCCAAATGCGGTTGGTTTGGTTTTCTGGTAATCACCACACAAAATTTATCCCCCGCTAATGGATTAAAGGAATGGGAGTGATACTGGCAACATGTTTCATAATTCTCTGTCAAATTACCTTAAATCAGCTTAAGTCCATAACAATATTTTGTTTAATGCTAAGCATGGATTTTAACTGAACTTGTATGTTGCTGTTTCTCTAATGACTCTGATTCTTTTAGCATTAGTGGCTGCTAACATTTTTTTTTTCTCGCATTTGATCAAACCAGACTTTCTGTTTCATACTTAACACAAATGATCTTAGTAGAATTTTGCTTATCGTGCCAATCAAAAGTATTTAGTTTATAACAAAGTATTTCTACACTACACCTACAGCCAAGACTCATGTAGGATTGGCTATAAAGACCGTCAAATTTACTTTTCAAAATTGCGTTACAGACAATAAAACAATAATAAAAACAATAATCTCTCTACCACCACTCACTTGCCCTGCATGTTTTACTATTTCAATTAATTTCATTTCCCTGTTTGTTCTTTATGGATTTTGTTGTTTTTGCACCGTTCTCCTCTGTGTTGAGTTTTGATGCCATGTGGTTTCTGTTGCCAGTTCACCAGTTTCTCTGTTTATCGTCTTTTTTTCTCTTATGGGTTTAGACATTTTTACGAGCCCCTTGGGGTTTCTGAACACTTTCTATGTGAAAACAAACTCAATCTAACTGTAAAAAAAAAATGCAGCCATGAATGGAAAAACAGGGTTATGAAAGCAGAACGCACCGGTGCTGACTCCGCCGGTGAAGATCCAGGCTCCGGTGGTGACGGCAGCTTTGATCAGCCCCTTCCCAAACACCTGCTTGAGTTTGGGCTGCAGGTCGAAGTTCTGCAGGCCGCCGTGGACGGAGATGAGCAGCGTGGGAAGCTCCAGCTGCCAGTCCTTAACCATCAGGTGCAGCAGGCTGTCCGGTTTGGAGTCGGAGGAAACACGGATGTACTGCAGAGAAAAGAGCATTTAATTCATTCATTGTTTTGTTCATAGAAATTGTAGGTGTGGGCTTTTTGCTGCCATTCTTATCTATTGCTAATGTGATTGTATTTTTGTTGTTTAAGCTAAGAAAGGTGATACTGGAATGATCTCTTTTGGGAAATTGGGTCGTTGCAACAGGAACTAATAAGACAGCAAAGAAAAATAGAATAGAAATGAGAACAGAGAAAATATAAAAGATAATGCAACTGAGAATTACCACAAAAAACACATTAAGTAGAAATATATGAAGGAAAGTTTGAAAATAAATGAGTCAAAGCATGTGTGCAAAATAACAGCAGAAATATTGACTGAAATGGACCAAAATCTTTATGTTCAGCTCACTGGAATGAACAAACAGGACAAAGAAAAAAAATGAAGAAAACGTGCGATTTGAAAAGACACTAAACATATGAACTTGTAGTTTGGTACCATGGCCTTGTTGACATGGCCGCCTCCCTGGAACTCGATGATGCCGTAGGCGTCGGTGGGCGTGGCCTGGGTGTGTTTGGGGACGGACCAGCGCTCCGGAGGCTGGAGCTCCACCTGGACCAGCGGGCCGCTCCCCTCCTCTCTGCCGCCGGGCGGGACGGCGGCGTGCTGCGCCACCAGCTGACCGCAGCCGCACCTGAGGAGACGGGACGAGACGAGACGAGACGCAGCGCTTTACATCACACTGCTTTCATCTGGGAAAGCTGAGAATTTAGCCATTTTTAGGGTTAGGGTCTTTTTTTAAAGCTGCAATAAGAAACTTTTGTCACAAATAAATCAATCTATCAGTCTGTGTGTTCAGGCCTAAATCCCCGGTTTTTCTGAAATTGTCTTTTCAGTGATGTCGGGGCGTTTTGGGGAACAACAACATGCAACAACAAAAAGAGCAAAGCAGGAAGAAAAGAAAGAAGAGCGAAACTGAACGTTCGGAAACATCAGCGTCAGATCGGCTGTGGAGGCTTTACGCTGCCGGTGACCTGATGACATCATCAAGATGACTGACAGGTGGCGTGGAGGCGGAGGAGGGCGGGGCTAACATTACACTTCCTGTCTCGAGAAAAGTTACAGATTGTAGTGTAACTTTTATTTATCAGGGAAGGTAGACTCAGTATGTTGGGACAAAGAAAAAATGAATCAAATATAATATAATATGATATATACACTATAATACACTAAAAATACAGTAAAAATATGAATATGAGAATATAAAACTCAACCTAGCTGTTTCCAGTAAAGCTATACTCTTTCATGCATTCACACTCAGTACAACCAGTTCATGGTTGGAGGGCAGAGTGTTTCCCAGCCATCCTGGGGATTCGAACCAGCGACTTTTCTGTCACAATCCGGCTTCTCTAACCTCCAGTCCACCGCTGCATCCTCAGACCTGATCCTCTGAACACAAGTCTTTCATTCTTTTTTATTACTTCAGTTTTCTTCAGTTACCAAATTAGGCAATTTCGCTCAACAGAAAACACATGAACTGAAACAATTTAATCTGTCCTCCATTATTCTTTTACTAGAAAGAAATGTACTGGCTGGTAGAATAAAAGTTAATGAGAATGAATACGAATAATGAGGTGCAGAACCTAAGCCACCTGGTGTAGTTTGGTTTTGTTTGGTTTAGTCAGTTTTCACAAATGAAAAAGCACTGGAAAAAAGAGAGAAAGGAAAAGACAAACTGTGCAGGTGACAAACAAAAAAAAGGCAAAAATCAAGATGAGAAAATGAAACACAAATCCCATCAAGACTGAAAAGGGCTAAAAATGGGCTAAAAATAATAAAATACATAAGTGAGGGAAATACAGCAGATCAAAACAGCCCTAATGCAGATAATGCTGATGTTTTCCTGGGGAAAGTAACAGTGTGTGTGTGTGTGTGTGTGTGTGTGTGAGAGATGGATCACGGCAAACAGCAACTGACTGAAGACTTTATCACTTTCACTCTGCAGCGTTTCTCTCACACGCTAAAAGCAGCTGCTGCATTTAACAAATTTCACTTTCATCTGTCTGGTTTTCATGCTAAGCTGCACTTTTAAAGGGATTTCATGTTCATTTGTTGATACGGTTTGTTTGTGTCGAGCGTCTCCTTCATTCATCCTTTAGCAAGTAGGTCAGTGAAAGTCCTGTTTATTTCATCAAATGGATTTAAAAGCATATGGGACGGTAAATGGGGGATAAACATGCACAGTACCTGCTCGCGTCCTTGCCGGGAATAATTTGGATGCATTCTCTTTTCTGGAAGGTTCTCTCGATCCAGACTCTCTGAGTCTGCAGAGGGGAAACGGGAGAAAAAACACAAGGAGGAAAGATTAGAGATGAGTTCGCAGCCTTTCCCTGTTCCCTTCAGTGGGTCTTGTGACTTCGATCAGGATGTCAGTAAACACTGGCAGACACTGTAGAATCGTAAAGTCGTCGTTCCTGCATTTATTCTGCATCTATCCTGCACTGGAGCTGCAGATAAATCCTTCTGCAGCGGAACAAAATCAGTGAACTGTAACACAAAACTTTAGTTTCTCTGAACTCACTTGGTACCAAACTATTTCTGCATTTCTTCTGACGACTTCAACAGGAGCCAAACCTTTCCAAACAATCCCTCTGGTTTTGTAAAAGTGAGACTTCTACAGCGGCTTCATCTGTAAACACAGTTTTGTTCTTAATTTTCCTGCCTGTTTCAATAAATGCGGCATAAAAATCTAAATGAAAAAATAAACATACAATGGAAAGATCTAATCAAAGGAAGATTTTTTTTAACTGATGGCTGATTTGAATATTTTATGTTTGAATCATGAGTTATTTTGGATGATAAACACAGGATATATGTGTGTCATACAGAACACACTGGTGTATTCAGTATTTGTGAAACACGGAGAGTTAAAGTGTTTTTCTGATCACACACACACACACACACACACACACACACACACACACACACACAGCTGAAGCCCGTCCAGTAGACACAGCGCTGCTCTCTCCACGTCTCAAGGCTTTAATGCCTGAATGTATCTGACTAATTACTGGGAGACGGCAGCAGCTTTCCATTTCACCAAGCAGCAAATTTCTCTGTTCTTTATGCATCAAATCCTCTTATGGGAGCTTGTTCCTAATCCCGCTTAAATGCTGTTGCAAAGTACAAGAACACACTAAAACCCACAGTGTGCATTTGTATATTCAGTGTGTGTGTATGTATACGTGTGTGTGTGTGTGCAAATCCATACACTTCTAATGACTTTGTATTATTACGTTGTGTATTATTGCGGCGCAGTGATTAACCAGCGTTGCTCAGAAGCTTCTGGCTGCACTTTGGAAAATACATTCACTCTGGATAATGGTGGATTAAACTGTGATGTCTCTACATCATCGAGTCACATGAGCTACAATACCATTTATACTGCAGTCTCTGCAATATCCAGCATTGTCTTTATCATATGATATAACAAGAGCAGAAAACATTTACTCAAGTTGTCTTGCAGAATTCCTCTAATAAGAAAATGAAAACTGTAAATTAGTGAATCTACAAACTGACGACATCTGTAAATCTGTGAATAGTCATCTGTGAGTGAATTCTACTTTTAACGCTAATGGAGAAACCTTTTAGGAGCAATGCTCTGTTTGTGTATACATATATATATTTAAATTAATGTTCTTTATTGCCTTTTTCACTCTCGTTCTCCTCCCTCCACCTGTAACGACCTGATTTCCCCACGAGGATCAGTCAACTCATCTCATCTTCATCCCATCTGTCCAACCTCACCGTTCGCCCAAAGCGTTTGAGTTTATTAATAATTTGAAAAAAGGGAAATTTTCAGGCACATTTGGTGAACAATTACTGGAGACAGTTTAGTTTTATAAACCATCATGGTCCAGCTGCTTCAGATAAAAAGGTTTCAGAAAGACAAAGCTTCCTTAAAATGTGAAGCTCTTTCAGCAGAAGGATTTATCTGACGAAGCTCGTCTGCTTCAGCTTTGATCTGGTTCAGTTTGTCAAACACTGAACCGACTGCTGCTCTCACTACCATCCTGTGTTTTACTTGTCATCCTTCCCAGGAAATTAATCTAATCAATTTAAATGTTCACCAGTTTTGTCATAATAAGTGTTGACTGTGGCTTTTAATCACTAACTGACATGGAGGTGGCAGCAAATTTACCCCAAAGAAGTGGGAAACACAAATCAAAGAGGCATATTTGCTAAAATCATTAGGAGAGCTGATTCACTTCTCCATGACTAAAGCATGCTGGGATGTGTCTTGTTGTTGGCTAAGATCCTCACCCTGGCGGGAAAACCTCTCAACCCTAAAAAATGTTTTCTAAATGCACTTGAGCAAAACATTTAGTCCCCAGATGCTGCAGTGGAGCTGAGGAGAGTCCAGCAGTATGAGAGACTGAGAGGATCCTGCAGGAGAAATAACTTGTTTCTCCACTTGTTGGAGTTAAAACCAAATGTCTGCGGCCTGCTGTTTCTGAACTGTGGGAGATGAGATGCATCACAGAAAAATACTGAGCCATCCAGAAGCTGCTCAGATTCAGCTGTCTCTTCTTCAAACAGCACTGGAGGTAAAAAGTTGTTCAGACTTGGTGTAAAACCAACCTTCTGCCTAAAACCTACAGATGCTGTCGTTTTTTTTTTTTTGCAAATTCTGCCAGACTTCAGTGAAAGAAATCTCCATTTAGTACCTTCCTCAAAAAAAATCCTACAATGAATCATTGAGCAGCAGAGAGTTTCAGACAGAAATGAAGCATTTCGTCCCACGATGAGATATAAACCATCTGGAAAACAAAATAATTTGCGTGCACAAACACAAAACACATTGTGGTTCTTTCTGAAAAGCACAGTGGGAAACTCCAGTCCTCGCCTGACAGAACGACAACACATTAACATACTGGAGACTGAACCATGAACTCCTCAGCTTACCTTCTCCCCAGCAAAGCTCCGGGACAACCAGCCTCACACATGCAGAAGCAGCACCGGTCTGCAGCAGCAGTTCATCCTGCAGCAGCGGTTTGGTTTCTCAGACGCTCCTGGGCTTCCAGCGGGAAACCCCCTCGCCCCCCGCTGCCGCCGCCCAATGAGCTCCGGCAGATAAGAAACTTGTTCACTTTATGCAGCCGGAGGTTCATATGATGAGCATGTGAGGCAGCAGGCTCTTTGTTCAGGAGAGTCTCATGACTCCGGGCCAAGGTAATCCTTTTGGGAGTCCCATGACCCGTCCAGTTGAACACAGGGTATTTTCATCCCCGGCTGGAACGAGGCACAACAAATCTACTTTCAGAGACTGCACCCCCCCCGCCCTTTCCCCCCCCTCCTTCCTCTAATCTCAAATGGAGACAACTTTCTTCTCACAGTTTTCTCTTCTAGTTGTGCAGATAAAAAAAAGTGTGAATGGGGAAAGAGGAAGCGTAAACAGAGAGGATGGAGAAAGAGAAAAGAAAATGTGGGACAAAACGCCTGTAATGTTGTTGTTTTTTATTTTTTATTCCAGTGTGTCACACCCCCCACTGCTGCAGTTGAACTCTATTTGCATAATTGAAAGAATTGGACAGTGGGCCGTTCCTGTTAATGACTGATAACTATTTAGGACAGAAGACCTGACCACCAGTGTTGGTCAACATGTGGTTCTCTATCCCGGTGTGTGACGAAACCTGGGTGAAGTTAGATCTAGTTTGGACACATCACAGATGATTCAGAATCTAGGAGGTTTAACTGAGTCCATGAAGATCTCAAAGATTTATTTGAGTTTCTAAAGATTTTATCATTTTATCAATCATAAACATGGTTAAGTCCAGTGTTATTAGAGCGTGAGTGTCAGTATAAGCCTGAAAAGTGTATTTTACAGTTTAACCAGATGCTGAATGGAGAGATATTTCATCTCCACAGCTAAAGTTTTCTCTGTGTCTCTTTTCTAACCATAAGAAGCATCAACAGTCAGCTTCTTGACATCAAATCTCTTTTCTCTCTCTCTCAGCATCTCCTTATTTGTCGAGGGGAAAAAAGAAACCAGAGAAGTTCACCCGGCTTCATGTGGGAGAAATAAACCAGTGGGATTTCTAATGAAATCCACGCGCAGCTCAGCCTCATGAGCAACAGGTCAAACCTATTACAGCAACTTTAACACTATTTAATACGGAAATCCCAGCAGCAATGAATAACTTTGTTAGGAGCTCCAGTGAACAACGGCATCAGATTAGGATTTTATTTCTTAAGCAAATCAACAAGAGCAGCATCCAACTTTTAGAAATGAACAGGTTTTTATTCCTCTTTGCAAAACAAGCTGTCCGGCTTATTAGTGGTTTTAAATGAAAGACTGTCGGAAACAGGAAAACAATAAACAAGGGGATGGAGAGATGGAGAGTGCAAATGCAGCAGAAGGATTGGGTTTATGGGGGTTTAGGCTTAAAAATGAGATTACTGGCGCTTAGAAGGGAACAAGTTGTTTGCATAATGAGCAGTTATATCACTGTTTTTATTTCAATATAAAGACGACCTGGGACTGAACAGCACACACACACACACACACACACACACACACACAGATACCTCAGAGAGTATGATGTGGGATCAGAGCTAAATGTAAGCTGCCACTGATGGAGATGAAAAGAGACGGAGAGAAGCAGGGGAAAGACTGATTAAATAAGCTGTGGAATAAAACTACAAATACTCGACTTACTTCAGTGACTTTTAGAGCAATGCCGGTTTTCTGAGTACTTCTTAAAAGTCTGTACTTTAAGAATTATTAAGAACATGTACTCACAATTTCACGCCTGTATGTTTTCTTTTTAAACATAAGAACAGCAAATACAGTGAGGTTTTGCTGGAAAGTAACAGGTACTTGAATATTTTGTAGTGAGCCACTTTTTTACTTGAGGATTTTTTGAAGTGAGCACTCTCAACTGAACAAGCTGCAGCGACTCTAGTTAATGGATAGTAATTTTATTTTTTAATTTTGTGTAAGATTTTGTGTAGATGTAAGATCCTGCGAGAAGTAAGAGGTACTTGAGTATTTCTTTAGGGAGATACTTTTTTACTTAAGTAGTTTTCTAACTGAGTTGAGGAAAAATCAAACTGAATTAGCAGTAAAATATTTCACTGCTCTGAGGATATCTGAGGACTCATTCGTTGATTTCTGGTGTCTGGTTGTAACTGACGGGAGCGAAGCTGGGCGCAGCGTGGCGAAGCTGGAACTGATGGCGGCTTAAATTCTGTCTTCAGTCTGCGATTTCACGGTCGCATGAGTTCGTCAGCGTTTGGAGGCGGAGCGAGCGATGAAGCGGCCGATTGTGTGTCCGCACGGCTCGGAGGAAGCGGAGTCACATGGAGGCGCCGTGCCGTCGATTAGCCTGAAACAAAACCGGGTCAGCTGGTCGGCGGCAGGAGGAACGGCTGCTGCTCTCCGACTCTCTGTCTGATTAGTGTTCGTCTGTTTCCCACAAAGGATCAGAGAAAACTGACTTGAAATACATCAGATTTCCTTTTGAGATATTTTGTTACAGATGGAAATATAGAAAGGAGTGTTAATGTTGACAAATTCCCCAAAATTTTAATTTTCTTGTATTTTTACATCAAAACCCCATTACTTTTCCTTCCTGGAATACAGTGTAGTTTTATTGGTACATAAAGAATTCCAACCAATAACACCATCACAGATTCTGACCTCTCTGACCCTCCCCTCCTTCTCCCATCATGCAACACCTACAACTTGACCCTCCCCTCCTTCTCCCATCATGCAACACCTTCACAACTTCACATCTTTCAAAGTGACAGAGTGCCAACATGGTGCGGTGGTGAAAACCCCGTTTCCTTTTCCTAAGACTGAGTGATTTTGTCCCGGTGGCTGAACTTATTCATTTGGAAGAATCTGGAGTTTGTGAAGTTCAAGATTACAAAACACACACACACACACACACACACACACACTTCTGAACTGCCCCTCTCTTCAACTGGAAATGCGTCAAATTACAGAAGCAAGACGCCATGAAAATGCTTTTTCCTTGTGGCTTTAAAGTCTTGGAAAGACGGGAAAAATACTCATACAATAATGATTTGTTGAGCAAAGCAAATATTTAAAGTGATTTCAAATCTCATCACATATCAAAAAGAGACCTTTTGGTTGAAAATAAATCAACTATAAACCTAGAAGGTCCTTTATATTGCAGAGGTGTTGGGAGGGAAGACTGCCACGACTACACAGTTACTTTCTACTGTAGCTTTACTGTTCCAGGGATGCAATTTAGAAACTTTATTTATCCATTTCTGAGGTTCAGAAATCTTTCCTAAAGCTACAGAGCAGCTGTGAACACTCACTGAAAGACAGTAGTGGCTGGAAGATTAATAAAAAAACTACAAATTATTATACTGTTCTTATTATGTTTCTTCTGTTCTTTTTTTTGTGATGCTGCGTTGATCCCTGAGGGGAATTTTTTTTATCCTTTTGCCCCCAACAGGCAGGACAGAGTGACTCAGGGAGCTGGGAGGGATTCAGTGTGTTTAAGTGAAAGAACATTAAGTCTTAAAATGCGAATAAGTCGCTCAGTGCAGGAAAAGTGTTTCCCAGCAGAAAGGATCAGGAGGAGACAGGACTGGAAACAGGAAGTAGTTTGGCGGTGGGTGTGGAGGTCGGATGGTTCAACTCCCAACTCATGACAACAAGTTTTCATTTATTGAACCGTGAGCAAAACCTGAAGCTAACCTGAAGCTAACTGTTTCAGCTGCTGAACTGAAGCGTTAGCTAACCTTTACATGACCAACAGGTGGAAATGTCCAGAACAATTCCTGCTACTGGACCAGAATCCTTTACTGGAGGAACCTGGTCTGAACTGGATTCCTGTCCACAATACAGAATCTGTATTTCAGAGTTCCTGCTCAATTCGCAAAATATTCTGTGACTGTTTCTTCTGGTGGACTGAACCTTCCTGCTGCTGTCAGGTGTTTAGATCCTGTTTGTTTTCAGCAGGTTTGCAGTGCATCCAAAGAGAGGGAACAAACTGACACAAACATTTCCACATTGTAAATCACTACTGAACACATGTGAACAGTTATTGGCAGCTTGGTGATGCCGAGTTATTTGTGGAAGGAACTGGAAACATGAGGAGGATGGATTACCGAGGAACGATCCATTTCACATGTGAACCATCATGACTGAATATCAAAAATGAAATTCTATAAAAATCCCTATTTATTTTATACCTGAGAGATATTACATATCAAATATCCGATGAGGCACGTGCCTTCAGTTTGGTTTTCAGGTCAGCAGTTTGTGTTTGAGTTCGCTTCTCACTCCCCATTGGAAGTGAAGGCAAAATCCCCTAAAACCTGCCTGATTAAATGATGCTGTGATCAGGGATCGCAACAGGCAGAAATCCAGAAACGTGGCTACACACACACACACACACACACACAGCTAATCAATATTAAGTACAGAAACTGATTGAAGCTGAATCAGTCTCAAATGAAATCAAAAGAGAAATAGAGAACTTTTCGCTGACAACTTCATCTGTTGTGTTTTCATCTGCACAGATGTACAGTGTGTGGTGTTATGGAGAATGTTGTTGGAACAGGAGATAAACTTCAGTTTCACTTCTCACACAGTTACTGCCGTTTCAGACTCACAGGGTCAAACCCTGCCTTAAAGAGCTACTGACCCTATAAAGATTTTTTTGTTTTTGTACAGTTTTATTTTCAGTGGAGAGAGATTTAGTGTCTCATGGTCTAAATGCTGCTTCAGAGGCTTTTCCATCCCATAAATAATAAAATCCTGAGGAAAGCACTGAATACTTGTATTTTATTTTTTTTGGCATGAAAATGAAAGATCGGTATCTGTTCGGCCTTCAAAAATCCATATCCGTCAATCCCCAGAATCAGCAGTCCTTCCTCCTCTCTGACAAAACAAAGAAAACTGCAAATTTCTGTGCAGCTGTAGGCTGTTTGAATGCTACGAGATGGGGAAAAGATAACTGATACACCAAGCACAGAGATGAAGAGCCGATATTACAATCTCTGATTTTGTTGCCACTCCTCCAACATGGTGGTGTGTCGGTGTGTGCTCTAACATTTTACAGTTCAGGCATTTAGCTGACACTCTTATCAGTGTGACTCTGGGGTTTGGTGTTTTTTAGGTGTTTTTTGTCAGGATTGAACCTGTGACCTGTCAGATACAGGACGGTTCTCTATAAACTCTGTCAGGCTGGTATTCCTCAACCACGAACCATAGAAACCAGAAGGTTCCCACTGTGGACCGGATGTAAGATTCCAGGACTTTACATAACTAAGTCGGAGCGCTTCCGTGAGCTAAGACTGTTCTTCCTTCCTGGTTTGTTAAAGTTGCTTTTCAGTCTGGTTTCCACTCCAATTGGGCTAAAAAACCATCAATGAAGGTAGGAAACAAGCTGGAAAAAACATTCTGCTATGATCCTTAAAAGTGACCCATTTGGAAAATTCCCCCGAGAATTTATGAAATCCTCTGACTTTCTCAGTCTGGAATACACCTTTCTAAATTCCAGTGAATTCCAGTAGGAATCCTGAAACTATTAACCTTTGACAATTTCGGGGAATAATTAAATCCTTGAATTTGCTGGTCACTGGACGGGAGCCCCAGCGTCGCCGGGGTCGGGGTTAAAGGAGAAGGCCGGTCTTACCTTCTGCGATGCGGACGACGCGCTGCGCTTGACGGAGGACCGTTTGAACGAGCCGCTGGTCCCTCTCCGGCCCGCGAAGCCTCGGCTCTCCATGTTGATCCTGCGGTTCGACTCTCTGTTTCATTCACTCATCGCCCTCCACTCCGCCAACTTCAGCCCGCATCCCAACCGGAGCGCAAACCAACACTCGGACTCTGCAGACTCGACTCTGATAACAGCCGGACTTCCGGGACACCCAGTGCTTCAATCGTCCAAATTTAGTCTCCGTCCCTCCGCCTGCTGATCTCTCCTCTGCGCTCGGTACAAAGACAAATAGGAAATGATGGAGTTGGGACTGAAGCTCAGCAGCAGCAGCTTGACACAGAGACCCCGTCCCTCTTCCTCTGCCTTTCTCTCCGTAATCAGGATTAATGGACATGGCTGGGGACAGAGGGCAGTGCTCTTTAATGGATGGAGATTTAATAAATGGTGATTGAAGGTAAATCTACTTTAGGACAACTCTGGCTCCAAAAAGGCTTTCAAACATGCAGGGAAACACAAGGATATTGTGCATATGGGACGGGGAAGCGCTGCGAGAGACGTTCTACAGATGTTATAAAGAATGGAGTGTAAATGGATTTGCAATATATTGAAGCAAAACATAAATGGATATATGTAGGAGATTGACCTGTGTACAGTACGGGCCTTTATCCAGGCCCGACAGCAGCAGATGTTACAAGAGAACACTTCTAAATTTCAAGTACAATAGGACACAATTTATGCAATATATACACCAATACAATACAGTACAAATCAACCTTCTCCTGTCAAAAACTACAGATACAGAACTTTAAGATTATGCGCTCATCTTTTCATGTGATTTTTGTTGGGGACCAAATATTCTGAGGAGTGTTTTGGGGCGCTCTTTACATGACAAATCCATCCTAAAACACTTTAACACATAAAAACAGCTATTGGTGATGTTCTTTTCATTCCTGGCTCCATTCAGTAGTTTGTTGTGTTTTTCTTCTTGGTGGATAACCGGCCAATCGTAGACGAGGTGACGTCACCTCCAGACATTTCCAGCAGCTACAGTGGAGTTTGATATGAGAAAATGTTTCAGGATGTAAAACATCGGCGGTAAACGTCAGGTTTTGGTGTCAGTCCCTCAGCATCAAAGAGCGAGGGCTTCTTTCTAGAGCCGCCATTTTGCACCAAGAGACGTTCAACAATCATACAGGGAGAAATCCATCGTAGAAGAGGAGAGAGACCAGTTTCTCCACCCACCTCCAATAAAGGGAGACTCACTTTTTCTAGACTGGAAAAACTCACTCTATTGCTCTCGCTCTCTCCACCAACATGTAAAACCCACAGCTGAACGGAACAAGTGCCCATTTTCTGGCGGTTGACGAAAGGCATTCTGGGAGATGTAGGAAATCACTAACTGCAGCAGAAGTAGACGAGGCAGGTGAAGAGGAAGTGGGTTCACCAAAACAGTAAATGACAGAATAACTCCTGGAATGTATTGAACGTCACAGACTGATGATGTATGACAGTATGAGAGTATCCATAGGGGATAAAACTTATAGCCCATTACCCCGGCCAGACAACTGAGCAGTATAAATATCTTGGCACCACCATCGACTCACCTTTAAGACCAATGGTGAGCCCGTGCCGATTGTCTTGTGATTGTCCTTTTTATTCTTGTCTGTCCGCTGCACAAATGAAGTTCCTCACAGAAAATAAAGTAATTTGAATCTCACAAAGGTGGCTCACTTTTAACCGGGGTAGATCACCATGGTAACTGAAGCTACACAGCTAACCTGCAGCTTCACGTTCAGGACATCAGACCAGGACATATAAAACCCACCTCCTGACCAATCAGCTCACTGGAGAAATGGCGTCAACTCTCCTACAGGATCCTCTAGACCTGGGTGCACAGACTGTAAGAAGGGCTCTTCACAGGGAAACCGGTTTAGAGACCGTCAGAACCGCTTCGATTTCCCAGATGAATTATCATACCAGCGATATAGTCTCTCTGCTGAGGGACTGGCTTACCTCTGCACTCTGTTAGAGCCTTATATAGCAAACGCAGCTCTGCGGAGCGATGCCGTAACTGTGCCGCAGACTGTGTGCGTTGCCTTGCGTTTTTTGGCTACCGGCACATATCTGCATACCATCAGTGATGCTGAAAATCTCAACAAACATACAGTCTGCCTCGCGGTAGTAAGTACGCTCTCAGAGAACGACTTGATGTGTTTGTAGTGTTTCCAGGCCATTTGCCCACATTTGCTTGACGAAGGTCTCAGTACCGAAACATTGCTTATTTTCTAATAAATGTTTTAATTGCAAGTAGTGCGCGGGAATCTCTTCTTATGTTCTGCCGGCTTCCCAGTCCTCTCCTACACACCTGTCTCCTGGTATAGGTGTGCCAAGAACCATAGTTTCCCCACTCCGGCTGTAAAAGAGGATCGGACTCCAGAGAGTGATCGGTGCAACAGACTGAACCCCTCTTCCTCTCACCGCAGCCCCGGGAACATGAGGCGAGTGTGAGCAGAAAATCTTCTCACAGCCTCAATGTGCAGGTATGGCATTCACACACAACACTTGGCACTATAAATGGGTTGGATTATTGTCACACTTATGCCTTTCTCCACCGCTCCCCTTTGACAGGACTCCTTGGTGGCATACTGGTGGGAGACGGGGGTTATGGCTGCCAGAGGTATTTGATGACCTGCTATCCTGACCTCAAATCAGCTTCAGCGTGGCCCAGAGTAAAACCAGGGTCAGGACAGAGATGACCAGATTCAGCTGTCGAGGCCTGAGGGAGTCTCCACAGGGGGCATCTGAGGTGTGTCAGCATGTGTGGTGCTCTATAATATATCCAACATAAGGAAGGAGGGAGTCCCCACTGCAACCCTTCACCCCCTGATGTTGTTGACCCCATCACACCTGACCGACCCTCTGGCAGGAGAGGCCATCACAACTCAATTTGTCTTGAAAATGAGAATGAAAGAGTTTAACAGTTTACTCAAGTGTTATTGATTCTCTTGTTGCTATAGGAAAACACAAACAAAACGCATTGTATTTATACAACTCTTTAAAATAATTCCACAAATAATCTAACAGGCCTACCTTCATTTGGTATTCTTGAATCTTTTTTATCTGTAGCACTTACATTTTTTTTCACCCCTGACAAAATAAAGGTATGACACTGGCACGCAGCAGAGAGACGTCCAAAGTGGGATGGCATTTTGTAACTTGCAGCATGGTGCGTTCTGCATGATGTTCACTTAAAGATGAAATGTCAATGCGACTACTCTGTTTAGAGGTTAATCATTTACTGTGTTGGCAGGTGAAACGATATGAACAACACTCCATCACTGGTTCAGTCAGAGAAACTCAACTTCATCGCACTCTTCATGTTTCTGTTGTTTCTCTTCCTGAGAGTGTCGACATTTTCTTCCTTTCAGAAATTTCATAAAATACAGCGGTTGTCCTGCCAGCTTCACTCCAGACCCGGGCTTACAGTCCTTACAGCTATTTTTATTGTATTTTTAGTCCAATAAATTGTTGGGTGTTGTTGGTTTTACTGAGATTACCTGGTTGAATAAAGGTCAAATAAAAAAAAGGAGTTAATTTAAGATGACTTGGATGAAGAATCCAGATAAATAACAGGTTGGCTGGTCACATATAAAGCTTAATTAGTAAGGTTATAACCATTATAAATGCTGCGATGTATCTTTTACAATATATCTTTTATTGATAAAAAAATATTATATATAGTATTTATATATTTAGTTGTAATCCAAATAATCTAGAATTTATTTGAATACGAATCCTTATTGAATATTTGTAATGGAATGACTGTTTTCCACCATAATGCTTCAGTCTAATCTGAAATATTACTCTCATACCCAACCACTCTGATATTTACAGATGTTTTTATTCCTATTTAATATGAACATTTATGATGAAATACATTAGTTTCCATTTTGGTCCCTCTGTGTTTCAGCCTGTGAGTTTAAATAAGGGCAGTTCTCCATGCTGCAGGATTATAATTGAGTATCGCATTAATCCGACCCGGGTCGATTTTCATGCAGGTTACAGGTTGATTAAAGCTCGCGGAGTCACACACATTAAATCACTCGCTCTCCACCGGCTCCTTTTCACGTTCGTCAGCTGAGGATTGAAATTAAATTCAGCAATCAAATAAACACTCACCAACACTAGACTCTAAAAAAAAAAAAAAAAAAGATGCAACAAATCCCCGCTGCAGCACGAGTCCCGGAGTCACAGCGAATATGAATGAGCGGATTTGACC
The DNA here is from genome assembly GCF_048128805.1 of Centroberyx gerrardi. Lineage (NCBI taxonomy): Eukaryota > Metazoa > Chordata > Actinopteri > Beryciformes > Berycidae > Centroberyx > Centroberyx gerrardi. The sequence goes on from NC_135997.1 coordinate 37,054,791, forward strand.
CGGCGCTGCCCCGGGACTCCTGCATCCAATCACACATGCACACACACAGGCACACACACACACACGTTTGCTTTGCTGTATTTAGACCTTTATTTACTTGATTCATTCCCTAACCTTCACCCTCTCCTAACCTAAACCTAATTAGCACTTATTATAATTTTATGAGTTTTGATATTTTGTGTGCTGTGATTCATCTTTTAATGTTTACCTTTTAATGGGGGTAAAGGGACAAAAAGAAGAAGAAGGAGAAAGCCTTTTATGCCAAAATCGAAATGGGAACCAAAAGATGATGATCTTCCAGGTGTGAAGACTAATGGAGGCAGATTATGAAGCCATGTCTAGGTTGGGGGTGAACTGTTGGAGGGACAAGCCAAATTTTATAAAAAAGGAGGAGGAAGCTTTACGGGAACTGATGCTGAATACGGATATTGTGATTAAACAAGCGGACAAGGGGAGTGTCACTGTGATTAAGACAATTGAATGATGAGGAGCATTATCAGAAGCTGGAGGAGTCAGTAGCTGAAGAATCAGTGGAGATTATAGAAGAAGTTTTGGGAAGATTGGTGGAGAAAAAGAGTTTGAACAAGACTCAGGTGGAATACCTAGAAGGGGAAGATCCTCCACATCCAAGGTGGTTTTATTTGCTACCTAAAATCCATAAGGATTCTTAAGTCATGGACAGTGCCATATGTGATTCCACCTGGGATGCCTATTGTTTTGGATTGTGGCAATGAAAGATATAGAATTGCAGAATATATTGATTATCTAACCGGCACGGAAGTTATGTTAAGGATATGGAGGACTTTGTGTCAAAAATAGAGCAATTGAGATTGAAGAAGGAAGGTTCTGTGGACAGCTTACACACCAAAACTGCAACTCCAAGAGGGCTACAGGCAGTATGGGGGTGTTTTGAGAAATACCCAGAAGAGGGTAGGCCAGATGAGGAAATAAGGAGTATTATTTACAAATTAAAGGAACAGCAATGGGTAAAAGTTGAAGAAGTTGCCCACAAAGTATTTGAGATATTTGGATGATATCTGGGGGGTATGGGAGGGAACAAAAGGGAGAATTTGAAGAGTTTATGAACACCCTGAATAGCCATCATGCTTCAATTAAAGTGAAGTATGAGCTCAGTGAGGTCCAGATGAATTTCCTGGATACAATGACGTTTAAGATGTTCTTTAAGCCAACAGATTCCCATGCCTTATTACATAGGAAGAGTTTTCACCCTAGGCACACATATAAGGGAATTTTGAAAGCGCAGCTGTTGATAGGATTTGTACACACACGGAGGATAGAGATGAAGCAATAAAAATTTGAAGGAGGGGGTATTCTGGGTCGGAGTTAAGAGCAGCAAGGAATGAGTTTTAAGGAGGAGAGGTACAGTGAGAACTAGTAGAGCTGTGGATATAGAGGGGGACAATGTTATCCCGTTGATTACAGAGTTTTCGGGATATACGACGATAGCAAATATGGTCTTGAAGAGTCATTTTGAGAGGATAATGGAGGGTACATCAATTAAGGAAAGTGGGGAGGTGATATCTGCATACAAGAAAAACTAATTTGAGAGATTTATTAGAGCGAAGTTGCCAGAAGAAGGAGGAGAAGAGGGTGGGACAGGTAGGAAAATGAGGGTAGTCAAGAACCAACTGACAGGGGCGGTTTACAAGCTGGATCCAGTAGTGCCATTAGGAGCAGCTAGTTGTGTATATCAGATTTTTTGTGATAAGTGCAAAAACAATATGTGGGGGAAACAAGGAACACAATTCTGTGTAGGATGTATGCACATAGATATAATATCAGACATGGGAAAAATGCTCAGACTAGGCTGATGGCTCACTTTAGGGAAAGTGGGTTGAAGAGTTTAAGAGTTTGGGGTTCGATAAGTAATCAGAGACGGTCGACAGGGGAAAGACGGAGAGTGGAATCGGCATGGATTAAAAGATTGGGAACAGTATACCAGGAGGATTGAATGAGAAAGTTTGTTGAATGAGTTAGGGACCTCTTTCCACCTAGCTTACTAATGATCTGCGTGATCAGAAGGTAAGTCTATTTGGAAATGTGAAGCCCTAGACTCGGGCACAGGTTTGATCTGCATAGACTTTGTGGACGAACCTAGATAATTGATTAAGAGGTTAGGGACTTCCTTCCATTAGGTTTACTGATGATCTATGAGATCGAATAGTAAGTCTATTTGGAAACACGAAAGCCCTAGACTTGGGCTATAGGGTTCGATCTGCATAGACTTTGTGGACAAACCTATATAATTAGACAGTCTTAATTCAGTCATAGTTATGACCAGAGGTCATAGCTGGGGATACGGGATGGTTATGATTCTGCAAAGATCAATTTATCTGAAGAACAATATCTGATATCCCTAAACTAAAGTTAAGGTAAATTACTACTAACAAGTATCTGATACCAGTTCGGACTATTGTAAGATGTTACTATAACAGGAAGAGGTAGTTGGAGTGTGGTAATTGGGCAGTTGATGACTGTTGTTGTTGGTTGGTCGTTGGTGAGGTTGGATATGTGGTTAGAGTTTCACCTCTGTTGGTTTTGGTTTAGTTCTGGTTTCTATTCTAACCCTTAACCTGATCTCATCCTAACCTTAACCTCTACCTTCTCTCTAATCTTGTCTTAACCTTTATTCTATCCCTCAACCTCATCTCCTCCTAACCTTAATCTCTATCTTTTCTTTAATCTTGTCTCAACCTTTATTTTATTCCTCGGAAGCAAGGGAGGCGAAGAAAGCCCTTACCTTAACTTCTACCTTCTTTTTAATCTTGTCTTTACTGTAATTTAACCCTCAGCTTTGTGTTTTCCCATCTCTAACCTCGACCTTGATCTTTTTTATTTTCTGCCTTGTCTTGACTGGGGTGGCAAACCTCTTTCGTTCTGGAAGAGTAAGATGTTGGAGCTTTATGGGGACTAATAGGTTTAATAGATACGGGACACAGGTCTGATCAACCTGCAGTGAAATCCTGATCCTGAGGTATACTACTGATGATGTGTCCTGAAATTTGGATTTTTTGATTTGATGATGGAGGCAAAATTAATGTATTTTGATTGGAATTATTTAATTTTTATTGTTGCTGCAGGTAATTAAGTGGTATGTATCTCAGCTACTCCATTTCAGCCGTCTAACCTTCAGGTTGTGTGCAGGGAGAAGTTGTAATTTAAATTCACCTAACCCTCTGCCTTGGTTGGGAGTCTGCATGGGAAAATGCCCAGACAGGCATTTGAACCCTAACCCTAACCCTAACCCCTATTCATTGTTCAGTAAGCCAGATCCTAAAAGTTAAACCCTAACCCTAGCTGTAGTTCAGTTTATTTAACAGAGACCATTCACAACACAGTACCTGTGCCAGAGTTAGCTAATTTACAACATTCATTTACAAAGGGAAATCAAAAAGATCTTGATTGATTTATTCTACATGTTTTTAATATATCAATCAAGATCTAACCCTATTTTTTATTTTTTATTTTAATTAAGCCCATTTGAAACCAGAAGAGCTTTATTTTATGTTCATTTTCTTACCCAGCATGTGGACTTTCTTAGTCCTCAACATTAATTTAAAACATTAAAACAATACAGTTAACAAACCCATTAACAATTCATCACATAGGACAGCTGCATACCAAATATACATAACATACTTTCCATGCTGATAAACAGCTGATTCCGTACAAAAGTTGTTTTAAGTGTTGCTTTAAACATACTGAACCTTGTGGTTAGGGTTAGGGTTCCTTGCTGTGTTAACAAAAGCCGACTCTAATGTTAAGTATTGGCCCTGCCTGGGTTCCTAAAGAGGGGGAAAATACACAAAGTTCAGTTCAGCTCGTAAGGCACAGGTTTGATGAGTTATTTCCTTTTACATCTAAGAGCTAAAAAAAGAGATGTTACCTTAAAAGCCAGTTGAGGCTGAATACACCAGGAAGATTCATCTCTGAGAAGATGTAAATTTAGTCCGAAAATGTAGATTATTCTGAGGTACACTACTGATACGGTGTCCTGAAAGTCTGATAATAAAGCTCCTAAAACCTGTACAGTTGACACAAAACTACAAAAATATAAGTTTATGACAAAGCTGTGGAATAAAAAGTGTTTTGCCTTTGGCTCAGCAGAGTCAGTGGACTGTCGCAGGGAGAGGCACCCTAACATTTTATTTTTTTTATTTTTTTATTTACCCATTATTTTACCAGGCAGGTCACTCAAGAACAAATTCTTATTTCCACGGACGGCCTGGCCAGAGGTTTGCCTCTTGGGGGAAAGGCAGGGATAAAATAAAACTCAGACATACAAACATTCAATATTAAGGGACAAAACCGACAGACAACATTAAACAACAAACATTAATGGACAGCAAAAGGAGAGGGGAACAAGGGAAAAAAATTTAACCCTAACCCTAACCTCGCCCCTTAGTAGTGAGGAGTGGCTAAATCTTCTCACTTTAGAGGGTTTTACTCATCTTTCTATTCTATAGAGATACTTGGTACACGTTACACTATATTAATCTATACATGTATGTTTAGAGAATATACTGCTGTAGAGACCAGGCATTGTATGGCTGACAAGTAAAGTTAAATAAAGCAGTATATGTGAAAATATACTCTGTCAAGTTGTCCAGGAGCATTTTACTAAAGCCAATATAAGACAAGACACGACCAAATCAAGATATTGGATTCTTACAGGGGGACTGTAGTTTTCTCCTGGTTCATGGTCATTTTTACTGAGAAAATAACAAAAGTATGTCCTGATTCTATTGAGAAAAGCACATGGTGGATAAACATGTTACACGGAAAATATTTTACTCATGTAGCCCAAATTAAATTGGTCCACTAAAACTGCCAAAGACATTTACATTTTTGGGGGAACATCATATTTCTGTGAAAGTGAACCCTAACAAATTGTTCCAGGTTTGGGCGACCATGTGCCGTGACAAACTCTGCAGCAGCTGACTTCACTGAGGAGTTCTTCTTCTCTGGTTGAAGTTGAGCTAATCAGTGAAATCAGCTGCTGTAGATATGTGTGTAGATTCATTTCAGTCTGATAGTAAAGTAAGATGTCCAAAAAATAAAAACAAAATCAACCGGTAAAGAAAAAAAGGAGGATTCAGTGTTAAGTCCAGTGGATGTTTTTATTTTTGTGGACAGCTGCTGCAGAGTTCGGTTGGAGTGAAAACCTGTCGGCTCTCTGTGGCACATGGTTCCTAATCCTGCTCATTTTCTCAGTTTCAGTCCTTTTTGCTTGTCCTGTCAATCAAGTTGTGGCAGAGCAGGTGTTGTTGTTCAGTTAACTGAGTCCTCATTGGTTGGTGGAAGCCCCTCCCCTTCCTCTTTAAAAGAGGAAGTGAAGAGCCGATCTGCTGGCTGCTCTGCCTTCCCCTCACCTGGAAGGCTGCATGCCAGCTAGAAACTTTTAGACCTTTTACAGCTGAATAAGAGGTTTGTGTTGTACACACACTGTTTTTTTCCTTTAGAGAAAGAAGTTCTGTTTGGTTGGTACTTTGAATCTTCTCTATAAAAACAGCCAAATCTGCTGCAAAGGGGTTTTGTTTGTAGAGCGGCAGGGGAGACGAGCTGAAACCCTGTCAGCTCTATGTGTGTGTGTGTGTGTGTGTGAGATGCAAGTTGTTTACGCCCCGCTATACACACCATTTTTCTTAAAACCCCATGGAACAGCATCTTTACTTCCTTGATGGGATGTATTTTCTTTCCAACAGGATGTGGGGGCGGGACATAACAGTCAGGGCTCATGCAAAAGTCTAAACCAATGGGATATCAGGGTCGGGAAGAGAAGGGCAGTTTGATTTGATCGGAGGGTCGGGACTGTTCAAAAATGACATGTTTTATTGGCTGGAATTTGTATTTATGCCTACTAGTGCAGCATGATGTCACCACTAATGATCCTGTTTTCCAGGAAGTGATTTTGTTTCAAATCTGTCTCAGGATCAGAATAAAGTTCTTCATGATGTTCTGCAGATGAATGTAGTTTCATTCAAAGTTGAATTGAATGAGTTCAACTGAATGAATGTGAAGACTGAGTCGTCACAATAATGGCTCCTGATTGGCCGACACCAGCGGCTCCTAATTCAAAAGAGGTAAACCTGCTGGAGGCTTTCCAGTTCAAATGCTACAGACTGGACCCTGATTGACTGGATTTCATTCATCCTTTAGTGAGGGAGCCAATCAAGACCGAGTCCAGCTGTGTTGCGTTTCCTGGAGTTAGACTGAAACTGCCTGGGGAAAGATGGGGTTTTTTAAAACTTAAAAAATGAAATATTAACAATGTCTTCATTAAACATCTTTAATCATGTATATAAATGGAGGGGAAACATGCCATAATCCTTAATATGGAACTTTTTTTTTTAAATGACTAGAGGCATTGTTCATTTAGTAGAAAAATGTCTTTCATTGTGTGGCTGTTACAACAAAGGCCGACCTGGCACCCCTCCTGGCTCCCTGACACTACAACTACAGAAGGAAGTCTGCTGTATGTCAGTGACATGGCATCAACTACATTGTGGGAGAAGAGGCTCTGCTGTTAAAGATGGTAAGCAGCACCATCTAGTGGGACAGGGCCTCTAGCCCAAATAATGAACTAGGCACTGAACATGAGTTGTTGGTACACGGCTACATTCATTTGAAGCTTCACATCCACACATTGAAGTGTTTGGGTTAACCTATAATTATATATTTTTTAAATCCGATGAGGAGCGAGGCACAGAAGTAGTATAAGGGTGCTTTCACACCAGCCTTGTTTAGTCCGTTTGAATCGAACCCCGGAGCGTTTACCCCCTGGGTTCGGATCGTTTGGGGTGGTGTGAACTCCCTAATCGAACCCTGGTGCGGACCAAATAACTGCTCTCTGGTCCGCCTCGAAGAGCTGGTCTCAGGCCGCTTCCAAGTGAAGTGTGGAGCGATTCATTTCTGGTGACAACACCATTCGAACCATTTAATCTGAATTTTTATTGGTTAAAAACGTCTTCACATCCTGTTTTGGTGACTGGTAAAACTAGCGTTTGCATGGATCAACTTTTTGGGATTTTTACATGATTGCAATCGTCTGCTCTATAGTTTGGAATAGACCAACTTCCCTCACTCATCCCGTATGGCAAATGCCAACAAGTCGTGGTAGGATCTCATCAGAGCCAGCCTTCTTCTGTGATAGGATTGTCTGTCTGATTGCAGCGTCTTCCTCAAAATGTCCGTATTATTAAATTATTTTATTCTTGACAGCCATTCATATGCGTAATCCTCTAGAGTGTCCATGATATAAGATATAGTATAGGCAGAAGTTGTGAGGGTTTTGTTGTATGTTTACCAAATTACCAGAGCCAATTTACCAGAGATGATTTTTTTTTTTTATTGGGACCGGGGGGTGTCATGTCATTCCTGATGTGTGTGCCATATGCTGTCACCATTACGCGATGCCAAATGTGTGTTGCAGGTGTGTGTGAGAGAAAGGATGGATTGTAGGAACTTTAGGTGTGTGTCTCTGGAAGTGTGACTTTTATAATTTTAACATTTGCCACCGACCCCGTCCGTTTGTCATCGGATGTGTTATAATTACTTGTTTCGATAGTGTGTGTATCCTATGCCTTGGTGCCTGTCAGTCGGGAGGTGGGGGTGTGTGAGAGAAAGGATGGGATTGTATTTTACCTATCCTTTTCCGCCTATTGACAGCTGTCCTGTCATCATAAAGCCCGTTTGGTCCAGGTGGGAGGGGTGTGTCTGTGGGGATTCATAAATACCGACGGGTTGCTAGGACAGGTCAGGGATCGCTAGTTGAATCGCCTAAAATGGGACATGTCTGCTTATGTTAATTGGACAAACAAATATAATATAATAGAAAAAACTGACGCGATAGTGTATTGACAACTAGAAGTTGTTGGGTTGTACTGACAGACGTGATCAGTCTGAAAATAAAAGAAGAGACAATATTGACCAGAACTAGGTTCCTGGTGGTCTACAACAAACCAGGTCACACCCCTCTGACAATAACAGGAAAAACGAAAACGGTGACCCGCACCGACATTGTCTGTGTAGGAGGCTTAGAGGTGGGGTGTTCACAACCTTACGTCCTCTCCTCTGAATTAATTTCTCCAAGGTAGATAATTAAAGATAGAAGAATTCGCCTATTGACAGCTGTCCTGTCATCATAAAGCCCATTTGGGGGTTGTGTCTAAACACGTTTTTTATTGGGCTTTATTAAAATTTTGGGGTGTTCTAGGAGTGGCCTAAACGCTTCTAACTATTTAAAGTGTGAGTGCTTCTTCGATGCCTAGACAACACAGAATCAACGCTGACAGCTGTAGGACTCACCGCTGTCTGCTGCACCGACCGGACTGTTTTCTTCTTTTAATTCCAGCGCCTTCCGTCCTCATCTGTATCCCTATCGTATTTTCCGGCTACGTGCATCACGATGGAAAACACAGGTACGCCCTCTAACGCTTCAACACCGCTTCGTAGAGTGAACATAGTTGATGCTGCGTTTACTTATGGCTCCCAAAAAGAAAAGGAGTGTTCCTAAAACCCTGGCATGTTTTCTAGACCGAAAGCATGTTCTCCACTATATGAGTGGAATATGGATGACGGGCGTGTCTCTGGGTATCTGTTTGAGAAAGGACAAGTGTGTCTTTATACAAGAGAGTCTGATGAGATGTTTTTGAAAGAAGTTACTCCACACATTTGTCTTTTTAAAAAGACTGGAGTGTGACTAGAGATAAAATATGCCCGGGGCTAAATAACACTCAAGGACTGTACGAGGCCCAATGGGATGGGTCAGTGGAAGGTGAAACCTACCGGGTGGAAACTGATATAGCATCAAGGACCCTGAATCCTACAGCTCTTTCAGAAAATGTCTGGATAACTCTGTTATCCACAATGCACGGCATGGCACCCCTGATGAGGACAAGTTACACCCCCTCACTGCTCAAAAATGGGGATCATGGTTTACTACAGGATTTCTAATCCACTGGAGTGATTGGGAGGGAACACAAGATGTTTTCTCTCACATCAATGTTTTGTTCAAGTGGTATGAGACCTACAAATCCTACGAAGGCCTCAAAAAAAAAAAATCTGTATATGTTTGTGCAGGAGTATGACTCATGACATGCCTGCTTATTTCTCAAGCTCCCAGGGTGATGACAACAATGACAATTGGGTAGACCGATTCGGCGAGGAGTTGGGGAAGAGAAATCTGACATTTCTGCCCCATGGAAAGAGTAGACATACAGAATACTTCTTTGGAAGAACATACAGACTCTTCGGATGATGTCACGGAAGATACAACCATCACACCTATGTGGAATGTTGTAAAGGTAATTATTGGACATGTTTTGTACAAAGTTATTACTCTAAAAGTGAGAAGTGCTTGTGCAATCTGTCAATGTCCATACTATGGACTTATTACCATCCACTCAAGGCCATATCACTCATGTATTGACGAATTACCTCCATATTTTGACGAATGTTTTCAAGAAATTGCAAAAGAGCTTTTTAATGAAAATTACACAAGAGCTCAAGCGTATGTTCTGGACTGTCTCGGGATTGTGCCACCATCTTTGTCAAAAATTCAAGACGTTGCAGCGGCCGTTGCACGAACTAAAGGGGAGTCGCTACATCATCCCAAATCTGAGGCAGATAAAGGAACAGTGTGGTACCAAAAGACTTAACGATGCAGTCAAGCAGTCTTTCGACATTTGGAGGAAAAAGTGAAGCCGTTTGACAAAAACGGGGAATACAGATAGCTCTCTGGCGGATTATGCTACAAACCAGAGTGTGTCGTATAAGCTTACAATGTTGATGTGTGAAACTGATAATGAACTACATGATGTTGACAATAACGTCGATGCTTACAGATCTCAACAACACCAGGGGTTTAAAAAGCAGATGAGGTGTGTTAGACTTGTAGCAAAGGATTTACCTGGTATAGATTGGTCCAGCATGATGCTCCTAGGAGCAAACAAATATTCAGATGTAAAAACTACTCTCACAACAATTTAAAAAATTGTGTTTTCCTTTAAGCGATGACCGTATTAGAATTGGACATGTTGCTTGTTTTTGTTCTTTTGGTGTTGATCTGTGTGTTTAAGAAACTGTCTTGGCTTTATAATCAATCAAAAGATACCCATAAGGCACACTTGTAGCATCTTCAAAACATTCCATAAAATTTTTACTTTTACCAGGAAACATTTGTCTAGCCATAAGAAAAACCTGATATTTATCTCTAGGATTTTTAAATAGAATTAGATTGGTATTCAAATTAATTGTTCTGCTAACTTTCCCTTGAAAAAACAAATTCTGTACTAAATAAACAGCTCAAATTCCTATGATGCACATACTTTGTAAACTCATTTTGCACTTCAACATTATTGCTAGCATCATTCATCAAATCATCAATAACAGGTTGTTTTATGTACAGGTAGCAAAGATTCATCACAGAGAAACGGGCAAACCTTCAACAAAATTCGCATTTCTAATTTTCGACAAGTCATCATAACTGTTGCCAACACGAATAGATATAAACGTTTTTAGACCTGAGTTTGTCTGCATTTTCAATTAACATTTTTACAAAAAAAGTCTTTCCGCTGTTTGACGGGCCTGATGCAATTAGACTAAAAGAATGTTGTAGTCTAAAATCAAATTCAGTAATTTCTTTAACAGCCATTTCAGAAACTGTTACGCCCGGCCTAGGGGAAAACCGGGCATAGCACAAAAAGTGACTCCCCTCCTTCCCCACTCCCAAGGATGACCAGTGCCACAGCAGGTGCAGTCCAAACAGAATTGATTTATTTAACAATTCTTCAATACGGCAGCAAAAGCGTCGGGGAGGACAGCCAAAATAACAAACCTAATGATCTATGATGAAAGATAACTAACTTACCTAACTTAAGCAAAAGAAAACAAAAGTACAAGCAGCTTACCTGCCTCCCTAACATAAACAGGAGAAAAGGAAACAAAGGAAAAGGCTTCTCACCCCTACGGCTACCGGGACTGCTCTTTCAGAAGTTATTTACATAATTAACAACCAAGCCAATCTACAATACTAGGTCAATACAGCATTCATTTGGTAACACACAGCACAGTCTGGTTGGGAGCCAGGAAGGAGAAGGAGTGAGCCGGCATCGGACAGACGCCCTTTTTAAAGTAGGCGCCATCAGTCTCCCGTCCAATCACCAGCCGCCACCTGCAACTCAACATACTGGGGAGAACACACAAACAGGGTGAACACCGCCACCCTCAGGCAGGGAGGGATAAACAGCACAAATACACTCTCAAATACAAATTATGACCCAGGGTCATAACAGAAACCATAAGGCAATGTTGTAAAATCTGGAAACACCCTACGCTTCGTGTACACCACCTGAAGTCGTTTTTCAACTGAAGTGTTTTTAAGCTGAAAGGTCTTTTTATTTCTTACGATCGTGTCTGTTTTTGTCATATTTTTGAGTTCTATCATGGGACACAAACTGTTTAACTAGATCTACAAGGGTGTCATGCCTGACAACACAGGCATTTCGGGCATTTAGAGTGATACCCTTGCATTTCAACTGGGTTTTGTTGTGCCGTGTCTGATACGCGTAACATTTTGGGCCGCCTGACAAACTCCAGAATGTAGTCCTCCTCTCCAGTATCCTCATTAATCTCATCAGTTAGGTCACCTAAAAAAGGCCCAACTCTAGAACCTAGTCTCCTTCCTTGGACACAAACACCACACTGTCTGTATCAGAATAGAAACATCTCGCTCCCCTAGTTTGTCCATTAAATCATACAACATGAGTCGAGCGTATGCAGTTGTCATGGCACCCATAAAGATGTTTATGTCTTTGGTTTTAGCTACCTGTGCGTTTGCATATTGCCACTGAACAATCGCTACATGATCAGACACAAATGCAAATTGTCTAACATCGTATTGATCTCCAAACATGTAACAGGCAAACTGTTCAGGATCTGTTACTAATTTGCATGTGGGTAGATTTTCACGCATTGAAAAACGACCCCATAAAGAATTGAGCAGCGGTTTTGTTGATGCTTCGCACGGCTTTGACAACTATTTTCTCGGGATTTAACTGGATGCCCTCTTTTTCATGGTATTCTTTAATGTATTTAGCCTTTGACTCGTTATCTTTTGCAATGCTGGGATACCCGGAAGCGTCCTGTTTTCATTGTAAAAAGGTTTTTACATACTCCTTAAACAGAGTCGCTGTTTTGTGGAAAATGTCACCTCGTCAATTTTATCAACTACGTTCCCTTTTTCACCGGCCTTTTGTAGCTCAAAACTGACCCATATGAGAGAGCCCTCTCAGAATTGTTGTGGTTACAATCCCCGGTCTGATTTTGTGTCTCAGCGCATGTCCTACACAGGGAAACATTAGTTTGTTGTTACATCTGAATGGGAGTACTGGGTGGTACAAACCACGAGGAGGTTGCACAGTGCATTTTATCAATCCAAAATAGTTTTCAACAGGTTCGAAATCGCGAAAGATAATTTTGGGGTGTCCGATCGCGTAACTTTTGTGGGACTGCACTGTAGGGTACAAGGAGGTAAAGTCATAATAATGAATTTTTTCGCCCTCTGCCGCTTTGTAGTACAACTGTTATGCATTAGTACGTCCGCCAAACAATGCCTTTCTGGGGTCAAGTCTTTCAGGAGCGTCATAATTTTTCAAAAAACCCTGCACTTCAGGATCTGTTTTTTTTTGGACGACTCCCATTCGCATTCCCAAATCATTGTCACATTTAGTTTGTACGTTAGTCTAAATGCCTGTATTTTTTTCTATTAACTGTCTGTACAAAACACCAAATGCAAGACCGTTGACCGGGTTTTTATGGCCAGGGTTGTAGCACTTTGGACGCCCGTGCCAAAAACATCCTGCAAACTCGTAAGCTGTGCGGTGATTGTCATGTTCACAAAAGCCATCTACGTAATATGGACCAAACTGTTCCTCGCCATGATTTAACGCGTGATGAATTTCGGTGTTTTTGGCTGCAACAAATTCAAGCCACTGAATAGACGCGTTAGAGAATGTCTTGTGTTGGTCGATGTAGGCCCCGTCGTGTGTCAGTGCCACTGTGTTTTCCGGGAGGAAGTGTGTTTTAAACACGGCCATGCAGCAGGAGGCTAGAGTGGTGTAGTTAAAAGGATCTAGCTGTGTACACTCTACAAAAGCTTTGTGGTAAATTGTGCATGTTTTGTGCAATACTACAATGTCATTTATATTTACGTAGCTCGAATTGGAAATCAAACACCTCGTGACACACGGCAGTGTACCACTGCATGAAATCAGATCTTTCTTCATCTGACATGTTGTCATAGCCGTAGAAGCGCGGTTCAGGGTACGCTCCTACATAATTGTAGTTCTTGAGTGTTGAAAAAGTGTGGAAAGTACCCTTTTTTTGCATCTTCAAAACCTAATGCCACGGGAGTCTTAGACAAACGCATTGGTAAAAAACTGTATGAGTCAATCCATCATCTCTGTTTGTACGCTACATCGTACATCAGCAAAACTCTGCTACCGCGCATAGTCAGTCTGGGTGTGGTACCTTGTTTTGTAAAATAGTCAAGCATGATGTAGTTATCAAATCCTGATGTATTGTGGGCTATAAAGGAGTAATTTTTGTATTTTGGCTGTCTACATTTTTGGACAAAGAGTTCGCATGTCGGACCAGCCGCCCACCATTTTTTGCCTCAAACCAATGGCACAGACAAAATTTGCCACATGCCTGTTTTCATCCGATCGTGTTTCAAAGTCATAAAAGATGTATTTAGTCTGCAGTTTTGAACCCTTTGCAGGCTGAATAAAACACTGATGTTCTGTGTCAGACCTTAACACATCTCCGCAATGGCCACATTTTCTCTTCTGGCATTTATGGACTACAGCATTTGGTTTGTTACTTACAGCGTACACACGGCCGCAGTCGGCACAGTATTTGGTGCGATCGCACGGTCTGAATTTTCCCCCGCGCTGGGTCGGATTTACAATACTTTTGTGTTTGTCAAAACAATACGTCGACCTACAGAAGCGCAAACAGTCTGGACAGCGCATGTTTTTTGAATCTCGATTTTTGTGACAGTCGTCAGAGAAGCAGATGTTGCAAAAATATTTACACTTGTGATAGGCCTTGGTTTTATATCCTTTGTAGCAGTAATCGCAAACATAGGAACTAGCGAAAAATCCGGTTTTGCTTTGTATGGCGTAATAATGCTCGTCGTGAAGATAAAGCCATAAGGTGTTAGGGTGGGGCTGTTCACGGGTCTGATACATTTGTAGTTTTTTAGTTCCATCATTCTGATAGAAGACTAGAATCTTGATACCCATGTGTTGTTCAAATTTTGATACATCAGACAGAGACTTTGTGGTTCAAATCAAACCCTACCCCCGCGTGGATTTGACGTGCCTGTTCTAAAGTTTCAGATTCTGTCTGAGGGTTCATAAAGCGAGCTATACACATAGAAAAACAAATTGTCTGTGTTTGTTGGGACGTATAAACAAGCCTTTTTCTTTTGAATAATCTGATCGTATGGGATGCTCCCTAATTTACGCCGAGCGCCGCCACCTCCACGTTTATTGAGGGCTATAGTGACCGCAAACTCAAGCCCTTCATCTGACAACATTCTGTCATTGCTTTGCATTACCTGTGCAATCGTGTTTAAAAAGGTTTCTGCGTTGTAGCTGTTTCCGGCATTTAACACAGTGCACACGTCACTAGACAGAGATGGACCTTTTAGGACAACATTTAAAATGCCGTCAGGCGCCGCTAAACTGTTTGAAAAATTAACTACTTCTGTTAATTTGTGTTTCAACAACGCTAACGCCGAATTTAAATCATCCAGTCTAATGCTTCGCAAGTTTACATTTTGACGTATTTCGACCCCGTTAAATTTTCGTCTTTCAGTAATGGTAAAATCACGCATACCACCCGCCTGTTTTATACGCTCCATTAGTTGTGGGCTTAATTTGTTGTTTAAGGGTGTACCGTTTTTAGCTGGAACAGTACCTCCCTCCTGCTTTACACACTGCTCAGAATCCAAATTAGATTTGTTAGGAATGGTTTGTCTTCTTGGACCCAAATGCAGACACGGACAAGGTGTAAAAGGTAAAGGGGTTTATTGAAGGTAGGATTTAGAGGTGAAGAGATGAAGGCAGGCAGCCGGAGTTGGGAAGATGATCGGGGCTGGGCTGGCCGGCGAGCTGACGAGCTGGCGGGTTAGCCGGCGAGCGAAACGGCTGGCTGGAGCTCGGGTTGGTATATAGCGAGCTGGCGGACAGGCAGGAAAGCTGGGTGGCTGGCAGATGTGGCGCGGGCAGGTGGAGAGACTCATGGAGGAAATCCTGGGCACAGGAGAGACACGATCAACATGAGCAGAACTAGGTACACAAGGTTAGTCCAAACATGAAAGTGTAGAGCGACCGAGAGTGTGTCTACCACGGAGTTGGTGGAACAATCTGGCGACCACTGGTAGGAACGCCGGGGTTGATATACAGGAGGTGATGAGTGATGAGGTTCAGGTGTGTTGGCAACTCAGGAACCCAGAAGCTGGGAAGGAGAGGGAGCCACGCCCACGCCACACACGACATGCACAGACAACACAGAAAGACAGACCAGGGAGGCGGAGACACACAGGGGGCAGGGAACAACGAGAAACACAAGGAAAACTAGAGTCACGGCAAGATTGGTCTAAATCTTCTAGATTTTCTATTACAGACTCTATCACACTCCCTTTGAACATACCCCAGCTTTGCAAAAGTTTAAGACTATCCGTAGGAGACATGGACTCGAGATCTGGGTCTGGAGATTGTTCTACATCATGCAGCATGCTTTCAAGGCTATCTTCAATGTCGGATATATTTTTGAGGGGAGAAGTTGTTTCAAAATCTAGTGATTCGTTGTCACTTTCTAAAAGTATCACAGATTTCTCCGAATCAGACTCTATCCCTTGCCACATGGTATCAATTTCATTTTCTATCAGACAAACTTTTGAGGGGTGTGGTGGGTTCAAAGTCAAGGTTTGTAGGAATCATGTGTCTATCATTATCATAATCCGAATCATCATCATCACTAGCAACATATCCGCTACGTCTGCCATATTTTGATTTACGCAGACACTTTTTTGGAGGCATGATGAAAGAACATAAAATAAAATAAACACACTCTGTCGCTCTCTCTCTCTATTTTTTTAGCCACCCGATTTCCTTTGCGGTAATTGCCTAGGATTAACCGATCAATTTTTTTTGCGTTAGCTTGTTGTATTTTGGAATATTTTAATATGCGTGCTAGTTGTTTTCTTTCAATACATGCTTTACGTTCTGCAATTTTTATATAATTAACAGACATCAATATGGCCTTAGCTAATCTTGCCACACGTTCAATTTTATCTTGAGCGCATACGACCTCAGATTCTTGGCGTGGTCCGGTTGAGGCCTCTCGTCCCCGGCAGGATGTAGGCCTACGGGATGATCCTACTTGCTGCCCTTGCCCCCGGAAGGTTGTACGGGATGATCCTACTAGCTGTCCTTTTTCCTGGGGAAATTCGTTGTCATCCCAACACTGGATTTGCGCTTCAGACCACCTCTCCGGTTCTGAAGACAGATGAATAGCTTCTTCACGGGCTGGTTCTGCAATTGCGGCTGGGGGTTCTGGATCTGTGCTTGTCTGTGGATTCTCGTCACCGGATTCTGAAATCGAAAATAAATATCGCCGTATAAGAATTTTAATTCACAACACCAGTTTAGCAAAATATGTCTCATTTAAAACATTAGCATCTCACCAGGCAGAATTTGTGCATCTGTCCATTCTTCTGAATCTGAGAGTAAGCAAATAGTTTCTTCCTGGTTCCAGGGTTTTCTTGGCCCTACGGAAGTCTGAGCCGCAGGGCGTTTTGCGCCCAGAGTTTCGTCACAGGCTGCTGAAACAGAAAATGATGTATAAGATTTCTTAATTGCCTACACGTCGAAGACTCTGTTTGTTGTCTATTTAAAAACAAGAGACTCTCACCAGGTTCAAAGTTCAATCTTTTACGGCGAAAGAGAGGTCGTCTATTCTTGGTGCTTGAAGCCAATATAAACTTTGTCAGCTCATCGATGTTGTTCAGGGTGGTATCTTAAACAATAAAACACATCATCAAAACCCTGAAATCAACAGGGTGTGTAGTAATATGGAGAAATTAGTCTAAATAAGAGACTAACCGTAATTCGGAGTCTTTTTGGTGGGGGAATTATTTTTGGGCAAATATCTCTTCAGAGAAGGCCTCTTGGGGGTGTCTGGAACAACGTTGCAGTTTGCTACAACGATATTATTATTAGGTTACTATTTAGACACCTCCCCCCCCCAGCAGTAGTCCATTTAATATTAAAAATATTGTAGGCTAATATTACAAACATTTACCTTCTGCAGAATCTCTCTGATTTTTTTCTCACAACCCCGGATTTCTCCTCTCTGTGTGATCTCCGAATGTTGTTCACGCCCGTTTTAACAAACCTTGTTGGATTTAAAATATACATAACACTCTTAAATAATATTTAAAAATACTTTGAAATAAGAAAGATCTCAGACACTTACCAGATACGGATGCCATGATAAAAATAAAAGATTTCGGTTTTGCAGGTTCTAGTAGATCTGGGATCGCGGTCTGTAGGTCTAGTAGATCAGCAGGATCGTCTGACAGAGTGGCTATCTGACAGCTAAATACAACGCTTAATGTCTGGAGGGGCCAGGTATATATATAGGTCTTGACCGGAATACACCCCTTTTTATTATTCTTTTGATGTATCTCCCCCTCTCTTGTTTACCCCATCCTTTTGTAAGAAGACAGCTGATAGAACCCCTGCTGGGTTGTGTGAAAACGCTCCTGTTTTCGTCTGTTATGGCTGTGGAAAAACTTTTTTTAAGCTAAAAATAAAGTAACTGGTTTTCATTATAAAACTTTTGCTGTTTAGTGAAAAGTATTTTAGTATTGTTTTTCACCCAATAAAATAGATCTAATGGGTGATGGGATAATAGTTAACAGACGGTGTTCCTGTTCTCACATATGTATATCTATTTTTAGATATAGAATTTATTATTTCATTCAGAATGGAAAAAATGTATTTCCATGTGGTGTAAGAAATCCTAGATGGTAAACTGGCACCTAAATCGTTACAATAAGGTTAGATTACTAACATTAAAAGTCCACAGATTTAAAAAATAAAACGGTATATAGGAAGGATAAACGGCGTCCATATGTCTATCATCCTTCAGTTCCCTGGAAGTCACACTTGATTGTAAACACCTGGGCCCTAAGACTGTTAGGATAACCAGACATATAGCCGCACTCAACAACACTATCCTCTCTATGATATGGAGATTTTAGGACCCATCCCGATACACATCTCTCGGGGCTAATGGCTTGTGTAGGAGATAGAATGAGCTACTTCTCCTTAACCCACAATTTATAATGGACACCTATTTCAAAACATCATGTTATTGTTACTGTTGTAATTGTGACCCCCGCGGAATACTGGAAGATTTTTTATTTTTTATTTGGAGCCTGTTGGAAACATGTCGAGACACATACCCCGAAACGATGTTTATAATGACAGGACAGCAACACGCAGACACCCTCCTTTCTCCCCCACACTCCCGACTGACACCCCCCCCCCCCCCCCACATAGCCCAAACGCGCAGTCTGACAGACATCAATGCATACATAGGATACACATTATCGAAACAAGTCATTATAACAAATACATCCGATGACAAACGGGCAGAGGTGGTAACAAATGTTAAATTATAAAAGGGACACTTCCACTGACACACAGACACCTAAACTTCCTCCCATCCTTTCTCTCACACTTTACTTTCACTGACACTCAGACACACAAACCAACAGCGCACGTGACCAAAAGTCTCCACGTGGCCGTTGCCGACACACAGAACAGCACACACAGAAACACACACACACACACACACACACACACACACACACACACACACAACTCCCCCCCCCCCTTCCCTCCGCCCCTCCGCAGACACACAAACCAACAACGCACCCCAGTAACGCACACACCTCACATGCACGCGCGCACTGCCTCGCGCGTGCGTGGAAAAAAAGCCGGACTTGAACTACTACTTACATCCCTAACAAGACAATGAACAAGATGACGTTCCAGACTACAGCACTCTTCCTCGAGAGAAAGGTGGAGTCATACCAGCAATAGAGGTACCCCACATAACCCTTGCTGTTATGCAAAAGTTGTATCAAAGTCTAAACCAAGTACAAGCGTTCATATTCTACACTGTCCGTGACTGGTGCTACAAACGTGTAGGGCCAGAATCCCGAATAGTTCTTTTATTTTGTTTCTGGGAGGCGCTGGCTGTGGCAAATCCCATCTCATCAAATGCATACATATGGAGGCAACAAAGATACTGCAACAACTCCCCAGATTACATCAGGAAGCAGACATGTCTATGCCCACAGTGCTACTGGCACTGCGGCTTTCAACATCTCAGGAAAAACTTTGCATTCCATTTTAAAACTGCCAAGAACTTTGAAGCCACCTTACCAAGGACTTGGAAATGCACTGGACGAAGTGAGAGCGACATTATCAAATGCAGAGATTCTAATCATCGATGAAGTGTCCATGGTTTCGAAGAACCTGTTTGCTTATGTCAACTGCAGATTTCAGCAGATCAAAAGGCAGCAAGAAACCTTTTGGAGGGATGTCGGTTCTAGCAGTAGGAGACTTAAAAAAAGCCAAACCACTTTGCGTGTATGAGGAGGACGTACTTGACCTGTGGCAAGACCACTTCCAGATGATCACCCTGACAGATCATGCGACAGAAAGATGATCTTGCTTTTGCAGAGCTCTTGAACAGAATACGAGTGAAGCAAAAGAAAGAGCCTTTGGCTGAGAGTGACAAAGCTTTGCTTGCACAGGCTGTGACTGACACCAAAGAGTGCCCACCTAATGTACTTCACATATTTGCAACAAACAAAGAAGTAGACCAACACAATGCTGCAACAGTATTTGCCCTCCATACCAACATCATAAAGATTGATGCAGATGACTACAAAAGACCCATGAACAGGACCGATGACGAGACAGACTACACCCGTCAAAAAGGAGATTTACCCGACACTATACAAGCCGCAGAGGAGTTTGTGTAATGCTGATTCGAAATATAGATGTAGAAGATGGCCTAGTGAACGGTGCATTTGGAAAGATAGCCAAGATTGTGACTGAGACACAAAGTGGAACAAACGCAGTAAAGATGCTTGGACTTCAGCTGGACAATTCAAGTGCAGGTCAGAAACACCGCAACAAGACACAAGATGGACCACACAACTTGGTGTACATTGAGAGAACAGAGGAAAGCATGAGTTAAAAAGGAGTAGTTTGCAGGCAGTTGTGAAGTTAGCGTTCGCGTGTACAGCCCACAAAGTTCAAGGTATGACACTGCAGTCTGCTGTGGTCTCCTTGAAACGTGTATTTGAACCAGGAATGGCCTATGTTGCACTAAGTAGAACAACATCACTTCATGGACTGTATATGACAGACATTGATGAAAATAAAATATATGCTGATCCTAACATCACAACTTCACTGGAAAACATGAAAAGAGCATCATTCAGCAGTATAATGCCACTTTTGGAACATGTACAGATCACAAACCAAGTCCAAACATTCAAAATCATTCACCACAACACCCAAGGACTACCATCTCACATTGAAGACATCAAACGGCATCATGAGTTGACACTTGCAGATGTTTTATGTGTAACGGAAACCAAGCTGTCTGGCTCATTTGTTTCTACAAACCTCCAGTTGGAAGGTTACAACATGTTTACACGCAACAGACACCTCTTACACAAACTATCCTGACATTGCAAGCAAAGATGGAGGTGGAGTCGCTATCTACTGTAAAAGCCATATTCAAGCCCAGGCCAAGCAGTACATACAAAATGTGACGGACCTAGAGTTTGTAGTCATCAAGATTGAGGCCCCAATCAGAGCACTGATTGCTGCTGTCTACAGACCTCCATGTTACAATGTTGGAAATTTCCTACGAAACCTGCAAAGTCTTTTGGATTCTTTGGAAATTATGGGTCACCATCCAATCATTGTCTGTGGTGACTTTAATGAGGATCTCTCATCCAGTGGAAATAAACCCATATTCCAGCTGTTTCACTCAAGAGGATATGCACAACTCATTAGAGCTGCAACCACTGAAAAACACACACTCCTCGATCACATGTACATCTCTCAACCACAACTCTGCCTCCAGTCAGGTGTACTGCAAACATATTACAGCTATCACAGTCCTGTTTACTGCGTTTTAACCATGTGATGGCCCAGGATGAGGAACAATGCACTGTTCTCAGCTCTTGGTACAATGATTTGCTTCTAGGTGTTCGGTTTCTGAACTGCTGAGCGGGCTGTCTCAAGCCAGCAGTGTCAGCTGTCCCTTTAGCTTATTGTTGTTTAAATCAAGAGTGAGATCACAGATTATTCACTCATGTTGGGGATGTTCAGGGTACAGCAGGCTCATACTGGCACAAGGATCTGTTTAGGCTGGACAGACTTCCTTCATTAATTATACTACAGCTCTCCAAGATTAACATGTCATGCTTATCAAGCAGTATCATGGCAGTGTGTAGGGGGCACACTGCCTAGATGAGATCAAGCAACATAAAGTAAACAAGAAGTAAGCAGCAGCTCCAAACGAAACGGAACACCAAAACAAACAAAAGAAGACATTGAGGTAAAAATTATGAATAGGATTGCTAAGTGCACAAATGTTGACATGCAATTGCATGATTAAATCATCAGTAGTATGGGTTATAGTGTACAGCTAAAGCCTACTGTAGAAGTTTGTTTTCATTACTAATATTTCCTTCTGTACAGCCATGGATATGTGCAGATGGGAAAACATCTAATGCTAAAAGTTGCAGTTTTTCTCTTTAGTATGTTGTAAAATGTTTTCACTATTTGTACAATTTCCCATAAAGTATGTTATCACCTGATAGGAAAACATTTTAGTAATGTCGATATAAAAGGACTAGGACTAATGGAGCTACTGATGTTCTGATTATTTTCAGACACAGGACAGCGGATACAGATAAAGGAAAATGCTGACAACAGTGAAGACCACATAGAGGACAGCAGCAGGGTTAGGGTTAACCCTAACCCGTGCTATTAACACGGCGCTGGACTGAGATGGACCTTTTAGGACAATATTTAAAAACACCGTCAGGTGCTGCTAAACTGTAAATTAACTACTTCTGTTAATTTGTGTCTTAACAAAGCCAACGCTGAATTTAAACCCTAACCAAATAAAAACCATTAGTCAACTGAATTTGTTCCTCCAACAAGAAGGGAGTGTGTAAAACCACACAACCACTCAGAGTTTTACACCATGCCATGCGGTCCTCTTAGGTGAGGGGGAGTTCAGAAATGAAGCCTCTCCACCTTTTCTTCCCTCTTTTGAAGGGGAAGGGGAGGGGCTTCCACAACACCAAAGACTCAATTAACTAAATGTCAGCACCTGATCTGTCCCTACTGATTGACAGGACAACCAAGCACTGAAGTGAAATGATTGACAGTTCCTAAAACAATGACAGACACATGAGCCATCAGAAAACAAAAAAAAGACACTTCTACAAGAAAACACTGTTCTTTTCAAAGATCCAAATGTGTTGCCAAAAAGAGAAAATTACTTTAGTGGACCATCTTAACCACCACAACCGTGTGTGTGTGTGTGAGTGTGTGAAAGAGAAAAACAAAGTGTGCAAATAAACAAGACTGATTGGGAGAGATAGTAAGTCTGACTACTACACTGACAGCAGTAATCAGACTATTGGCCTTATTCTAAATAAGACAATATCCGATTAAAGGATAACTCTGGTGTTTTTTTAATGCATTTCTTACAGTCAACAAATCCTATGAAAATAACAAAATCAGCAATGATTTTGTTTTGCCAACAAGTCTCGTCCATGTAGCCAGTGCCCAATAAAAGCCATGTCCCAGCAGCCATAGAACTCCATTGTATTAAAAAAATGATTAAAAACCCGTCACAGAGCCATGCTGCTGCTCTGCAACATATTTCATCATCACGATGCACCGGGCCGGCCGACTTTTTCCTCAAATAAGCCGACCGTAAACACGTTTGCAATCTCAGGAAAGTAGTTCCGTAGCACCGAAAATAGTCCCCGGCGTAATGAAAAATGTGTTCCCATTTGACTTTTCGTGGTAACAGTTAGCGATTTTTAAAATAGAAACTGTTTTTGTGAGTGTAACGTTTTTAGCTTACAATTGGAGCCAATGACTTCCGGGTTGAAGGCTAAAAACGGAACGTGGGAAGTCAGAAAGTAACGGGAGTAGAGCAAACGCATTGTTGATTTTGTTATTTTCATAGGATTTGTTGACTGTAAGAAATGCATTAAAAAACACCAGCCTTACGTTTAAGCTGTTTCCATGTGTTGCTTATAGAACTATTCCATTCATATTCCTGTTTACATGCTGCAGAGCAAAGTCCCATTAACAGCACAAAGGAGAATCATTGGAGACACGGGCAGTTTAAGACTTTACTGAGTGGTTAACTAGCTGACGTTGACACAGCACACCTGCTGACAATTTTCATAGTTTTGTGTAATGCCTTTAGCCTTGAGGACAACGCAGTTAGATCTGGTTTTAAAGGCACAGCTTTTTGGACCGCTGGACACCCATTCTACAATAGAATCACCCTCTAACTCGTCCGTCAGCTGCCCCAGGTATAGTCTGAGAGGAAATTAATACTCACCCTGCTGTGTCAAGATACAATAGTCTTTTGTTTAATTGCTCCATATAATTGTACAAGGCTAGACGACCGTAGGCTGTGGTAAAGGCAGGTGGGATGATGTACCTGTCATTGTATCGCCACTGCACCAGAGCTACTCGATCGTTTTGAAAGTTAAAGTAGCTAATGTCATATTTGTCTGAAACCAAATAGCTGAAAAAAATGTTCAGGCTCTCTGATCAGAGTGCTGGTCAGTAAGTTTGATCTTTGAGCAAATTTACCCCAGAGAGAGTTCAGGCAGAGTTTTGAAATTTGACGTTCGGCTGGGTTTGGACTGATTTTGTCTGCCTCTAACTAAAATCCTGATTCTCATAGTACTCTTGAATATACATTTATTTGCTTTGCTCCTCAGTGACATGAGGGGGGTAGCCTGACGCTTCCTGTTTGCCTTTCAGAAATGTTTTGATGTAGTCTGCAAAAATGCTATCAGCAAAGTGCCACACTTCAAAAATCTTAGCCACACGGCACCCCATCTCCAGAGCTTTGTTAAACTCTGGTGTGACCCACTCACCCATTAAGGCTTTCTGATCTGTGTGTGCACGGACCATGTTGATGATTCTGATCACTACATGTCCTGCAGAGGGTAAACACCAATTTACCGTTAAGTGTTTTGTAAAGCAGAACAGGGAAGAAAACCCCCAAGGCGGGTAGACTTTGGCATGGATGAGTCCTAAATAGTTTTGGGGGGTGTGAAAATCATTGTGGATGATGGTAGGGTGCCCAAGAGGACAGAGACACTTTTCATCGCTCATGACGTGTGGGTATTATAATCATAATAACCTTTATTTGTATAACACCTTTCATACACAACATGCAGCTCAAAGGGCTTTACATCAATACAGGGCAGATAAAAGACAGATGAAAAGATAAAATTCATATGAAAGATCAAGCAAAATGCATTGCATGAAAAGATATGTTTTTAGCAGTCGTTTGAAAATGCTTACAGAGCCCGCCTCTAATATTCTTTGTCAGGGTGTTCCCCAGTATAGGAACATAGCTAAAAAAGGCTGCATCCCCAATCTTCTAACAGACTAGTAGTAGAAGACCTGAGGAACAGCAGGGATTCTGTAATGTAGGCCGGTCCTAAGCCATTAAGAGCTTTGTATACCAGTAAAATAATTGTTAAAATCAATTCTGAAGGACACTTGGAGCCAGTGCCAATGAAGCTAAACCTGGAGTGATATGCTCTCGCTGATTATAACCCGATCAGGCCTCTCAGGTCATCAGGCAGAGGTCTTCTAGCTGTACCCAGAATTAGATCCAGGTCTGGTGAGGGTGCCTTCAGTTACTGTGGTCCTGCTCTCTGGAACAAGCTGCCTGCTGACTTGAGGTCCATCACAACTGTGTCCACTTTCAAAAACAAACTTTCCTATTCTCCAAAGCTTATGATTAGCTAGCGTGTGTGTGTGTGTGTGTGTGTGTGTATATATGTATGTATGTGTACTCGTATTGTGGCACTTGTTTCTTGTGCAGTTGGTTGCATGTGCGGTTATGCGACGGGGCGGGGGTTTCTGCTTGATTGTGTTGATGTTTTTGGGGTTTTTATTGCTGTGTGGTATGTTTAATATACGTTGGGTGTATGCTTCATTGGTTCGGTTTCTGCATTTTACTCATGCTTATATTCTTATATTTATGTTGCTCATGCTACCTATGTTCTCATGTTTTATGCCTGTATTTTTTGTCTTTCAATGTAAAGCACATTGAGTTTACTTGTAATGAAATGTGCTTCCCAGTCCCAGTGACCATCACAAAACTGGTCAGAAACTATTTTCATGATCTGCAGTTTTGCCTCACAACATCAGAGTACACCACATCTTGGCAATACCTGGAAATAGGAATAATGGCAGGATGCACCATCTCCCCACTAGCCTTTACCATGGCCATGGAACTGATCATCAGAGGATCCAAATGGGTGGCAGGAGGACAACGACTACCTCCCATCCACGCCTATATGGATGACATGACCACTCTGACCACAACCATCGCGTGCACAAAGCGACTCCTGGAAAAACTTCATTCTAACATAACATGGGCACGGATGAAGTTTAAGCCCAGCAAATCCAGGACCATCTCCATTATGAAAGGAAAGCTCAAAGACCAGAGATTCCATATTGACAGAACACCCATACCAACGGTGTCAGAGATGCCAGTCAAGAGCTTAGGGCGGTCGTACAATGCAAGCCTTAAGGACTCAGACCAGAGTAAGCAACTGAAGGAAGAAACCATCAAAGGCCTTGCTAACATAGACAAGACCCTACTTCCAGGGAAGTTTAAACTTTGGTGCCTGCAATTTGGATTGCTCCCCCGTCTGATGTGGCCTCTGATGATCTATGAGGTTCCCATCACCAAAGTCGAGAAGCTGGAGAGAACAGTCAGTACATACATCAAGAAATGGCTCGGTCTCCCACGCTGCCTCAGCAATATCGGCTTGTATGGGAAAGCGGCTCTTGAACTGCCTATCACTAGCCTTACTGAAGAATACAAATGCGCCAAGGTAAGGCTGGACATGACCCTGACAGAAATTTAGGACGCCACAATATGGGCGGCAGCTCCCAGAGTGGTAGCAGGCAGAAAGTGGAAACCATCTGAGGCGGTACAGCAGGCGAAATCCGCTCTCAGGTATGGAGATATTGTGGGCCAAGTGCAGCATGGAAGAGGCGGCTTTGGGCTAGGCACAAGTAGACCCACATGGCACAGAGCAACACCTGCCCAGAAGAGAGGGCTTGTGGTAAAAGAGATACGGCAGCAGGAGGAGGCAGAACGATGTGCAAAGGCAGTCTCACAGGCAAAACAGGGCCAATGGACAAGATGGGAAAACCTTGAACACTGGAAGCTTGCCTGGAAGGATCTTTGGGAAATGGAAGGAGGCAGACTTAGCTTCATCAGAGCCATCTACGATGTTCTTCCCAGTCCCAAGAACCTGAACCAGTGGCTTGGGGAAGACCCATCATGTCCCCTCTGCCAAACACCAGCAACCCTACGGCACATACTCACTGGCTGCAAGATCAGCCTTACCCAAGGACGCTACACCTGGAGGCACAACCAGGTCCTTCGGCAACTGGCACATGTACTGGAAGAAAGGAGGACTAACAACAATGCCCTCTCTCCCCCAACCCCTGGCTTTTCAAACACCATGGCCTTTATACCAGCTGGAAAGGTGCCAAAGAGGTCAACTGCAGGAAAAGATTCAAGCCTATTGGATACAGCCCGGGATTGGAAGATGAAGGTCGATCTAGACCAGAAGCTCACCTTTCCACCGGAGATCATTACAACCAGTCTTAGGCCGGATCTGATCCTGTGGTCAGCCTCACAAAAGGCCTTGTTCATCATAGAACTGACGGTGCCATGGGAGGATGCAGTTGGTGAAGCGTACGAACGCAAAAAGCTGAAGTACTCTGATCTAGCAACTGAAGCAGAACAAAAGGGCTGGAGAATACAGGTGCTCCCTGTAGAGGTCGGCTGCAGGGGTTTTGTGGCCATGTCGACCACCAAGCTGCTGAAAGGGATGGGAGTCCGAGGACAGGCTCTCCAACAGGCTATCAAGTCACTGGCAGAAGCTGCTGAGCGAAGCAGCAACTGGCTCTGTCTGAAAAGAAAGGACAAGAACTGTGCAGCAAGATGATCATCAGCCAGCAAGAGGGGTAAAAGGGGAGGGGGGTGCGCCTGGGACGCCAGGTATCACCGTTGAGCCCTCTTGAGGTGTCGTGGGCCTATCAACGAAACACCAAGGAAGGAGGGTGCCCACCCGATGACCCCAGTGAAGCGATTACCCCTACCCTCCCACTCAAGGAATGATTGCCGATTACAGTACGGGATTGTAAAATCTAGTCCTATGAGCTCAACTGATTAAAATACCTGGTACGTCGATCTACTTTCCTACCGACTACCAGCCGCCTTCAACCCAACAGGGAAGCAGGTCTGAAAAACATGAAAACAATAGATGTCACACACATTCAAACCTGACAGTATAAAACACTATACACAGAAAACAGCCTTAGGCCTACCAGTTGTTCCTGCACTCTCGTCTTCCCTGCACGCCAGCATGGAATGAGGTGTGCACCTGCCTCACTCCACCGGCCTGAACCAACAGTCGCAACCTGCATTCCTCCTGCAGGTATATATATATATCTGCAAACCTCACTAATTGGTGCACCTCCCCTTTTTTTTTACTCTGTGCCACCTGCCACACTAACCTTTTTATTTTTTAATTAATATTAGCACCAATGAGCTCAAGCAAAGAAATGCATCAAAGCGGAATGCCTTATTTGGGCAGAAAATGTACGCCAGACTGTGTGTTCCGTGGTCCAGGAGAGAAAGTTGCAGGCGTCCAATACTGCTGAGAGGTTGTACCATGGAGTCTATGGAACACCTGGTGCGTCCTATACAGACGCAGAAGGGAACTTTTAGCGTTGTTATAGCGACGCCAAGGGATTTGACGAAGAGTCAACATAGGACAAGTTGGGAATGAGAACGGGTTGGTGCCTCACATTTCCATATCAATTACTCAACAGCCTCTTGCCAACAACAGCCAGCCAGAGGAGACCAGAAGACAGGAAGTTCTGTGGGTGACTTTCCTTTCAAAATAAAAGTCTAACATGTGTCACTTTTGGGAAAGAAAGAATAACTATTGGGGTGTACAGAACATTGTGGGAAATAACATCAACTGTATATTTATTAATTATTGAACCCCCCTCATATATATCCTATATTTTCACTTTATACCATGGTGTGGGTGAATACTCGATTCTGATTGGCTGCAGGGTGTGCATTAATTCCTGATAATGGACACCTACTAAGTAGTTCCAGTGAAACTGTCTGTTCACCGTTCTAAATTAATGCGCTGTATCAGCCTGTAGCTAAACTGAGTAACCATAGCAACAGGGACGTAGTCAAAGCCTCCGTTTGAGCCTGATTTGTTCGTGAAAATCTTGATATTGATTTGGGGACAGTGACATGGCTGGATAGCTAGCTAGTCTTGTTGTTAAACATACTGTCAAATTATATTTACTGTTTGTCAACCGTACGCAATATTATTGACTTTGAATCTTGCTAGCATAACGTTAGCTTTCTGGCTCATGGCTGAGCCAAAGGGTTCTATGAGCTGAGCGGACTAGAAATATCTCCCGTTGCCAAGTCGTATAAGGTTCGTCCTATTTACTGGAGTAGTGAACAACGTTTCCATTGCTAACAGGCAGAAACATTAGAAACAGAAACAGATAGAATCAGCAGGGCTGGACAGGCTCGCTGCTCCCTCTGGCGGTGAGTCTGAAACCTGCAGGGAATCTGAGGAGAAACTACAACTCCATAATGTGAGAGGATTCTTCTAGAAATCAGAGGGGAGAGGTTTTAGAAAATATTCCTTCATTTACACAAATCTAAACTGGAGTCAGAGCCTGTTATGATTCCTTCCACTGACTTTGTTGGCCAGGTGAGTGATGTTTTCTGAGTCCTGCTGTTTCTAACAACAATAATGATCAGAATAACTCACTGTTCATTTACAGCAGATCTCAAAGTGCAAAGAGGAAAGAACGTCAGATCAGAATTAGATCAGAACTCTGTATCAGCAAGTACTCCAGATGAAGTACTCGTACTTGTACTCAGTCACCATCTCAGCTCTCTACTGTGTGTCTAAGACCAGCAGGTGGCGCTGTTTCCTCATTTCTCAGCACCTGAGTCCACTGAGCTTCTCTTTCAGCCAGCAGCATTCAGAAGGTCAAGAGAAGAGAAATCCTTCCATTTACTTCTCTTAGTTCCTGCTTTCCCGCTGAGCAACATTTGTTGTTTTTAACATCAACAGCAATATTAATATTATTCATCATCATCTTGTCAAAAATCTCACTTAACTCACTGTAATTCTCTTTTCATTCAAATAAAATCTTCAAGTGCTGAAAGGGCAAAACGATTCAGATCAGTTAGATCATCAAACACTCCATGTTAAGTCCCACACTTTGTCACCAAAATGAAACGGCTGCATCACAACTCTGCTTCAACACAGTAATATATACAGTTCAGTAATATATACAGTTCAGTAATACAGTTATATTCAGTGATATACAGCAATATATTCAGCTCTACTGTGTGTCTCTATGGCCAGCAGATGGAGCTGTTTTCTCACAAATTCTCAACACCTGAATCCACTGAGCATCGTTTTCATCTAGCAGCATTCAGCAGGTCAAGAGAATAGAATAGATTAGAATAGAGCATTAGGTCTCAACAGATGCTGTTGAAAGCGTAGCGGCTCCTGCTGTTTGTAGGAGACTGTTGACAGCCTGTTTGAAGTGCAGCGCTCTTTTAATAAAGTTCATATCTTTAACTTTCAGAGTGTGGCTCACCAAACTGTAAAAACATGGCTGTGCTGCATTGAAACCAATGAGAATCAGAAGGCAGAGCTGTAAAGACACAGACTGACTTCCTCCACTGCAGAAAGGCTGGAACACACTCAGCAGGATGGACACTTCGTTTTCCTCAACCACTTTTTGTCTTTATTCAGTTTTTTGAGTTAACAAAGAACAAAAATTAAAAAGAGAAAATATAAAAATTCAGCTGTATAACACTGTTCTCTTTAAAAAGCCAATTTTAGTAGAAAAAGTAGAAAAGTTTTAGGTCTGAGCTCTTAAATGGGTTTCTTGGGCCCTGAGCTCATCAAGATCGGACCATGCAAACTTTTAATTCAAGCAAAATCTTCAACTAAAAAAATGAGAAAGTTGAAGTTACACAAGGTGTTTACAGGATAGAAGTGATAAATAACAAAATGAATAATAACAAAATAAAGCAATACACAAATGAGTTTTGTAGATTTGTTTAGCATTTAGTTGACAGTTTTATCCAGACCGTCTCCTCTCTCCTCTCCTGTGTGGTAAAGTCAGTGGAGGTTCGGACCGTCACAGTCAGTACAAACACTCATGAAGATGAACGATAGACTCTTTAAAATCTTTTCACAAGTTTGCTTTTCCTTCCCAAGTCTGCTGACTGAAGCTTCACACAACATCACAACACTAAGCTTACACATCTAAATCAATACATTTGAAGCACATAATGATCTATTGTACAGAGATTTAAAAAGAGAAACAAGCTTTCCAGCCTCAGATCTTCAGGCTGGTCTAAAAATCAAAGTTTCTCTGAAGGTAAAAGCCTCTTCTTCTGTTTTCAGTGTCTCTACCAACCAGTGGAAAGCCCTCCAGCTATGAGCTGCCAACATGTTGCTGCTGACCTGTGAAAACCTCTTATCTCCAAAACATCAACTTTTCAGGAATTAAGAAAAGCAGCTTTGTTTTAAGCTTGACCACCATGCAGTTTTGAGTTTATCTAATTGGTTTAGAAAAGGTTTCATAAACTCAATGGTTGTAGAATTTTCTCAACCCATAGAGGAGCATGTGACACTTCAATTAAAATTAAAACAGGAAAGTCACCAAACTGAGTTATGAGGTTTTTCCCCAACAGCGACAATATATGTTATATAGGAACAATATTTCAATTTGGCAGCCAAGCAAAAGTACTAAATCGCTAAAATGACTTGTTACTTGCAGACGCAGCAAAAATAATTTCCTCAGGATCTTTATCACCAAGATTTGTAGACGAGCTTCTCTCCTCCCAGAGGAATGAATGGAGGCTGTAAAAAGAGCAGGACTCCTGCTGTCTGTTGTCAAGCCTTCACCAACTGACATGGAGGTCAGTATATATGGTCTACCAAGGTGATGCACCACTGATAATGTTTGTTTTGTTCTGTACTTTCTGTTTTTATTCATTTCTTTATAGAGATTAGTATTTAATAGTTTCCTGTTGTTGTTTTCTTCAGTTTCTGAATTGGACCCTGATGAATATAAATGTGTGACTCTTGTGTCTCTTTCTTCTTCACCTCTTACACACCTCATATTGTAGATATTATAAAACTGATAAACTGAATGAAAAAGTATTAACGTCAGACTGAAATGACAGTCTCAAAACTATTATCATCAATTTCTAAAACAGTATTTATGTCATAAGTATGTTTTTGTTCATTTCTGTCTTTGCTACACTCTAGAGACTCTCAGTTTGACAGGGACTGTTGTCATGAATATTTACATCAAGGAGTCATAACTGTGATCTGATTTGCTGTGAGCCTTCACTGCTGACAGCTGATTGGCTGCATTTTAGTGATGCTGATGGACAGACATTCAACACCTGCATTACCACATGACAGACAGGGGGCGCTCTTTGTTTTCACACATTACAAACTGGGAGTTTTGGGAACGTCCATTACAGCAAAATGTCCTGACTTCCTTTTCAATGATCCTGTTCTTCCTGCTGTGATTTCAGTCTGACGTTAAAGGGAACAGCTCTGTCACTGTAGAATCCTTCACTAAGGTGATGGACGGTTGTGTGAAAGCTGAGCGATCCATCTGGAAGTGAGATGAGCTCCTGGGAGATCCTGCTCTGTTCCCTGGGCTCCTGCCTCTTCACCCGGCCCGCCTTCAGCACCGGAACCACCGAGGTTAGAATAATCCAGCTCAATGTTCTCCTCTCGTCCTGGCTTCTGCCCCCTGGTGGCCTGGAGAGACACGACAGCAGCCATCTCTGTTACTGGATCACACCTCTCTTCTAGCTAAAAATATACAGTCTAGCTACTTCATTTAACCCAATCCTCTACTGAATAAAGATGTTCAGTACCTTGCAGCAGAAACGGAGGGCAGTGACCAGCAACACCACAGTCAGCAGCACGACAACTAGTCTGATGGTGATATCTGTTGGAGAGGCTGAAACAGATTCAGAATCATCACATCAGATCACCTGACATCATGAGAACAACAGCTCCCATTAAAGATAAAGTTTATGTTGCCCTAAAACCCTTAAAATCACTAAATGAAGGTCACTTTAACATCTCTGTTTGATTCAGTTCTTAGAGAATATGGTAATCTGATCCACTCTAAAGATTATATTGATGTTGTTGGACAAAATTGCCAGTTTTCAAGAATGAAGTAAAGCCTGCTGATTCTCTCATTAACTCTCATGTCTTGTTGAAATGATAAAATGGATTGTTAACACTGTCACATATTCCTGTTGGATTCAGCTTCAGATTCTCCTTCAGGTTACCTGAGACAGTGAGAGAGAGGGGCTGGCTCTCAGAGGAGAAGCTATGAGAGAAAACATAGATGTGATAAACACAGCTGTAGATCCCTTGGTGGGCGTGGTCTGCAGTAGGAAACAGGAAGTGGGCAGAGTGATTGACAGCTGGCAGGATGTGGTTGTGTGCTGCGGTGGAGGTGAGGTGGAAGGAGCCTCCTGGGTACTGTGGCTGGATGGAGCAGTTGATGGTGAAGCTGGAGCCCCTGGACACCAGAAGCCCCTGCTGCTGGGGCTCGGAGACCCCGTCCATGGAGGGAGAGAGAGAGATGATTGGCTGAACCAGCAGATCTGTAAACAGATAGATGATGAAGACTCGAGAATACATGTTACCGATATCCTAATACCTCCTTCCTCAGTGAGAAACTGACTGTTTTCTCCTCATCTGTTTTGTCAAAGTGATGAACGCTGATTGTTGAAAGGCAACAGGATTTCAATTACCAATGAAATACCCAATTTGGATTTTTTGGCCACATAAATTTGGGGAATTTTCGCTTACATTCTTGAAGAGTTTGATTTGTAGATGGAGAACAAGGATTTTAGAGCAGTCTAACCCATTGTATATCACATTGGCCTGTTTCACTTTTCAAATATTACTAATGTCAACAAAATTTATAGCCACAAAATACAGCAAATACAATTTAAAAACTCGCACTTGCCTGTTAACAATATTCGGCTTGACGCTCCACCAGGAGGAAACATCAACCCCACAAGATGCTTCATTCGGCCCTATAACTCCCTATATTTCAACCACTGGCCCATTTTTACAGCGCAAAGATTTTACATAGTAGCCACATGCTTGTACGAACTGCCTTGTGTCATCCATTTCTCTCTCATCAATCCTTATTCATAAAGGTGAAACATGTAATATAAACTTACAAACAAAGCTTCTCCAAGGCTCAACACAGGCGGATGCAAAGGATTAAACAGAGAAAGTTCTGGAGCACCTTACTGTGCAAATGTCAAGACAAAATGGCTGGTCTCAAACTATGACCTGACCCATGTGATCACAAATGACCAATAGAGAACAAGTACATTCAGCTGACAGCAGTAGGAGATGCTAAAATGCTCTTCACCTACATGTAACATCACAGTTTTCCAAAATACATTAAAAAGCTCAGAGACAAACTGCTGCCTTGACTAACGTAATACATTATTATGTTAACAGCTCCACTATAGCAGTTAGGGGGGAGCTGCCTTGCTGAAGGGCACCACAGTAAAAGAGGGGGATTTGAACCAGTGAGCTTCCAGCAACAAGCCCACTTCTCTTCCCTTTAGGATGCCATTGTCCTGGATGACTTTACAGTTCAGTCCAATGTAAACCACTGACTGTCACTGTGACAGAGGAAGGAAGAGACTGGAAACATTACTGTGATAGTTGATGTCACTGATGGTGTTACCTGAGCAGGTGATCTGCAGGCTGAGAGAGGAAGAGTCAGACTCTGTTGATACACACTCCCTCAGTGTAGACCCAGACTGAAGACAGAAAGATCTGATCCTCCATACAGATCTTACTGAGGAATCCTCACTCCTGTCTGTTGAAACAGCAGAGCCACAGTCCAGCTGTCTACACACTACAGCTGCTGACTTCAGGCTCCAGTCAGTGAACAAGTCATTCACTGGTTTCCAGTCTCCATGTTGTTTCATCTCCAGTCCACCAGCACAGCGGCTGGCTCCTCCCACCAACCTGACATCCTCAGGCTCTGAACAGAGACAAGAGAGTAATTAGTAAAAGAAGTAAAGTCACTTTGATTAGAACAGAAATGAAGCCAAATCCAAGCTGCAGCTCCTCTTCTACCTGAGCAGGTGAGTCCAACAGCTTTGCCAGGTGAGCAGGTGTTTCTAGCTGAGCCTGAGCTTCCACAGTCCAGGAGAACGGACTCATTGCCTTCACACTGGAACTCTTCGGTCCACATTGGAGCCTCCACTTCTCCATAGAGCGCCCCCTGGAGGACTGAAGGAGCCCCACAGCCAAGCTCCCTACAGACCACCTCTGCATCCTGCTGGTCAAAGTCAGCTTCACACACTGAGGACCAGAACTGCTTAGACTTCACCTCCAGTCTGCCTGAGCACAGACTAGTCCCATCCACCAGCCTCACAGACTCTGGAGAGAGAGAGAGAGAGAGGTTTACAACACAAACCGGCAATTTTGAAATCATTAATCTGATATTCCTCTGTAACTGTTAACCTTAAATTAATTTGACTGTGGCTATTGAAAATGAGACCACTTTGGATTATAGCAGGCTATAAGCGGCTATAAGCTATATTTAGTATTTTCCACTGTGACCTGACTTGCTCCACTGTACGTGTTGGGAAACCGGTGTCCTGTAGTCTGTATACTACAGACTTGAATAGGTCAGCATTTTGATGCTTTCTCCCATCTAAACTGCCAAGTATATTTAATTCTTTCATCACCGAAAGACAAAACTCAGTTTCCTCATCGCTCCAGAAGTGAGACGCTCTCGTTGCTGCCGTTGTTTGTGTTTTTCTGTTACGTCACTTGGCTGAAGCCGCGCCTGCGCAGGTAGTTGGCGGCGGTCAGAAACAGGGATAAGATGTTTACATGCAACAGTATCCCGGTTTCTTTCGGAGTACTCCAGCTAGCATAATCGGGTTTCTCAAAACCGGGATAAGGGCTTATCCAGGTTTCTGAAATCGGGATATGATGTTTACATGTGCAAACACAAAAACGGGATACTTCAAAAACCCGATCATAACCGGGATACTCAAGTCCATGTAAACGCAGTCAGTGATGGAAAAGGATCTTCACTGTCAGGATGCTGCTAACAAAGAACATTCCTTCTCTGTAAGCTGTAACAAGTCTTCACCGATCTCTCGCCAGAAAGACTTGTAAAAGTCTACAGGTAGACCATCAACACCTGGCGCCTTGCCACTGCAGACTTTGCACAGCAGCGCACAGTTCATCAGGAGACAGTTGTGACTCAAGCTCTGCATTAAAGTCCTCGTCAATCTTTGGTAGACCGTCATAGAATGCTTGTGCGCACTCTGGATCCTCTTTATGCTCGCTCTGGTAGAGATCACCATAAAACTCTGCTGCATACTTGCGAATCTCAGAAGACTCTGACAGCAACAGACCAGTGTTCGAACACAGTGAGTGAGTGATCTTTCTTTGGCCATTCTTGTGCTCTAGACTAAAGAAAAAGTGAGATGAGGCATCCATTTGTGTGGCATTCAAAAACCATGAGCGTACCAGCGCCCCCTGTGCTGTAATACCCAGCAGGTTCGCCAAAGCAGACTTCTTAGATTTGAGAGCCTCAATATGGCCTCGATCTCCTGTGGACTCTGCTGAACCCTGGACTTCCACCACTTCACTCTCTAGATCTCTCACAGATCTGACTAAGGCAGACTGCAGCGGATCATCCGGTCAGCAGAGAAGATCATCGGCTGCAACCTGCCGTCTCTACTGGACCTGTACCACTCCAGGACCAGGAAGAGAGCGGGAAAGATCATCGCTGATCCTTCCCATCCCGGTCACCACCTCTTCCAAAGACTTCCATCCGGCAAAAGGTTCCGGTCTATCAAGACCAAAACCTCACGCCACCTGAACAGTTTCTTCCCCATGGCAGTGGGGCTCACAAACAAGCCCCCTGCCTCTCACTGACTCTCTACCTCTCATATATATACAATGCTTGTATATATGTTAATATTTTGTTAATATTTTGATATTTCTTGTATTTGCTATATTTATGTACCTATGCACCAACCACACCAAGTCACTTTCCTTGTATGTGCAAACATACTCGGCATAATAAAAGAATTCTGATTCTGAAGTCCTTTGTGACATTGCATAACTTTACAGTTCAGTCCAATGTAAACCACTGACTGTCACTGTGACAGAGGAAGGAAGAGACTGGAAACATTACTGTCATACTTGATGTAACTGGTGTTACCTGAGCAGGTGATCTGCAGGCTGGAAGAGGAAGAGACAGACTCTGTTTCTACACACTCCATCAATGTAGACCCAGACTGGAGACAGGAAGGACTGATCCTCCGTACAGATCTTGATAAGGAATCCTCTCTCCTGTCTGTTGAAACAGCAGAGCCACAGTCCAGCTGTCTACACACTACAGCTGCTGACTTCAGGTTCCACTCAGAGAACCAGTCATCCACTGGTTTCCAGTCTCCATGTTGGTTCATCTCCAGTCCACCAGCACAGCGGCTGGCTCCTCCCACCAACCTGACATCATCAGGCTCTGAACAGAGACAAGAGAGTAATTAGTAAAAGAAGTAAAGTCACTTTGATTAGAACAGAAATGAAGCCAAATCCAAGCTGCAGCTCCTCTTCTACCTGAGCAGGTGAGTCCAACAGCTTTGCCAGGTGAGCAGGTGTTTCTAGCTGAGCCTGAGCTTCCACAGTCCAGGAGAACGGACTCACTGCCTTCACACTGGAACTCTTCGGTCCACATTGGAGCCTCCACTTCTCCATAGAGCGCCCCCTGGAGGACTGAAGGAGCCCCACAGCCAAGCTCCCTACAGACCACCTCTGCATCCTGCTGGTCAAAGTCAGCTTCACACACTGAGGACCAGAACTGCTTAGACTTCACCTCCAGTCTGCCTGAGCACTGACTAGTCCCATCCACCAGCCTCACAGACTCTGGAGAGAGAGAGAGAGAGAGATTTGAATTTAACAGCTCTTTATTAAAAACAATTTAGCAAGTTACAAAAGAAAAATATTTCATACATTCATTGGTCAGGAACAATAGAATAATCAACTTCCAACAAACAAAAACAAGTACAAGCCTTCCTTCAACTCAGTTCAATTCATCTCTAAAGATAAGCTCCTCCCCCTCAACAGAGCACAGCGCGCCTCCATAAGATCAGATACAGTATATATTAATTTATCCAGATCCTTCATAGCACTATAATAATTAAAATTGACCCGTACTCTGGCCTTTAGCATCCTGATGAACAAATCTTCTGCAGTCTAGTCTTCATCAAGTCTAAAGATTGTTCAATTTTCTTTTTCCAACTGACATAAAATAGCCAGTTTTGCCTGTCCTAAGATGAAGTTCAAGAGTTGCATTTATCCCTCGAGTTTTGACTGTATTTACAACCAAGAATAAAAGACTGTTTAGAAAAAAACTCTCCAAACAACTTAAACATCCTCTTTAACAGAAGGAACAGAGATGAAGGTCAAGCACATTCAGAAAAGCAATGAAACAGTTTCTCTCTGGACACAGTTGTCTGGGACAGTTGTCTTTGACATTAGAGTTTAAAACAGAGATAAAAGCACTGACAGCCACTGTGCCATGCAGGATCCTCCACTGCAGATCACCAGCTGTTTTTGTTAACAGTGGATTGTATTAGAGATGGGACCGATCCGATCCAATATCGGTATGCCGATACTGACGTAATTCACTCATCGGATATCGGACTGACGTCGCCGATCCACGTACCGATCCAGATTCCATTCCATAGCTTGCGCTGGACCATGAACCCGCCGTAACATAACATGAGACGGTGCTAGTAAGTAGTAGTAGTAGTGAGCTAGTAACGTTAGCAGTTGGCTAACTCAACAACATGTCCTTAGTTTGGAGATATTTTAGTCTCGAAACACCAAAAAGCAAGACAGCAACTTGTAATGTGTGTAAAGCCAACGTTCCGAGGGGTGGAAGTTGTGCTGCATCGTACAATAATACCAATTTAATGAAGCATCTGCAAGAGTATCACGTGAAAGAACACCAGGAGTTCATGCTAGCCAACAACCAAAAAGACAACTCCAGGCAGCAGACACTCACTGATGCATTCCAGAGGCACGGTAAACTTCCAGCAGACAACGCGAAGGCTAAAGGGATTACAGAGAAGTTGCTCAATTTCATCATACTCAATGATCAACCATTATCTGTCGTGGAAAATGTAGGATTTCGCAGCCTGTTGGAACACTTAGAGCCACGGTATAGTTTGCCATCCAGGAAATATATATCAGAGACTGCTGTACCCGAACTATACAACCGAGTGTCATCACAGTTAGCGGCGCAGTTAAAAGATGTTAAATCCACGAGCTTTACAACTGATATTTGGACCTCGGATGTGAGCCCAATGTCTCTAATAAGTCTCACTGTACACTGGGTGAACTCGGATACATATGCCCTACAGAGTGCGGTGCTTCAGGTGAAAAAGTGCAGGGGGGTCACACACCAGCAGTTCAATTGCAGCCTCCATTAAAGAGATGCTAAATGACTGGAAGATCCCGCTGGCTAAAGTACATGTGATTCTGCGAGACAATGCGAGTAACATGAAGAAGGCGATGGAAGAGATGGCAGTCCCTAGCTTGGGCTGTTTTGCTCATACATTGCAGCTCGTTGTGCACAAGGGGCTTATTTCATGACATTCATAACAAATGCAAGGAAGATCGTGGGGCATTTTAAACATTCGCAACTTGCACAGTCTCGCTTGGAAGACATTCAAACTGAACTGCAAGTGCCCACAAATCGTCTACATCAAGACGTTCAGACAAGATGGAGCAGCTCCTTCGATATGATCAAAAGCCTTCTTCAACAGATGCGAGCCCTCTGCGCCTACGCTGCTGACCACAACCTGCCTGCAACGCTGTCAGCCAACGAGTGGGCATTATTAGAAAAAACGGTGACAGTGCTGGAACCCTTCGAGGAGTTAACCCGGAACATCAGCTCAGCGACCTCCTCTACAGCCGATGTAATCCCAGCCATCACCGTCTTAAAACGTCTGCTTGCCCGGGAGAATACTGACAGCGGAATCAAAACAATGAAAAGTTCACTCAGATGATTCAGCAGCATCGAAGGTGATCCCCTCTACTCGGTTGCCACTTTACTGGACCCTCGATACAAAGACAGGTGAGACATTTTTTTTATTAATGCCCTAATGTTGGCTATGTTTTAAATGGTAAATGTGAAATCTTGCAAAACCAAAAATACATGTTGATTTCTAGCCTAAAAGTGGAGATTTGTAAATGTACAATCATGTGGAGAAGTGTGTGTGTGTGTGTCTCCTTGGCCTCTATGACCATCTAGTGGTTGCACTTATTCATCATTACTCATATTTAATATTTTGTGTTTGTTAGTGTTGATTGTCTTATTGTTATGACAGTCGAATTGTTGTTTAGTATACTGTATACTGCTGATGAGTATACTCAGCTCAAGGGTTTATCCTAATAAATACATTTTCAGAGAGAGAGAGAGAATTGGCTACACTATAGTTGTACTCAACCTATTTTATTTTTTGTGTCAGATACTTTACAGGTGAAGACACTGCCAAGCATGCCAAGGCTGCCCTGACACGAGAGATTGAGAAGATGGAGGAAACACTGCACAGGTCATCAACTGAAGAATCCGCATCACTGGCAGCAGAGCCAGCAGAAAAGGTGCCTGGCATGGAAGCAACTGGTCCAAGCAAAAGCAGCTTGACGAGTCCGTACGACAACCTTCTGGAGGAGCATGACGAACCTGGATCAGGGAGTACCAAGAGTGCTGTTGTCCAAATGCAAACATATTTGAAAGAACCAACGATTCTTCGTTGTGACAGCCCTTTCCAGTACTGGGGAAACAACCATGCTCGCTTTCCTATCCTTGCTGCTGTAACGGAGTTAGTGATTCCACTTGCCATTACTAGCCGTCTTGCTATTATTGAATGTGCACTGAATTTAATTTATTATTGGTCACCTGCCTTCGCCCACATCAATGTATATTTGCCAGAAAAGTCCGTGGAACACAGAGCTTTCCTTTCCAATATCCGTATCGGCAGATATCCAAATTCAGGTATTGGAATCAGATCGGAACTGAAAAAAAGTGGATCGGTGCATCTGTAGTTTGTATAATGCCCTCCACACTGGTCTCACCTCATCTTTCAAGCTCAAGTGAGCTTCAACATTTTCACAATCATGTTATACATCGTTTTACCTTTTACATCACCTAAGTCTGTATTAACTGCATCCCCCATTCCTAAAGAAGGACCCACACAATCTTTAAAATCAGGAGCAATCGTCAGTGATGGAAAAGGATCTTCACTGTCAGGATGCTGCTAACAAAGAACATTCCTTCTCTGTCAGCTGACATCTCCAGTTGTCAAGCAGCTGACTAATGAGCCGTGTGGATCTCACTCCCAGGTGAGACGCTAGTGCAGCAGCACTGTCCAGGTCTGGCCCGCCAAGTCCACTACGTCACCCAGTGTGTTTTTCACCACGCAGAACAGTTTTAAGACTGTGGGTCCAACCCCACAGGTTGTGGCTAAACGTCCTCCATAAACCACTGGTTCCTTTAAAAGCCAGTACAGAGAGTCAGACCATTACAGTCTCTCCTTCTTGAACATACTCCACACTCTCAACAGTCCACGTCTCATCTCCATTTGCTAAGATGTCCTTCAGCTTTCTCTAAAACATTTTCCCAGTTCTTATTTACAAAAGACTCAGTCCCCAGAAACACTCCCAGATATTTAAATCCTCCTTTTTTCCAGGTGAGCCCACCGGGTAAACTGAGCATCCTACACAACCGCTCTCCAACCATCAGTGCCTCGCTTTTACCCCAGTTAACCTTTACTGACGAAATGAAATTACATTATTACATCATCAGCATAAGCAGAAAGTTTAAAAGTTGAGTTTATGCAGCAGGGGCTCAATAGCCAGAGAATACAACATACCAGACAAAGGGCAACCTGCCTGACTCCCCTCTGAACTTTAAAAGGAGCACTCAAACCACCGTTCATTTTAAGTACACTCCCAATGTCACTGTACAGAGTCTGGATCTTAGCTATAAAACCTGGGTTGAAACCGAAAGCTTGTAGAGTTTGTCATAATTACTGGTGTTCAACCCGGTCAAAAGCCTTTTCCTGATCTATGGAAATAAGACCAGTTTCAAACCCCAATGAACTAGAGACGTCCAAAACATCCGAATTAGAGTGATATTGTCTGTGATCAACCTGCCGGGCACACAGCAGGTCTGGTCAGCATGAACGACCTGGTTCATCACTTCTCTCAGTCTAGTGGCCAACACCTGAGAGGGGATCTTATAATCGGTGCAGAGCAGAGACACCGGCCTCCAGTTCTTTATCTGCTGCAAGTCTCCTTTTTAAGACAGGAGAGTAAGGACGGCCCTCCTGCAACTCAGTGGCAAGCGCTCTTTAGTCAAACTGTCTCTCAGAACAGACAACAAGTCTTCACCGATCTCTCGCCAGAAAGACTTGTAAAAGTCTACAGGTAGACCATCAACACCTGGCGCCGTGCCACTCTGCAGACTTTGCACAGCAGCGCACAGTTCATCAGGAGACAGTTGTGACTCAAGCTCTGCATTAAAGTCCTCGTCAATCTTTGGTAGACCGTCATAGAATGCTTGTGCGCACTATGGATCCTCTTTATGCTCGCTCTGGTAGAGATCACCATAAAACTCTGCTGCATACTTGAATCTCAGAAGACTCTGACAGCAACAGACCAGTGTTCGAACACAGTGAGTGAATGATCTTTCTTTGGCCATTCTTGTGCTCTAGACTAAGGAAAAAGTGAGATGAGGCATCCATTTGTGTGGCATTCAAAAACCGTGAGCGTACCAGCGCCCCCTGTGCTGTAATACCCAGCAGGTTCGCCAAAGCAGACTTCTTAGATTTGAGAGCCTCAATATGGCCTCAATCTCCTGTGGACTCTGCTGAACCCTGGACTTCCACCACTTCACTCTCCAGATCTCTCACAGATCTGACTAAGTCCTTTGTGACATTGCGAGTGTACTGCTGACCAGTAGCGGCCTTAGCTATGTTTCACCCGTTTCAACTGAAACGGGCCCCGCACTCCCAAAGGGCCCCCGACGTGTATATATATATATATATATATATATATATATATATATATGTATATGTGTGTATATGTTGTGGCGAGCTGTGGTTACTTCAATCAAAGATAACACACCGGACACCGTTTCAAGGCTAACAGCTTTAATTGCAATTAGAACCAG
Organism: Centroberyx gerrardi; assembly: GCF_048128805.1. Lineage (NCBI taxonomy): Eukaryota > Metazoa > Chordata > Actinopteri > Beryciformes > Berycidae > Centroberyx > Centroberyx gerrardi. The sequence continues at coordinate 37,097,645 of NC_135997.1, forward strand.
TTAGCAGTTCAATATTTACAGCAAAATGGTAGGCGGGTCATTTCTTTCACTACGAACATTACTAACGGTGTCAACTAATACGAACTAGTAAATTCTCCAACTAAAGCAAATACACATAATTAAAAGAATCTCTATAAGCAATTATTTAGGGTTAAATAATCCTACCAGGCCAACAGTGCATGAATAACAAGCTCTCCAGGCCTGACGGAGCTGACCACGGTGCTGAAAGAGCGAAGCGCAATTCATTGTAAACAACCAGTAGATTCAGTTCTTATTTGTTGAAAGGATAATACCAGAATATTTTTTCCTGTCGCCATTATCTCCCATGAAAAGTCAGAAGCTCCTACTGTCTGTTCTACTGCAGGTTTGAACTCATAGACTCCCATTGTTTTCCAAAATACATTAAAAAGCTCAGAGACAAACTGTTGCCTTGACTAATGTAATACATTATTATGTTAACAGCTCCACTATAGCAGTTAGGGGGGAGCTGCCTTGCTGAAGGGCACCACAGTAAAAGAGGGGGATTTGAACCAGTGAGCTTCCAGCAACAAGCCCACTTCTCTTCCCTTTAGGATGCCATTGTCCTGGATAACTTTACAGTTCAGTCCAATGTAAACCACTGACTGTCACTGTGACAGAGGAAGGAAGACACTGGAAACATTACTGTCATAGTTGATGTCATTGATGGTGTTACCTGAGCAGGTGATCTGCAGGCTGAAAGAGGAAGAGTCAGACTCTGTTGATACACACTCCCTCAGTGTAGACCCAGACTGAAGAAGACAGGAAGATCTGATCCTCCATACAGATCTTACTGAGGAATCATTTCTGCTTTCTGTTGAAACAGCAGAGCCACAGTCCAGCTGTCTACACACTACAGCTGCTGACTTCAGGTTCCAGTAAGAGAACCAGTCATCCACTGGTTTCCAGTCTCCATGTTGTTTCATCTCCAGTCCACCAGCACAGCCACTGGCTCCTCCCACCAACCTGACATCATCAGCTGAACAGAGACAAGAGAGTAATTAGTAAAAAAAAAAAAAAAAAGTAAACTTACTTTGATTTTGGAAAAAAAAAATCAAACCAAATCAAGACAGCTGTTTCTCTTTTTTTAATTCTCCATTTATATTTATTTTCTCTATTTACCTGTTGAATTGTGTTTTTCTTCAGCCTGGAGTCCTGAGCAGAAAAAGCAGAAAATAAATGAGTATCATGATTTGATGATTTGTTTTCTCATGTCATTGTCAGGCATGTGCAGGGGGGGGGGGGGGGGCTCTGGGTGCTTGGGCACCTGCCTCTTTTTCTTTTTCTTCTCTTTGCCTCTTTTTAATTGAACAAAATGTCCCTTCCAATATAAATGTACTATTTTATTTTAGGTAGCGATTGTGTCGCTAAATTGCAGCGATACGAGCAAAACTATTTGAGCAAATGCAAAACACAAATGACATCGTCTGCACAGTGCATCGCCCCTTCTCTGTCCTTCTCACATGTGGACATTTAGTTTTGTTTTTTAGTTTTATTTAATATTTAGCACAGGCAGACAGAAATGCAGAGAGATGAGGGGGAGAAAGAAGAGGACAGTGAGACAGAAAGACAAGAGATGGAAGCAAATATAACAGATGAGTAAAGTAAAGGGATATAACAACACCGCATTGCTGCACTACGAAGACACAGAGGTTATTCCACAGACTGTTTGACACTGTGATGCCCCTTTTTTTTTATTTGAGCACCTGAAGAACTCTCTGCACGTCCCTGGTCATTGTCCATGTCACTGTCCAGTCCACTGTTTGTCCTGGCAGCTGTCGCACGCTCAGCCGTCCCTCTGGGACTCGGCCCGCCCGAGGTTTCTAACAGTTTTTCCTAATAAGGTTTTCTTGGGAGTTTTTCCTTGTATGCTTCGAGGGTCTAAGGCTGGTGGTGCTGGGTAGGTTAGGATATGTACAATAGGTGGGCTTGCTGTGTCTTGCTGTAACTTGCTATTGTGTGTCTTGTGCTTTGTGTTGCTTCCATAAGTTTGTGTTACATCATTTTGTTCTATGATTGATTGTTAAATCTGTTGATCAGTTAGATCTAGGTCGGCTCTTCCTCTGTAAAGTCCTTTGAGACAGGCTTGTGATGAAGGTTATAGAAATAAATGAACTTGAACTGAAATCAGAGCCGTGGACAAACTAAACGCTCAAGGAGCACTGGAGGATCTCAATTACAAAGCACAGAGATTATGGACTGAAATGGAGCATCGCGTTAGTTCAGGCAGAACACTGAAGTCGTGCACGCTATCAGCTGATTGGCTGTCAGCTGTCCAATCCAAGCTGACTCTCATCACCAATCACATTCAAACAAGTCAATGAGGCGGTCTTTATAATCTGCCAGCTCACACTGCTGATCATTCATGCCACTGCTGCTGTTGAAGTCGATGCAATTCCTTCCACAACGTGATCTCACAAAAATACCTGAAATGAACACGAACTCTAAAACGGCGATTTACATGTTGTGGACACGTGTTATGGGAAAAAAACGTGTCTCCGCCACAAACTGAATTATGTCCCAAAGGTCAGTTAACGGTTAAATTTAGGCAACTAAAACAAGTTTGGTTAAGGTTAGGGTTAGGGTTAAGGTTATGGTAAAATTTAGGCAACTAAAACAACTTGGTTAAGGTTAGGGAAATGGTTTGGTCGTGGTTAAATAAGAAAAGCGTTCCTTAAAAATTAAAATGTGACTTACGGTTGCATGTCCTATGGAAACGCTGGGAATCGACATCAAAGGCAAACATATTCGCCCATCCACCAGCCCGACCACAACACCCTGACGGGCCACCGTGCTACTTCAATGTCACAGTACTTCCTGTTTATAGTCGTGTCTCCTTCACAGAACCGTATCGTGCTGGGAACACGTAAATTTAACACTTTACATTCCACCAACACGTAATTCGCTGTTAACATGTCAACATGTCATGTCATGTCACGTTTTTCTGTGAGATCAGTCTGTCCTTCCACCACCCTGCTGTGCAAGCTGTCTCTGAATTATATCTGGTTTTATGTTGGTTCATATTATTAATGATTTGTCTACTATGCCTTGGGGGGTTTATTGCGCTCCCTGCAGAATCTCTCACATGCTGCTTGGATTCATTGGGAAGCTTCCTCAGGAGCAGAGCCTTCTCCAAATACAACTGTCTAACCATCAGTGCTATAATGGTCCAAACTCCTTTGACGTAAGTCTCTGACTGAACTCAGCTGTGATTCATTTTGACAAGGTCACTGTAAATCAATGTGCATAATTTGACTCATTAAATATAGATGATGAGATGAAATACACTGAATTAAATCCAGAGGGAAACTCGGGTGTCACTACAGCAGTCAGCAGGGAAACACTCAACACCAAACACACAAACACTCACTACACTACAAAACACACATTTCACAATACAAAACTCAAACACACTCCTCAGCTAACTAAATTACAATGTTGTGGCAATAAGTGTGTTTACATTCACACTAATAATTCCATCTTAACCCGATTAAAGCAATACTTTGACTACTGACAGGTCATGTAAAAGCCTTTATCTGATTATAAGATCATAATCACAGTAACATAACCATAACATAACCCTTAACAACCTACTTTCCTGCTCAATCTCTCCATGTATTGGGGCTTGTAAAGATATTGTGGTTTTTCTCACACTGTGCAGGTCAAAGGTCAGACACAGTCAGGTTATTTCTTTATCACTTGTGATAATAGTGAAACCTGCAGTAATAACAATACTTGTGTTAGAGCAGCTCTGCAGCATCACATACTTTGACATTAAGTCTTTTATGCAGTAACTCTCTTGACCAAGACATTACCACAGATAGAAAACACTGTCAGAGTTTTACCTGCTATCAAAACAACATGAATCAATTGTTGTAGAATCAAGCATTAAAATGTGTTACTTAACTTTACATTTGAAACTGTTGATGACGTCAACTAGTCTGAAACCACAAGGTTTTATCAAACGAGAATCATTTGTCACATTTCCAAATAAATTACTCAACAGCCTCTTGCCAACAAGAACAGCCAGCCAGAGGGGAAAAATAATAACTACTGGGGTGTACAGAACATTCTGGGAAATAACATCAACTGTATATTTATTAATTATTGAACCCCCCTGATATATATCCTATATTTTCACTTTGGTATATTATATTACGCAAAAATGTTGTAGGTTCATCAATAACGGTTTTATTTTGAAAACTGTGAACTGAAATCTTATTTTTTATATTCTGGTTTGCTTGGCACAGGAACTGAGCTCTAAACACAGAATCTATCGCACACACACACACACACACACACACACACACACACACACACACACACACACAGCCTCTCTCTCTCTAACAGTGAAGTTGGCCCAGTTCATAACAGTTTAACTTCCACAGATCTTCCATTGCAGCCTGGTTCTCCCAGATATCTGCCTCAGAGCCTTTCACACATCATCATTAAATCAGAGTCCTACCTGAGCTGCAGAGCAACATGAACAGCATCAATATGTGATCCATATCCAGTCAGTCAGGAGTCTGAACCAGCCTGTCGGTCTGAACCAGCCTGTCTGTCTGAACCAGCCTGTCGGTCTGAACCAGCCTGTCGGTCTGAACCAGCCTGTCGGTCTGAACCAGCCTGTCAGCGTCTTAACTCGGTGTCTCTTGGTCTTCTGGGTCTTTATGTTTGACACTCAGCTCTCCTCTGCTAGTCAGATGTGTTGTTTCCTGTCCATCCTTTATCTCCTCATCAGGTTCATGTTTCTCTCTAATATCTGTAATGACAGGAAGCTGCTAGCAGTAACCACAGCGACTTCCTGTAGCTTCATGACGTCTCCAACATCTAAAGTCCACTGTCCATCATTCAGTTTGATTTAGAGAACCACAGCTCCAGTTAGTTATGTGTGAGTTGATCTGCATCACTATCCATTGGTTCTGGGACGTCTGAGTTTACTGTTGAGCCTCATGGAGCCTCTGGATGATCCAATAATTTAAGGAAATCTTAACTAGTAGCCGAGTCTTCCATTTATTTGTACTGGGATGGTGAGTGATGCTCATCTTAGCTGCTGCTTTGAGCAATATTAGCTGTTTGTGTAAGAAACACATAGAAACAGCTAGAAACAGATTAAAAACAGAAACCGATAGAAACAGAAACAGTAGAAATAGATAGAAACAGATTAGAAATAGAAACAGGTAGAATCAGCAGGGCTGGACAGGCTCGCTGCTCCCTCTGGCGGTGAGTCTGAAACCTGCAGGGAATCTGAGGAGAAACTACAACTCCATAATGTGAGAGGATTCTTCTAGAAATCAGAGGGGAGAGGTTTTAGAAAATATTTCTTCATTTACACAAATCTAAACTGGAGTCAGAGCCTGTTATGATTCCTTCCATTGACTTTGTTGGCCAGGTGAGTGATGTTTTCTGAGTCCTGCTGTTTCTAACAACAATAATGATCAGAATAACTCACTGTTCATTTCCAGCAGATCTCAAAGTGCAAAGAGGAAAGAACATCAGATCAGAATTAGATCAGTACTCTGTATCAGCAAGTACTCCAGATGAAGTACTCGTACTTGTACTCAGTCACCATCTCAGCTCTCTACTGTGTCTCTAAGACCAGCAGGTGGCGCTGTTTCCTCATTTCTCAGCACCTGAGTCCACTGAGCTTCTCTTTCAGCCAGCAGCATTCAGCAGGTCGAGAAGAGAAGAGAAGAGAAGAGAAGAGAAGAGAAATCCTTCCATTTACGTCTCTTAGTTCCTGCTTTCCCTCTGAGCAACAAATAATAAAATCTTCAAGTGCTGAAAGGGCAAAACGATTCAGATCAGTTAGATCATCAAACACTCCATGTTAAGTCCCACACTTTGTCACCAAAATGAAACGGCTGCATCACAACTCTGCTTCAACACAGTAATATATACAGTTCAGTAATACAGTTATATTCAGTGATATACAGCAATATATTCAGCTCTATTGTGTGTCACAGCAAACTGATTTTTTAAGCTTCATCTTTCCTATTAATTTCATTACCGAAGGCCATATTTTGTTGCGTTATTATTTGAGGTAAACCAACACCCTAAACCTAACCAACCCAACCAACGAAGGCAACGAGTACTAGCCAATCAGAGGCAGAGTAGGGCGGGTCATGCCTGCAGCACACTACTGAATGATGCGCATCAGAAGGGATTTAGAAGTAGGTATACGCAATGCCGACTGAAAAATAAATAGGTATACGGCGTATACCTGCGTGTACCTGCACTACACCACTGCATCTGCATGATTTGGCTCTACAGAAATGTATAGTTATGTATCATCAGCATAGCTATGGAAGTTGATATTATGCTCTCTGATGATTATGTTTGTTACTGCTGATTATTTTGGAAAAATAATTAGCTTTTGCATCTTTTTATTGCTTTATTATAAGAGGCTAGAAGGTCCTTTGTGTATAAGTAATGGATTTGTAATTTAGTGTTTTTCCTCTTTCTCTCCTTTCTGCAATTATTTTTTAAATATTTTCTCTGGTTTTCATTCTAGCCGTGTAATCGGGAACTGATTTAGATCTGGGATCCCAGGTGAATCCAGTTCATTTCATTCCAAAACCAGTTGCCTCGTGCTCAGATCCATTTGAAAGCAGGAAATCCAGAGATGTGCAAAAACAATGACTCTTCTTTTTATTTAGGTTGAGAATTGTGTGAAAATGTCTCAGTCACTGAGTGACTGTGGAGTTGATGTTTGACTGTTCAGTTATTGTTACTGTTCAGTTTTTGTTAGCTGTAATTGATTTCTTATGTTCTATTAACATTATATTGCAATCACCTACGTGATAGTTTCTATGTTGAACTTTAGTTTTAAGATTCCTTTTTTCAGGTGTAGTTTTGGGTTTTTCTGCAGTTTTATCTTCTTTCATATTGTCAACATGTTTGTGCCAGTCGAGCCCTGGACGCCTGCCGCAGCACCAAGCTGGAACTTAAATCTATAATTGAAGTATTTCAGTGGGAATGGGGTGTGTTTATTCATGATGTGTTTAATAAATCCCTTTACTCTGTGATCAAAGTTAAGAGTAGCTGTTAAATATTTTGTCTGAAGTCATGTTTTGATTTTTTTTTTCTTGCTGTAGAAAATCTGTTGAATAATCTGAGGAATACCATCAGTGTAATCTCAGTTTGGTATTGAATTTTATGGTTTTGTAGAAATGGCGTAAGATTCTCATTTATCCTTTTTTTTTTTCTCAACACAGCTGAGTGTTAAAAAGCTTGAACTGGTGCAAGGTTTCCACTCTAGAGACGAGTTCAAACTTTTTTTTTTCTTCTGCCAATATGGAGGAACCAGGGCGATGATCCAGCACACTGCAGGGATCTGTACGTGTGTTTCAGATCTCCAGCTGTTGTCCTACTTCTTTTACCCTGTAGAACTGATATATGTATATTTTGTTCCAGCTCATTTTTTTTTCATTACTGTACATGCAAAAGCTGTTCGTGTAAGGATGGTAAGCAGCGCCATCTAGTGGTAAACAACCTCTAGTCTGAATAATACTAAACTAATCTGAGCACTGAACATCACTACATGTTGTATTCACATACTGCTAACACTCAGTCAGGTTTTGTCATCAGGTGACAGAAAGTAAATGTTCAAAGTGTCACTTGCCTATTTGCTGCATGTCTACAGACCATGTAACCCTGAACACTACGAACCAAACCCCTACATTTTAGCTCTGAAATGTCCTTAATTTCTCCATTACATAAACATTAATTATCCATTAAAAATAACACAGCTTTAAAAAAGTGAGGTTAGTATCATGGGTTTATTAGGGATTTATTCATGGGTTGAGTCACAGAGACTCTAGTAATTAAGGGATTTTTCAGGCCTTTTGTGCAGGTTTACAGGTTATTAAGTGGAAATTTATGGAAAAGTTCCTGTCTCCCTGAATTTTCCATTAAATGAGAAAGTAAGGAGTCAAGATTAAGGGGAGTGGAGGTTTCCATGGGATCTCCTCCATTAATAACTCCCTTGATTCATTTTAAGGGGATGTTGCATCAATGAAGGGGTGAATTAATGAAAATGTAAGGTTATTTTAAGGGATTACTGGTTCGTAGAGGAACCTGACCTTTTCATGGCTTCTTATGTGTGCAGGTTCCTCTGTCATCTAATGACACTGGGCAGCTGAATGTGTGTTACTGTAGGGATGAAGCAGGAAAACATTAAAACATTAATGTTATTAAAAATACTCTCTCAGATCTACACAGAGGAAAACAGCATGGAACGATGCTATGCTGCTACAGTTACATGGACTGCATCCTGAAAATAGAAAACAGTGATGTAGTTTACCACATATTGAAATATTGAAATATTGAAATATTTGCACTCGTTCTGCCATTTGCAGAGCATTGCATTTGTCAGTCTTTCCCATAATGGTATCATTCGCATTACTCATTTATTGCACTTTATAATTGTCATAACCTTAAATATATGTATAATATATTACATTCAAGTACAATAAGATAATAAAAGAGAAGAGGTAATATGATAAAACAATAGAGGTAATGTACAAAATTATAGAGACAGTGCAAAAATGCTAATAATAATGATAATTGCGTATTCATATATATACATAGGCCTATATGCTACTATCTTTATAATGTTACTGTTATACTTTCTGCAATAGTTGAGTTTCGATACATTCGCTGCTACTTTTGCACATTTCAATGAATACTTTGTCCGACCTGCCCTGTATATAGTCTTTACATATATATTTTTATTTCCTATTTTGTATTTCTGTTTTTATTCTTTTTATTCTCTAGTATTGTACTTTTGGTTGTTTACGTTGTTTGACCTGAGCCTCACCCTAAACATTTCATTGCACAGATAACTCTGCATTTCTGCACATTTGACAATAAAGGACTTGAACTATTTGAGGGTATAATATAATTTATTGTGGTACTTTCCTAAATCGGCCACCAGAGGGCGCTGCTGTTCAGCTGATGAGTTCAGCTCTGGTAGACTCACTAGCATTGACTAAACTATTTTTTGCATACTCCAACCCCCCCCCCCCCACACACACACACACACACACACACACACACACACACCCTCCACCACCATGCTGATAACAACTACAACCTAAGTGATCTTTAAACTATTTGAAATGACATGAACATTCACACAACACATGAAAACATCTGGTGGCGAGATGGAATCCATCTGTTCATGACTTTTTATGTAATATTATATTCTCCTGCATTCATGTGCCAAATTTCACATGAACGCCATTCAGAGTCGGACGGTGAAGTCAGAGAAAGTTTTGCTGCCTGTGTGTCCAAGTTATGACGCACTGATGACCTTTAACCTCCCTAAGTTTTGTGTCCGTCAACAGTAAGAAACCACTTCTATTACAGAGTTGAAGTTTGCCAGACTGACCATCATAACTGACTTTTGTTTACCATGAAGTTTTGATTGTCTGACAGAATAGCATGTGAAAGCAATGCGTGTTGCTTGCATGTTCTTCGGTTCTGTGGTTCTTCTTGGTATCTGTTGCATCACATCCTGTGGCTTGGTGAATACACAGTACATGAACTCTATTTTAAGGATTTTCCCTTTTTAAAATCTGGAGTTCTGTCAAAAACTGATAACTGTGATAATCAAACCGATCCTGAACTGAACCTTTGTGAAATTTGTTGCTGTGAAATTACTGCCAGGAAAAGATCCATCAACATTACAAATACTTTAATATGGGGTTGCATTGTATCACATCGCTTTGGGCTCTCATGAGTCACGGACTTTTGTTTGTGTGTCTGCCGGGGAGATGGGAGATGGTGTGTGTGTGTGTGTGTGTGTGTGTGTGTGTTTGCCTGGCAGTGTGTTCCCTCTGTCTTATACTGGATGTGTGATTAGAGGGCATGTTGGGACATGTTGGCTGCGGCGCTTTCAGAGGATTTCATGCCTGAGTCGTCTATCCAGAGCAAGCGGAGAAAGAGGGAATCCTGGGTAAAACTTTATTTTACAGTGGGCTTATTCCAGTGTAGTAACCTGCAGATCAGCTTAAGGAAACGTGTTGTAAGCATCATCCACATCTGTTTAAGAATGATGAAAACTAGAAGAGAGCAAACGGAAAACAATTCTCCAACTTCAAAGCTGCAGCCTCCGTGACGCTTTGTGTTTGTTTATCGTTTGTCTTCCAGGTTTGATTTTCCTTCAAAATAACATGTGAAAGCAACGCTGTTTATAGTTCTGGATTTCGGACTTTCCCATCAGCAAATGAATGCAGCATCATAGTTAAGGCTAAAAAAACAAAATTGTCTAATGGTGGAAATCCCAGATCCAGATTTGACACCAAAAGAGAGCGAGAGAGAGATCTGTCCACCAGATGTCAGACAAATCTGTTTGTAAAGTTTTGAGAAAGCTTGCAACAGAAAGGATTATCGGCGGGCCGTCCCACCCGGCCCCGTCCCGTCCCGGCCCAGCCCCGTCCCGGCCCAGCCCCGTCCCGGCCCAGCCCCGTCCCGCCCAGCCCACCTCATCTTCCAGGCGCTCCCCTCTGGAAGGAGGTTCTGGACTGTAAAGACTCGAACCACCTGCCACAAGAACAGCTACTTCCCACAAGCAATAAAGCTCCTAAATGTTTAATCACTATTACACTGAACCCCCCCCCCGCCCCATCACTACCACCAACTGTTATCTATTTATGTATTATTTATTTTATCCAACATAGTGCAATATTCAAACAGTGCAATAACTATTCTGTATTTGTTTCTGATCTCATCTTTTCTTCTACTGTTCCTATTTTGTTTTTGAGTTGTTTTATATACTGTTTTATATATATATACTGTTTTCTTGTTTTTTTATATACGGTTTTTATTGGTTTATATTGTGTTTTATTCTTTCTGTCTTTAACATGTAGACAAGCAACCATTAAGCTAAATTCCTTGTATGTGCAAATATACTATGCCAATAAGGATTCTGATTCCTACAGAAAACAAAAACCCTCTTCCAACTTCATCAGCAGCGGTAATCATCAGTTTACAATGTACTTCCAAGACTGCGACAACACAAAGTGAGCACAAAGTGTGAGAATGTAACGTACTTAAATTGTGTTGTTCCACCCTTGTGAGTAAATTAACTGTAAGGGAGATTTTCCATAAGTACTTCCAGCACATTATCGAGTCCTTACAATGCTCCTCCAGAGGTAAACACAGTGGAAGAAGGCCAAGTGTTACCAAACTCTCCTCCGGTTCAGCCAGTCCATAGATACAGTGATAACAGCCGGCCAACAAAGACTCATTGAAACGGGGACAAAAGGAAAACCTTATCGCTGCAGCAGCACAACAAACCCCGGCATTATAAAGATGATGAATACGAGCCATCGCCATTTCTGCCGGGGGAGACCATGTGACCCGGGAAAACTAAGTCCATTTACTCAAGTCCTGCACTTCAGTTCAGTTTGAGGTTTTACTTGAGTATTTCCATTCTGTGAGACTTTCTACATTTCCTCCACTGCATTTATCTGCCGGCTGGAGTCACTAGTTACTTTGCAGAATAAGGTTTTCTCATAAAATATGTTGCATTGTTAGTTTAAACTCCCCAACAGTATCTGCAGCAGTTAGACGACAACATTAAAATACTTCTGACAGGTTCATGCTTCAATAATTTAACTCTCTGACAGAATGACGACTTCTACTTTGATACTTCAGTTCATTTTACTGCTAATACTTCTATACCTTTACTGAAGTCAACTTTTGAATGCAGAACTTTTAATTTTTAATGGAGTATTTTTTCCTTATGGTATAGCTACTCGAGTACTTCTTCCACCACTGGATATCAGTGGAGGGTGAACGATGAACTAAACCCACTCTCCACACCTTTTCATTTGCAGAAGAGAGTTTACCAGCTTTTTTTATGGCTGAGATAAGTTTTTATGTTTTTATGATGTAAATGTATGCTGTTTTTCATAGCAAGTAGCTTAAAACTGATGCAAGTTTTATAAGGACGGGGTCTTTCAAGGAAGAATAATAAAAAAAAAAAATAATTCTTTACAGATTTTTGTTCACATTGGTTGTTTTACTGCCAGGTGTCACACTTTACTTCCTTACTCTCTCTTTATTTCTCACTCCATCACTGCTCAGAGAGCATTGTGAGCCTCCATCACATTAAAAACATGAGAGCACCATAGTCATTTTAATCAGATCATGATATAATATGATATATGGTGGCAGGGAGGCTGAGTGTTTACAGAGAGCGGTCTGTCACAGGTCTTAACAGATAATGTGTCCATAAACACATTATCTGTGTGTTTAGCTAAAAACACTAAAAACTAAAAACTTATCTCTTCACTTTAGCCTTTAACTAGCTCTGACTTTCCAGATACAGGCCTTAAACTCTTTTTTTTTTTTTTCTCACTTTGCTTCGCACTTATGCACTGCTGCACTTCTTTTAAAATTTGTATTTTACTTGATTTTATGCATCCTATGTACTCTATTTTTTAACTTTATTTTTTTTATTATTTTACAGTGGATTTTATTTTCCATCTTACGTTATGCATTCCTCATATTTTTACTATTATTATTCAGTGGGTTTATTTTATTTATCTTATTCTCACTATCATTATCAAGTTTTATGTGAAGCACTTGGTGCATGTAATTTCTCTGTTGTAAAGCACTTTGAGCTGCATTTCTTGTATGAAAGGTGCTATACAAATAAAGTTTATTATTATTATATTATTATTATTAAACAGCCACTTGTCCTCCAGAAGTGTCTGATAACAGTGTCAGCATGAAGTGTAAAATGTAAATGTGATATACTGTAGTGTAGCATGTAAAACTTAAAATGCAGCATTCAAAAACTTCAGGAGTTCATCCTGACTGGAGGCTCCAAACCCCCCAGGTTCCTCCAAACCCCCCAGGTTCCTCCAGGTTCCTCCAGGTTCCTCCAGGTTCCTTCAGGTTCCTCCAAACCCCCCAGGTTCCTCCAGGTTCCTCCAGGTTCCTTCAGGTTCCTCCAGGTTCCTTCAGGTTCCTCCAGGTTCCTCCAGGTTCCTTCAGGTTCCTTCACTATTTTACTTGCTAACTAGATGTTTTGGTTCTTGGGTGGAGCGTCTCCATGAGAGCCGGCTCTGTGTGTTTGCTGGTTTGTGCGTCACAGTGACGGCACTGAGGGGAATTACAGCTCGCACAAAGCAGATTCTGACAATATATAAAAAACGAGTCATGCTGCTGAATTGTTTTGAAGTGAATCTCTTTCTTTATGTTTATCAAACCTTTCAGTTTGAAGTGGAACACCAAAATCCGGTGGGAGGAAACTTACGCTGATGGAATAAAGAAAATTGTATTTTTACCAATAATTGTAGATGTGCGAAATAAAGGGAGAGACTCGTTTGTCATATATAGTCAGAATCTGCTTTGTCGGCGTTCCTTTATGTGCTAGAAGTGATTTTCAGACTGTTCCTCCAGACAACGGCAGTGAATGGAGAGAGAAAAAAAACACAATTCTCCAGTCTGCTCTACCGGAGCAACAGATCACAGAATCACTGATTTGGGGGTTTTATCATGGAGGAAGAGACACGACCCAAGAGACTAAAGCTCAACAGACCTTTAAAAGTTCTGCAGAAGGGAAACCCAGCGTGCACTCGTACACCTGTTAGCACTTTGGTGTTAACAGGTGGAGTTTTTAAAGGTAATGCAGTTTCACACACTAGACTCAGGCATAACCCCCCCTCTACACACACACACACACACACACACACACCCCACCCCTCCACCTGAGCTCCTAGAAAGCGCCTGTGCAATTGTTCAGACTAGAATTTGAGCTCTGCATGTTGTTTACCTGTCAAAGTGTCCGGTGTGAAACTTACAGCCAAAACTGACCGGACCCCCTGGTGGCTGCTGTTAACTTCCAGCCCTCATTACAGTAAATTCCATGTATTTTTCTGACGTGATTACAGTTTTTCACAATTGTCTACACACTACAACTGGAACTTCGGACACAATCACTAAAACCTGAAACTCATGTATCAAATCCCTAAACCAAGTCTGCAAACCTACAAGCACATTTTCTGCTTTTCACTCAGTTTGCAATTCTGTCACACTACACACAGTAATGTGTAGTTTTCTCTCATTCTCTACATTAGGCACAACATTCAAAAACTAAAATCATGTTCATTTGGAAGCACTGCCATCCCAAATGCTTCACTTCATTTACCAACTGGCAACATCTACTCATCACACATATAAACACTAATATCTGAATTGTTCACAGGTGAGGTCTCCTGTTTTTGAGAACAATGTTGCAGTGAGAGCTAGAGGAAGAGGAGTGAGAGGAAGAGGAGGAAGAGGACAAGGAGAACAGTTATCTCAGATGAGATCCGGGTCACTTTAGTTCACCATGTGGTCCACATGGGTTGAGCATGAGGGAGTCTGGGCAGAGAGTCCAGATCAACCTGAGCTTCACTGCTGCTTCCATCATCCAGACATTCAGACATGAGAACAGGCAAGGAGCCTCCTGTCTGCACCATGCTGCTGCTCTTTATACTGTAATACTACATATCAGCAGACCGTGCTGCTGTTCTTTACTGTATAGTATACTGTAGTAGTAGTAATAGTAGTAGTAGTAGTAGTAATAGTCCTACACATCACTATAGGCCTGTGCTACTCAGTGATGGTTGTCTAATGTTACAGTAATGTGTCATTTCATATTGAAAAATTTAAATATTCTTGGACCACAGCCAATCACATCATGTTTTCATGTTTTTAGATCTTCTGCAGAACTGAGAGCTGCCCAGTCTGTGTGAACAGCTTGTGATGTAGACGAGGTGTCCGACCCAATCAGGAGGCAGGATGCAGCCTCTTTTTTTATCCTTTTTTTTTTTTCTTTTTTTACAGAAAACTTTTTTTTTTTCTGTTTTTCACCTACTGCATTGTGTTTTGTATGTAGAACACTTCACATATCCAACACATATTCAAGTGTTGAAATAAAGTATTTGTGATTGAAATAATATTATATTATAATATTTGTGTATATATACTTTACTGTAACAGCCTTTTACAACAGGCTGCTGTGCATGAGTCTAACTCTGAAAATGCAAAAGACATAAGTCTACTGATGAGATATTCATAATAGTGTTTTCTGTTAAGCACATCAGTGTGTAGTCGGTTGTTAGAAAGATGTATTCATTTGATGGTTGTGTGTGTCATTTTATTGCAAAATAACATTTTGAAAGAGATAGATAGAGATGGTTTCATTTTGCCAGTGATTTGTGGAGTTTTGCATTTTGTGTTAGTGGTTTTGTGTTTTGTGTTTTGAGAAAATGAGCCGTAGTTTCAGAAAATGTGTGTAAGCAATTGTGAAAAACTGTATAACGCATGTGCTTGTAATGCGCCGATGAATCGCTTATGATGCCTGAAAATGAACAGAGTAAAATTTTGCTGTTTTGAAATATCTTTTGGTTTTTGTATCCAGGTGATTTAAGTCCAACCTGTGAGAGACTTCTGCAGCAGCTGAGTCACTCTGCAACCGAGCTGTAAAACAGTAATTGTTTGCAAGTAAGAACAGCACCGACAAACTCAGCCAGTAAATTCTGACATTTGCTTTTATGTGTTTTGTCAGGGATTTCCCACTGAGATATGGGAACCAATTCCACATGCGGCGTATTAAAATCCTTTCTTCTACCCTTTGGTCAAAATAAAATTCACTGTCAAGTCTGTTGCTCCTTTTGTGGAAAGTTTCTCTCAAAGATTCAATGCAACGCTCTACTGAAACATAATTAGTTGTTTCATCTTGGTCGGTAGTTAAACTCAAGAGAAATTAGAAAAGTGGAAGAAAAGTTAACAGAATTGTAATTTGATTTGATCTGGAATACTAAGAAGAGTTGGATTATTTGGGATTTTAAGTCTAGACAATGATTCCTTCTTAAATTGGCTTGACTTAATAATTATTCATAACTCATGTTGAGCAAAAATACAGAAGACAAAAGAACAAAAACAATACAAGCTTTCAGATGTGAGGCCAGGTGTGTGTGTGTGTGTGTGTGTGTGTGTGTGTGTGTGGATTACCAGCAGGCTAAACACAGCCTGCAGAGGGTTTTCATGGCTCAAAAGTTCTGTCATCGCTCCCTCGCGGCCCTCGGATCACGTGTCAGAAACGTTTTGTCACATGTTCTGTGTGTCGCTGTGGGTTCGACCCTCACGCTCCTCACTGCGGCTTTCTTCTATGTTAATGATCTGAGAAGAACTGAAGCTTCTTCTGCTGTCGACCTCAGTGGAAGTCACTCTGGAGAGGAGCGTCTACTCGGTGTCTAAAATGTAAAATGTGAATGTTCAGCCTTGTTTGCGGTGAAAGCTCTGATCCGGCAGAGAGACGGATCGTGTAGCGCTCTGCTGTGCTGACGGGAGTTTCGTCTTACCGGCCTCAGGCTCTAACTCTTCAGCTGTGGAGACGCTTTCTACAAACACATGAACACATGAACGCATGAACACATGTCACTGGTGTTTTGATGATTCGCTTCATAAAGCATGTTACAGCTCAGCTTTGTTCCCCCACCCAAAAAAAGACATTCTGCCCTTGTATCCTTTCTAGTCACTAATATCTGTTAAATGGCTAAAATGCATAATCAATCAATCCAATCAATCAATCAATCAAATACTTTATTCATCCCTCAAGGGGCAATTCAAGGCAAGTGAGTTCATGAACAACAAGAAACAACAATATACAATCATTCATACACATCAAGACAAGAAGAAAACAAGAGATATATAAAAATATAAAAAGTAATCAAAGGCTAGGCCACAATATAATAGATACTGTGCAATTCTATCCAGTCCAGAATTGCATGGTATCTATTATGTTGTATAACAAAATAACCTGCTGCTGTGTGGGTTGCTGCAGACGTACGGTGTGATACAGAAGCTGCTGGACAGCCTCTCTAACCTGCTGCACAGGTTTGCAACTGAACGCAAAACTAATCCATACATGTAAATGAACAGCAGACTAAGTGCTTTAACATGAACATTCAAATCCTAACATGCCTCCTTAGGCCCTTCTTACTTATTTAACCAGGCAGAATGGTGAACTTTAACCACTTTCAGGCTATTATACATGATCAATTATTGGAAGAAGCCTAGAGGCCAGAAAACATTCAGTTATAAATCACCAGGATGAAAAACGTAATAATAAATCTATATGAATCATCTACATTTGATGAATTATAGCACGACCCTTAAAACGGTGGCTCGACCCCCTGCGGTGTCCCGCCCCTCGGGTTGAGCACCGCTGTGTTACAGGACGGGAAGCATTTCTGCACTGACAGGCTGAAAGCTGCGGGACACGACAGGTGAGGAGGCTGCAGAGCGACGGATGTGATGACATCACACAGTGAGCTCACAGGAAGCATGAGGTGAGAGAGTGACGGATGTGATGACATCACACAGTGAGCTCACAGGAAGCACGAGGTGAGAGAGTGACGGATGTGATGACATCACACAGTGAGCTCACAGGAAACACGAGGTGAGAGAGTGACGGATGTGATGACATCACACAGTGAGCTCACAGGAAACACAACGCGGTGAGAGAGTGACGGATGTGATGACATCACACAGCGAGGTGAGAGAGTGAGGGAGCTCCGCCTCGCTTCACCAGCTCAACTCACTCAGCCTGAAGTTCAAGTTCAATACTTTACTGCCATGTCAACATGGTTGATTGGGATTTGTTTTGGCAAGTTCACTTAAAGCAATATTCCACTTAGTTTTAACATGGGGGTTATTCGGCTCTGAGAGAGAGAGAGAGAGAGAGAGAGAGAGAGAGAGAGAGAGAGAGACCACATCCACACTAATACATTTTAAAACGCATAATTTTTGCTACGTTTACGCCTGGCGTCCGCACTACTCCGGCGTTTTCTGACCCCTAAAACGGAGACTTTAGAAAACGCTGCTGACCCCGTTTTAGTTCGAAAACTCCAGGATTGTGTTTTAGTCCGGACGGGCGGAAACGGAGACGTTTGAAAACGATGACGCAGACGCCCACGTTCGCTTCCTGATTGGGTCTTATCAGTCACGACGTCCGCCTCGACCGCCTTATACTCGCGTGTTACTTTCAGTAACAGTTCCACCTCGTCGGTCCAAGCAAAGAAATCTCTGGTCGTACTTTTCGCCGTCGCTGTTCTTCCTCCGTAGTATTTTCTGCAACTAAGCAACCAACCGCAGAGTACACAATCTGCTTCCTGTTTACCCCGGCACGCGCATGCCCAGTGTACGTGAATGGTCATGTGATATGCGTTTTCAGGCGTGTTAGTATAGACGGAGATTATTTCTGAAACGCTCGTGTGGACGGAGATCGTTTTCGTTTTAAAACGGCGTTTTAAAACAAAAACGATTATTAAAAACGTATTAGTGTGGATGTAGCCCAAGGCAGATCCAAGTTGGCCGAGTCACGACTGAACTCAGATGACCCACATTCTGTTACTAGCCAAGGAGAGCGAGAGACAACGGAAAACATTATCTGACTGGAGAGAGAGAAAGTCAGAGATAGGAGAAAAGAGAGAGGGTAGAGAGAGAAAGCGAAAGAAAGGTGAGAGTGACAGGTGTGAACAGCGGAGGAGAGCGAGGAGAAAGAGAACGAAAAAGAGAGAGAGAGAGAGAGAGACCTCAGATCCAGAGACGCCCCTGTGAAAACACATCAGTCTCCATTCAGAGCAGGATGAAGCGTCATGGCCGCCCCGCCCCGCCCCGCCCCGCCCCGCCCCGCCCCGCCCCGCCCCGCTCCCTGTCTTCAGCAGCAGGAGCGTCGGTCAGGATCTGCCTGTCAGACTGGAAGAAGGATTACTAAAAGGCTCCTGAAGGCCCATGCTTCATTTGTACTGTGTTGTAAACTCTGGTGTGTGTTTATGTTTACATCAGGCAGCAGGTTGGTGGAGTGACAACCTGATCTCACAAACACATGAACTGAACACGACTGTAACGGGCAGCAGAGTCTCAGTGACAGGCAGGGTGCTGTGGGCGGGTGGAGGACGGAGATGAGTTTGACTTCAATGCCGGAGACCGGAGTTCAATTCCCAGCTTGTACAAAGGAGTCACATTTTTATTTTTTACCTAAAGTCCAAAGCCTTTCACTGACCTTAACCAAGTTGTTTTAGTTTCCTAAACTGAAACGTCAGTCAACCTTTAGCTGAAAATGTCGTGTCCAATTCATGTTTTTGTCACAGAATCCAGTTTGTGGAGGAATGTGATTTTAGACCAGTTCCTGCTCATTTCACAACTTTTTATGAGATCATGTTGTGTAGTGAGACCGTCACCCATGGGACCCGGGTTCAAATCCCCCCCCCCCACCCTGCTGAAGGTTCCTTGAGCAAAACATTGAATCCCTACCAGCTCCAGACCCTGACCTCTGACCTCCCTGTGGAAAAAGAGTGTTTCCCTACCTGGATCAATAAAGAATCGCATTGTGATTATCATTGGACAGGATTTGAAGTGTAATTCCTCACATCATTGATATTATTTTAAAAGAAATTTCAACAGCTGGCCAAGTAATCACTGAGTCACTGGTATTGATCAACAACCCGATCAACCCCTGCACATATATTATGGTCTGTTTGTGATATGGGACAGTTTGTGGATGGGACAATAAATCAAAATTCAATATATCACAATACAAGAATGTGTCAGGAACATGAATGGTGATATCAGCTCCATGTTATTCTGCTGTCAGGAACATGAATGGTGATATCAGCTCCATGTTATTCTGCTGTCAGGAACATGAATGGTGATATCAGCTCCATGTTATTCTGCTGTCAGGAACATGAATGGTGATATCAGCTCCATGTTATTCTGCTGTCAGGAACATGAATGGTGATATCAGCTCCATGTTATTCTGCTGTCAGGAACATGAATGGTGATATCAGCTCCATGTTATTCTGCTGTCAGGAACATGAATGGTGATATCAGCTCCATGTTATTCTGCTGTCAGGAACATGAATGGTGATATCAGCTCCATGTTATTCTGCTGTAGTAATCACTAATGAGACTCTTGACCATCACAGTTTCACAAGCTCTCCATCCAAATTATATTATTGTCACTTTGTAATGACATTTTTAAATTGTTTACATTCTAGCAGCCAATGGCATCGCTGGAAAGATTTGAGTCTCAGAAATAAACAGAATTCTGCACAGTCAGACTTTGTTGTCACTGAACTTTTATTGATCACATCGTATCCTGGCTGTATTGATCCTGAACCTCAGATCACGTATCTAATCGTATCGGGAGATAAACAGATCGTCCGTCACTAGTAAAAAATCTTCAATCGTCAAAAACGAATTGCTGCTTCATTCACCAAATAAATCAGATGAACCTGATCCTGTACAGTCTAATCCTGCTGGAGAGACTTCTCTAATGAGTGTTAATCTGGCAGACAGATGGTGAATGTATGGACAGACAGTATTCACTCTGTACATTACTGACTAACAGGATTAAGAGCAGCCTGCATCACTGCAGGGTTTTGGGACAGTTTGTTATTGGATGCAGAGCGAATGGAAACACCACGACTTCTAATTATTCAGACCATTAAATACATGCGGACCCAGCTGCTGTCACATGACTCAGAGTCAGAGCCTAAAGCAATCTGAAACAATACAACCTCTTATTAGTAATTCCAAGTCAAGTCATACTTTATTTATTTTGTTTATTTAGCACATTTCATTCACAGGAAAACTCAGTGTGCTTTACACACAAAAACAATGAAAATAGCAGCAACATTTTAAAATGGTAGTAATAAGAACAAGCAACAAATTCCAGTCCTTAATTTCATTTTTTTTGGTTTAAGTATTTTTTATTTATTTATTTTATTAAGGATTGGTTTGAAATTCATGCTTATCATTTTGACAGAACAGATCTTAAAGGTCCATCTGGTGTAAACAGGACTCCCTCTCCTCTGTGATGATAAAGGAGTTGGATGTGTATCTAAACATGGTGAAAGTATCAAAACTAAATCCACACAATCCATATTAGAAAAGCGAGCCTCTAAACGAGCCGTTTGGACTTCCGTAACTTTGTGGCGTCACAAAGGTTCGCTCATTATCATTTCTGTAAGAAATAATAGACTAACAAAGTGTTTTTTTCAAAGCGGTCGAGCGGTCGTCATCGTTTATTACCGGAGAGTTTTCCCTACCTGTAGCCGCCGGGCCGCGGCGTCTCACGTTTCGCTCTCGAAACGGTTAGCCGATCGGAACGGAGGGTCGTTAATATTAATGAGCCTTAAAGACACGGCGACAGAAACGGCCTGTTCTTGGTAAGGCTCAGAGAGATGCTGGAAAATGAACGTGGAGAAATGGATTGAGAGTGTTTTTGGTTCATGACACCACACACACAGCTTTGAATGGACAGAAAGACACAAAATAAAACTCAGTGGAGAATATGGAGCTTTAAAAATCCACCCCAGGATGTGATGTGACGACCTTGAGCGCATCAAGAGGAAACTATAACTCACCTTCCTACTGTTCCTTTGTTGAATTTCAACAACACAACATCTGTCATGTGCTGGAGGCTTTTATCAAATGAGTGTTTACATGCTGTGTGCAGCGTGGGTCGGCCTGAAGGGAACTGAACCCCCGACCCTGCAGTGTGACCGCCGGCCTCTACAGGGAGCGGGACCAACACCAGATCAACTTTCTCCCAAAACTGGAATCCAGAAAATCAAGACTTTGACTTTTTTGGATCAGAATATTAGCTGGAGCTTCAGTGCTGCTCATTCTGAATCGCAATATGTTTCCATGTATGGAGGGTAAACATCAATCTTTACAGTAAATGGTATCAGACTGATTTAAGTTATGAGAACACAGTCTTTTATAGGAAAAAAAGAAAACAAATTCATGCTTTTCTGAAAGTGTCATTGATTTCTCTTCATGTTGGTTCTGATGATAATCACTGGAGGTCAGTTTGACAAACTTATTATTTACCGCTACATCACTGTTCATATTCCATAGAAAATGACTCTCACTGCTGCCAGTGTCCAGAGTCAGTCTCCTATTCACTGATTATGGACGACCTCAGTGGGAATTGAACCTCCAACCCTTCTCAGGGATTTGATCTCCAGATGACAGATGTAGTGCTGGACCCGGTCGGTCGGTCGGTCTGAGCGCAGCAGCAGTTTGCCACAGCTGTCTCATCGTCTCAGCGTGCAACACTACAGTTAGTTTCACTTCCTAAATCCCCAGTATTGTAATTCAAATGTGTATCATCCCAAGGGGGAAATGGGTTCTGCAGTCAGGTGACAACACAAACACATCAGCCAGGTATCTGCATAACAACAAAACAAGATCACATCACAGGTGGAACTGCTTCACTCCGTACGGAAAAGTGCAAAAAGAGCAAATGTTAAAGTAGCAAGAAAGTTCATGAATAAGTGAAAGCTGTTTGTGTTCAGCCTGCAGAACAAAGGAGCAAACAACCAATCACAGCGAGCGCCAGGGTCAAAACTTTAAAATATATAAAAAAATATTCCTGCATGAGAATGAGTTTCTATAGAAGTTTGGTAGTTTCTTCTCTCCTGGCTTCCATTAAATCTGTTGACTGGTGCCAAGGAGGCCTGTAGTATGTGTTTACCTGCTTCTGATTGATTGATTGATTGATTGATTGATTGATTGATTGATTGATTGATTGATTGATTGATTGATTTCTTTCTTTCTTTCTTTCTTTCTTTCTTTCTTTCTTTCTTTCTTTCTTTCTTTCTGTCTGCTCTTTCTTTCTTTCTTTCTGTCTGCTCTTTCTTTCTTTCTTTCTTTCTTCTCTCTTGTTGTGGTAATTGCCGCTGTTGTTTTTTAGTTAAAATTCTTGGGAAAATTTATAAAACAAAAAGAAACAAGAAAAGGTTATTTTAAATCATTTAGAGAGTTCTATTTAAATGGGATATTTATATATAAGGTTGTTTGTGATGGTGAAGCTGTGCATCCGGTGTGTGTGTGTGTGTTGCGGTGTGCTGCAGGATCAGGCGGTGTGTGTGTGTGTGTGTGTGTGTGTGTGTTGCGGTGCGCTGCAGGATTGGGCGGTGTGTGTGTGTGTGTTTGGGTTTTCCTGTCATTTGCATGGAGCCTCTTGTCTCGACCTGCGTGCTGTAACTGAACTGCCGTCGTTCAGATGGTCCGATGATGGAGGCTGAACGTCCACATGCAACGGTTGGAAGATGTTATCAGAGGGGCGGGGTAGGGGTGTGTGTGTGTGTGTGTGTGTGTGTGTGGGGGGGGGGGGGGGGATGTGTGGGTGGGGTGTTGGGTGGGGGGGGGGGGGCAGCAGAGCGCGACGCCCCGCCTGCAGCCTCAGACTGGACCCAGCCGCTGTGAGGAAGCTGATAAGGCTGCGAGTCACTTCCTGTCTTTACGTTGAAGCGTTCAAACGCTTCAAGAATTAAGCCACGCCCACCTCTAGCCCACGACCCCCCCCCCCCCCCCCCCCCTCATATCACCCTGCTCTACTTGTTCTAATTTGCTTCCTGTTATGAAAAACAAGCCCTCATTTCCTTACATAGCACATTTCTATCGTACAGAACCATGCTGGAGAGCCGGGTGCTGTGACCTCTGACCTCTGACCTCTAATCTCTGACCTCCTTCCTGTTGGCTGCTTGTAATGTTGCTGATCTGGGAACTGAAGCTGATTCTGCTGCTGTTCTGTCTGTGAGACGCTGAGTGGATCCAATGAAGTCTGACAAAATAAACTGCTGTAAACATCACTTCAGTAGATCCTGAACCGTCTGTCTGTCTGTCTGTCTGTCTGTCTGTCTGTCTGTCTGTCTGTCTGTCTTCTGTCTGTCTGTCTGTCTGTCTGTCTGTCTGTCTGTCTTCTGTCTGTCTGTCTGTCTGTCTCTCTGTCTGTCTGTCTGTCTGTCTCTCTGTCTGTCTGTCTGTCTGTCTGTCTGTCTCTCTGTCTGTCTGTCTGTCTGTCTGTCTGTCTGTCTGTCTGTCTGTCTGTCTCTCTGTCTGTCTGTCTGTCTGTCTGTCTGTCTGTCTCTCTGTCTGTCTGTCTGTCTGTCTGTCTGTCTGTCTTCTCTCTGTCTGTCTGTCTGTCTGTCTGTCTGTCTGTCTGTCTGTCTGTCTGTCTGTCTCTCTGTCTGTCTGTCTGTCTGTCTGTCTGTCTCTCTCTCTGTCTGTCTGTCTGTCTGTCTTCTCTCTGTCTGCCTGTCTGTCTGTCTGTCTGTCTCTCTGTCTGTCTCTCTGTCTGTCTGCCTGTCTGTCTGTCTGTCTGTCTCTCTGTCTGTCTGTCTGTCTGTCTCTCTGTCTGTCTGTCTGTCTCTCTGTCTGTCTCTCTGTCTGTCTGTCTCTCTGTCTGTCTGTCTGTCTCTCTGTCTGTCTGTCTGTCTCTCTGTCTGTCTCTCTGTCTGTCTGCCTGTCTGTCTGTCTGCCTGTCTCTCTGTCTGTCTGCCTGTCTGTCTGTCTGTCTCTCTGTCTCTCTGTCTCTCTGTCTGTCTGTCTGTCTGTCTCTCTGTCTGTCTCTCTGTCTGCCTGTCTGTCTCTCTGCAACAAGTCACTGGAGCGATTCATAAAGCAAGAAATGAATCCTGGGTATTATTTATTTTCACTGGCCTTTTCTTAAATGTTTAATGATTATACTTTAACTATACTTGTGTATTATGCCGTTACACTTTTATTTGTGTCTCACGTTGTTTTATCGTTCTATCATCTGCTTCATAGTGTTGTGAAGCACTTTGTAACTCTGTGTTTTGAAAGTTGCTGTATGAATAAAGATTTACTCACTTATTTACTCTGGTTATTGTTTCTGTTTTGTGAAACAGCATCTTCAGTCTGTCATCTCATCTGAAAACAAGCAAACAAAGAGCAGGAGCTGCACCCCCCCCCTTCCTCCACCCTCCACCCAGACCACATATCCTCACTGCTAGGACCTCCCTCCCTCCCCCCCCCCCCCACCGCCCCCGCCCCCCTCTCTACCCTTGGAGCCCAGCCAAGTCGACCCCCCCCCTACACACACACACACACACACACACACACACACCCGTCCGTCCGCTGCTCCGCTGGCTGAGTTGTGGACGGAGGCTTCTGGGTCAGCATGAGGTTACTGTGCATACTGCTGCTTTATGGGTAAACACATTGCACAGTGACCAGAGTGAGTGTGTGTGTGTGTGTGTGTGTGTGTGTGTGTGTGTGTGCTGAGAGGTCTCCATTTTCTGTAAAACAAAGGAGGGAAGCGTCCTGCTGACACTAAGAGCTCAGAATCACAAACTTCTGACTTTTTCTGATTAAAACTGAGTTCCCGAATGAAATCCAATGTAAACAATGTACTTGTGCAAATGTGCATTGAATTCACATTAACAAAGTGTCGTGGTTTGCACGTGAGCGCAGAAAAGAAACTGCACAAGTCTGCAAGCCGTGACTCTTTCTGTCCACACACCCCTCTGCACACTGTTGATGTGAATTCATGCATATTTGCACATCATGTACATTGTCTGCTTTATTATTGCTTTATTGATTTATTGCTGCTGCAACAAGCTAATTTCCCCACAGGATCAATAGAGTGTCATCTTATCTTCGCCACATACTCATGATCTTTGAATGTTGCTTTATGCTTGTGGTGTGTAATTAAAAAAAAAAAAAAGAAAAAAAGAACCTCTTGGGGTTAAATATTTCATAAGACAGAAAGTCCACAGCAGTCTTGGCAGCTCAGATGTTTGACTGAACTCCACCCAGATAGAAACTTAGAACTCCAACTCACGATTTATAGATGTAGGAAATATTCCACCCCGTGCCCAGCGCTCCATACATCACTGCAGATGGGAACACAGAGCTTTAATATATACATCAGACTGGCTGCACACACCCAGCAGCTGCAGCCAAACAGTCTGAGCCAAGTCACACTCATCAGTTAAGACACAATTCACCACTTAAAACATTCTGGATGATTTGGTTAATGACTTCATTCTGTGTGGAAATCAACAAAGAAAATATATCTTGGTTTGAACTGTGTCACTACTGCTGCTTCACAGCAGAAGATCTGTTACTTTGCTGATATTTTACTGAAGTAGAAGTAAAAGTACCGGTGTAAAAATCTACCGGTAAAAGTAAAAAGTGTGTGATTTAAAATGTCCTCAGAGTAAAAGTTCCTGAGTTCCTCTTTAGAACAGAGAGCGTTGTTAGCTGTGATCTTTTCCATGTGATTCTAACAGGAGAGAGGTCAGAGTTCAAACTAGATTCTTTTCACTGGAAACATTAGAAACGAGGAAAAAAAAAGTGCAGAAACAAAGTAAAGTCAGATTCCTCTTCTCACTGTGGATGGATCCACAGTTTGTCAGTTTCTGTTGATCCAGTTTCTGGTGATCCAGTTTCTGTTGCTGATGGAGAGACACAATCTGTTCTGTAATGGATGGATTTAAAATGTACTGAAGGACAAAACTGCAGGAGAGATGGACTGAAGGGAAAGTCAAATTACTGACTACTAAAAAATACTAAAAAGTATAAGTACACAAAAAGCTCCTTAGTTACAGTAACAGGAGTAAATGTAAGTAGTTTCTTCCACTCTTGTAAAAATGTAAAGTATGAAAGCAGCAGGAAGAGTTTGAGCACTAAACTTGACTTTGTGTATGAATATGAGCTATATGAGCTCTAACAGAACAGACTGGAGTTCAGCTCATTCTGCCTCTGACTGAATAAACATTATAAAGCAGCAGAGAGGCGAGAACAACCCACATTCATATCATTTATCAACTTCTATAAACACAAATACTATCGCTGAAAAGCTTCTATAAATATCTGCCGAGCTGCGGCGTGACGCTGCCTTCAGGTGCTGTCGGAAATATGGGAATTACGAGCTGCGGCACACCGACGACCAAACAAAGTTGGGAAAGTGGGATTTTTTCTTGCATGGAAGCCGTGCCGACAACTAATGGTAAATGATGTATTTTATATTCATATTCATATTTATTATGTTATTGTTTGGAGTTCTGTGTGATGTTTCTGTCACTCTCTGTTTAGCCTTTACTTGTCACAGGGTAAAACATGCAAGACAATATTCAACAACTTTTGACTCATAAATTAAAACATCAAATACGCTGATGTGTATTTTGTCTTCTTCATTCTGCAGTCCAAAGTCTCTCTGCTCTTACAAAAAAAAGAGCTTCAGTAATCCTAAAAGGATAATATACAAATACAACAGTAAAACTAAACATGCAGCAACTACCGGTGAAAACTTAAACCACAGAAAATCCTTTAGTAATACCAGAGGAGTGCTGTAGTATGGTAGGGTACTATAAACTACCACAGGGACACTATAACTCCTTCTTCTTCTTCTTCTTCTTCTTCTTCGCTGTAGGTGAACAGAGTAAAAACTCACTCATCCTTATATCGTGTCTCAGTGTGCTAACTGCCAGTGAAATTGAACTATTCCTCATTTTGCTGAAGATCCCAATAGGAATATTATAGCGATTTTTCTGTATTTCCTAAAATAAAACAACCTCAAAATACTATATATAGCTTAGGAGGAGACCCTGAAGGCAGCACAACCTCTCTCTCTCTCTCTCTCTCTCTCTCTCTCTCTCTCTCTCGCTCGCTCGCTCGCTCTCTCTCGCTCTCTCTCTCTCTCTCTCTCTCGCCCACCTCTCATGAACCCGGTGACTCGTCTGCAGATGAAAACAGGCCCGGCGAGCGGAGAATGTTCCGGCAGCCTATAGGAAACCAGAGCGGCGCTGCGTCCACACTGCTCTGTTTTTCTTCCCCCCCCCCCCCCCCCCCCCGCAACCTGATGAATTCATGTAACATTCATAGAGAGAGTATGCATCTTTAATTAAGGGGATCCAGCCTGAAGAATCAAAACACTGGGGAAAAAACATATATACTTTTCACTTAATATGTTAGAGATTTGTTTCAAGATGTAGGACGACGATTTTCCTGCCTTAGCTGGATAATAAAGTTCTGTTCTGTTTTTCTCTCTATTCTATTCTATTGAAAAACTGGTAATAAAATGTATTTGCACTTGATGTAGATTCATTCTGGAAACTGGAGATACATTTTCTTAGACGCAGATGCCTTTCAAAGTATATTGAAAAACACATTTTTTCCTCTCAAAATACATTTGAGTAACTATCATCTACATGTACAGTTTTTGTAAACATCTCCGCACATTTTCTCCTGTTTATTATCTGTTTCCCTGCAGTTGGGACATCAGCAGACAAAACAGCGACTTTCTGCCATAACAAACAACATATCAGCTGAATTCTTGGAGTTGCTGCAGCCTTCCACAGGAATGTCCTGTGCATACATTGATATTCAACAGTCGACCAAGGTGGGGGCAGGGAGCGCTATAGGGACAAAGCTGCACACACACACACACACACACACACACACACACACACACACACACAGCACTATCAGCAGCACTTCACCACGTGGAAACAAAGGAAGCCAGCGGCCTCAACAGAAACACCGGCTGCTTCTGAAGAGAGAAACGTCTGAACTGCTCTGAACTGGTTCTGGAGATAGAAGTTATTCTGAGAAAACTCACGGCACCTCATTACGCTCTGATGAAGGTTTTGTACCGAAACGTTCGATAAGAAATAAAAGACGCAGCAGAGATTAATTTTGTGGAATCTGCGTTTGTTTTGTGATTTGATCTGGATCTTTCCCAGCTTTCCATTTTTATCATAAGATAGTTTCTGTAATGCTGATTTTCTTTTCCCTCTCTCTCTCTCTCTCTCTCTCTCTCTCTCTCTCTCTCTCTCTCTCTCTCTCTCTCTCTCTCTCTCTCTCTCTCTCTCTCTCTCTCTCTCACACACACACACACACACTTCACTCCCTCTGTACAGCCGGAGACACACACATCAGCTCACTGAGCTGCAGCGAGATAAAGAACCGGCCATGATGAGAATAATTATTCTGAAATGATGATGAAATTCAGTGGAGCAGTCCAGTGGAGCTTGATCTGTAACAGACACACACACACACACACACACACACACACACTGGTGACCTACAGTATGTACAGGACAGGAAACTTATTTGGCTCATAATTCCCCAAATCCCCGCTCTGCTTTCAGTTTCTCACTCCCAGCTGGATGTTCAGAATACCACAGGACTCAGGTGAGGGTTGGTTACCTGTAGACCAGACCAGTGGTTCCCAAAGTGGGGTGCGGGGACCCCCAGGGGCCCTTGAGGAAATTCTGTTCTATCGAACAACAGAAATCTTCTCAGATGAGAATGTGTCTGTGGTCTAACGCAGCGGCTCTCCACCTTTTTGTCTCCAGACTCCATAAAGCGAAGCGACGTCTCTCCTCCATTCAGCTGATTAAAGATGCTGAAAACTATTCAGCATTTCACAAGAAAAAAGCAAGAATGAGGAAAAAAAATCAGAAAAAACAGAAATATGCTTTTTCTTATCCCATAAATCATCTCGCGACCGCCCCCAAAATTATCTCTTGGGGGGTCCCGACCCCCAGGTTGAGAACCACTGGTCTAATGCAGATCTATCTGGGGGGACTACACTATCTTACCAGCCACAGACAAACATTAGGGACATGAGAGACGGCGGCCATGTTGGATGTATGTATAAATAATCTAATTGGGACTGAAAATGTTGCTGCTGCCACAAACCCAGATCAGACCAGACCGGCCTCCTGGTTCAGAGGCTTTTCCTGAAAACAGAGCAGCCCCCCCCCCTCAAACACACACACACACACACACACACACACACGGTATGGCTGATGAGCCTGCATGGTGTTTCGTCTCATTAGCGCTGTAAGTGTATAAATGCGGTGGACGTCTGAATAGCTGCAGGGGGAGGAGGCTCCGCCTGCAGAGGCCTCACGCGAATCCAACGCACCCCCGCCACGCCCTCAGCGGAGACACCCGCCCGGGGTGGAAGGGTGCATGTGGGCATTTGTCATTTGTTTTTAACACATCTGTGTGTCTGCAGGGGGCCGGAGTCTGGAATCAGGGAAACCAAGAACTACAAGTCTGAAAAGTCCAGAATCACAAAGAAAACCCCAAAGTCTGCGACTGAAGAGAAACTGTCAACTGAATGGTGGAAAAGTCTCAAATCACAAGGAAACCAGCAGCTAAAAGTCTGAAAAGTCTCAGGGAAACTGACCATGCTGTCAGACTTTCCAGACATTTAGCTGGCACTTTTCCTTTGATTGCTGACTATTTAGTTGGCATTTCTCTGTGACTTTTCAACATTTCAAGGGAAAAGTCTGGAATCAAAAGGAAACTGACGGACTAAATGAGTGGAAAGTCTTACATCAGAGAGAAACCGCCAACCAAAAAGTCTGCAGACATTTCCCTGGCAGTTTCTCTGTGATACCAGACAGGGAAACCTGAAATGTCTGAAAAGTCAAGAAATAAAACATGTTGTCTGTTATCCCTCTGACTCCGGACTATTCAGAAGCCTGGAGGTGCATCTGCTCCTTCTCAGCATGAAATAACGTGATAAAATAGACTGAACTGCAGCAGATGGTGTTAAGATGAAGAATTTCGCTAAATCTGATCTGCCAAATGAAGTGTGACTACTACAGCACAAATGTAAATTCTGTCACATACAGTAGGTAACCTGCAGGCTGACAAACTGCTCACACCTTTACAGACCTGATACTCCAGTTTTTAGAGATATTGAAGGATGAAGCTCAGGTAAACAGTTTTTGGAAAGTAACACAAATGTGTTGCATCTCAAACTAGAGAACTGGATGTTAAAGACGACACATCCTCTGTTTCTGGAGAGATGATTGGTTTCAGTTTGTGCAGAGAGAGAGAGAGCGAGAGAGAGAGAGAGAGACTCCTGGGAAACAATGTCTGGAACAGTTGTAACCTCAGTCCAAATGACTCATGTAATTATCCTCAGTTCTGCCTCAGTCTGCAGTGGAAAATGTTTTATAGCGGCAGGCGAAGCCTCGGCTGCAGCGCTGCAGCAGATCAGCTCTGGACGGAGAACGCACCTATTTATAGAAGGATTACTCAGAAGAGGCTGAAAATATACATGGTGTTAGAGTTTTATTAAGCCAGGTAGTCCCACTGAGACCGGGACACTTCTTCATGAAACCAGCATCAGTATAAAAAGTTGCAGACGAACAGCGGGCAGCGTGTAAAACTGACGACTTTATGGGTCTCGTTGGGGAGTTTGTTCAGCCTGAGGAGATGCGTGTGCTGCGTGTTACAAGTTCCAGGTTTCTAGGTGAAATGTGGTGGGAAAGGTAAGGTGTAAATATGACAGCGCATCATATCGCCCCCTAATGGACAAATTATGCCGTTTCTATCATGCAGCTTTCTCGTTTTCACGCCAAAATGAGCAAAAAGTTACGGATGTATGACGAGTTTTTGAGCAAAGTTCAGGAGATTAAAGTCGACAATTAACTGAATATGAACTGCAGATTTATTAATGTGCTGTGCATCTTTTGACTCATCTCTGAGCTTTCCACAAACTTAGTGAAGACGATGAACACACTTGGCGAATTTTAGGAATCTGGCGCCAATGGTTACTTTTTGTGGAAAAAACCATTATGGTGGACAAAAGTTTGAATAACTGTAATTTCTTCCTCTTTAAAGATATCAGCTTCAGCCTTGGTGAGACGGTTCGCTGTTATGGTTTGGACAAATGTGAAAAGTTTCATGATGATGTGACACTTAGTGGGGAAGTTACAGTAGATTAAATTTAAAGTGCAAACAAGAAGAGAAATGTCATGTTTTGGCCACATAAAAGTTAAGTGCAAAAATTTGTTGCATAAGTGCATAAAAGGCAGCAGTCCAGCAGCAGAGCGGCAGGGTCAGAGGTCAGGGGTCAGGGGTCAGGGGTCAGGTCTAAATAGATGTCTGCTAAACAAAAGCAGTGGCGGTTTCCTCAAGATCCTTCGTAATCCAAGTAGTTCTATTTAAAGTATCTATGAGAATTAAACTGCTGGACCAAAGTGATTTATCTTCTACGTAAATTATGGGACGTTTAGTCTGATCTTATTTATTTAAGGAAAGCAGCAACTTCCATTTTATCCAGTTACAGTTTTAATGTAAACTTGTATCCTAAATATATCAGCTGAAGCAGAGACAACGGTGGACACAGAACCACTTGGTGAAGTCAAACACCTTACACACAAAATGTTGTCCGAATGATTTTAATTTTAATTTTACAGCAGCTCATTCCTCCCCGTTCCTCAGGCTGTCACCGGCAGACTTTGCTGTGTTTGAAAACCCAGCTGTTGCCCCGTCGTGTTGTCAGCTGATCTGCAGTGTCTCGATGAACTCGTTCCCCTCCTCGCAGCGTCTGCAGCGCCGAACGCCCTCGCCGCCCTCGCCGCCCCGGCCGCCTCTTATCAGCAGCAGCAGCACACATGCCGCGTTGATGATTAATCGTATGTATATACAGTAGATCTGCTGCTTCCTGCTGCAGAACATGTTTCACCATACAGGAAAGTGAGAGTTGAGTCAATAGTTGTGCTGTAAAGTTTCTAAGAGTTGTTAAGTGCTGATTGTACGGAAATTGACCTTCAACAGTTATTATTTTATTACACTCGCATTGACAGAGAGAGAAAGAAAACTGACTCACTGACTGTAAAAGTCAGTGGACACGACCCGGCCATAAAAGCAGGGCGACACGGTCAGACCTGGCAACCCAGGGAGGCAAAATCTCATGTTATACAATATGAGAGACATGAAGACACAAGAGCGACTTACTGTGACAAAATATGTCAGATATGGATTGAACCATATAAGTCTTTGATACTGATTTTTAAACTGAAGTCACCAATAATCAATATTTTGTGCCGATATTCAATATCTTTAAATTTGACCATTTTCATGCAAAAAAAAACCCTCCCAGCATTCAGTGTTTCCTCCACAGTTTTCTTGTCATCAGGGTGAAAAAGCCTCTGAAACATTTAAACCATCATGGGACACTAAAACTCTCCACTGGAACCTCCATACCGCTGATATCTGATATCTGATATCTGATAAAAGGCCGATATGGAGCTGATGTATCAGTCAGACCCAACAGACTCCTCAGCCTTCAGAAAGTTCCCTGTTTATGTGGCGAGGTGAGTCGTGTTTTATTATCGTCACATGAAGGGAAGCGGGCCGAAGATCACTGCAGAGTCAAACTGTTGATTTGAGTCTGAAGGTCTTTCATTCTGTCACTTTCTGTTTGGCAGCGTGTGAAATCTCCTCGTTATACCAGTAAAATATCAGAGAGAGAGAGAGAGACAGGCAGAGAGAGAGAGAGGGGGGAGGGTGAGAGACATAGAGAGAGAGAGAAAGACAAGAAAGAGGGAAGGAGGAAGGGCGAGAGTCAAAAGAACCGTGAGATGGAGAGAGAGAGAGAGAGAGACAGATTCTATGAGAGTGAGGGCGAGTGACATAGGGAGAGAGGGAGAGAGAGAGAAAAGAAAGAAAGACAAGGAGGGAGGGCAAGGGACACTGAAATAGAGAGAAGACAGACTTTGAGAGAGGGAGGGAGGGCGAGAGTCAGAGAAACAGATGGTGAGAGAGAGAGAGAGATACTATGAGAGAGAGAGAGAGGAAGACTGAGGGACATAAAGACAGAGAGAGAGACAAGAAAGACAGAAGGAGGACGGGGGAGAGTCAGAGGATCAGATAGTGAGAGAGAGATACTATGAGACAGAGAGGGAGGGCGAGAGACATAGAGACACAGAGAGAGAGAGAGAGAGAGAGAGAGAGAGCGTCTCCCTGTTGGTCTGGTGGAGTTCAGGCTGATCTGCAGTCAGTTTTTCTCTGCTCCGCCCGTCTCTTCACATCCTGCTGCAGAAATGAAACCTCTGTTCAGCTCAGGAGGAAAAAAAAATTAAATCTCTCCCCCACTTCTGAGAAACGACAGGTGACTTCCGAGCGGCGGCAGGGGGGCGGCAGGGGGGCGGCAGGGGGGCGGCAGGGGGGCGGGGCTTATCACCGACAGGACAGGACGTTACAGGGAGCAGAGTTCTCACACCAACAGATCTGGTGCACCTTGGTCACATGTCCAGCTGCTTCATCTGTCAAATCAAATCAAACTGTTTGATTGACAGGTTAGACAGTGAACATGACTCTGGTAATGTTAGGTTGTGGTTAAGGTTTGGGTTGAGATTAGGTTTGGGTTGATTTTTTTTTAATGAAATCATCTCACTGCACTGGCAGATAATTTTACCGCTTTCAACAAATGTGACTTTTTTTTTCAGGAGAATGTAACTTGTTTCAGGACATTTACATAAAACTGTATTTTCTTCATTGTTTTTGATGATTTCTTGAAAGAAGTCATATTGGTATGAATCAAGTGAAATGTATTGAAACCAGCAAGATTATCTGCCAGAGCAGTGAGATAATTTGACTGAAAATATCATGAAATAATCTTGCTATGGTCTGGAAACAAGATAAAATCACTGGACAGCTTGTCATTTTTTACTCACTGCTGAAAACTTCTTTGCATGAGTCTGGATTCAAACTCGGGGGCCGAGTCAAAGGCAAGTTTATCCAAACTGTGAAGCTCAGCCTCCATGTTTGTGACAGAATCCAGTTCAGACCAGGTTCCTCCTCCAGTAAAGGATTCTGGTCCAGCAGCAGGAATTGTTCTGGACATTTCCACCTGTTGGTCATGTAAAGGTTAGCTAACGCTTCAGTTTAGCAGCTGAAACAGTTAGCTTCAGGTTAGCTTCAGGTTTTGCTCACGGTTCAATAAATGAAAGCTTGTTGTCATGAGTTGGGAGTTGAACCATCCGCCCCCCGACCTCCGACCTCCGACCTCCACACCCTGACTGTCCACCATCAAACTACTTCCTGTTTCCTGTCCTGTCTCCTCCAGCTGATCCTTTCTGGTTTCTAACACTTTTCAGCAGAGTGGACTGTATTTGCCTCAGGTCGCCTAATATAGGAAATATTTCACTCCCATCTGGTCAGATAGTTCAGTCCACAATCCTTCATCATAAAGCCAAACACTCCTATAGGTTAGAGAAGCATGCTTGTATTCAGACGGATTCTGGTTCAAATCCTGGACCAGCTGGGAAAATCTAGATTGGGAAAGTGAATAAGAAATTAAATGTGTGTCAGTTCTTTGAGACACTTTGACTGCAAGAACCACAAACTGCCTGCGAAACCTTCAGCTGTGGATGCACGGAAACTTATTAGATCTAATATTTCTTGTCTTCTAGGCAATAGCTTAACCAGCTGTGAGATGCAAGTGTCTGTTGTCCCCCTTCCCTATCCCAACCCCACCCTTTTCTTATTTTTACTCTGCACTTTTATGTTTTGTAATGCAGACTTCTTATTGGTGAAAAAAACAATAAAAATGTTGATCACAAAAAAGAAAGAGCCACAAACTGCCTGAGGTCCACAGAGAGCGTGCATGCTGTGAACACCGTGAACCCCGGAAGTACGAATCCAGTATTAGGTCAAAAGGAGGAAGGACCAGGATGGAAAAAGTCCAGGACTGGTTGGTGCTAGCATTGACGCTTCCTTCATATGCAAGCAATATGTGTTTTTAAATTAATCCAGAAAGAAAGAAGGAAAAAAAGAAAGGCAGAAAGAGGCAAACAAACCACAAAAGGAGACTTAACATGAAGGTTACTGGTTCAAATCCCCGGACTGTCTGGGAAAATGTGGGTCGAAAAATTGAGTAGGTAAAGCACTTCCCGCTGCTGAGGAGCCCTGGAGCAAGGCAGCGAACCCCCAGCTCAGTGTCCGGCAGCTGTCAGGTGTAAATATGTGAAACTGTGTGAATGTGAAGCCGCTCGGTCTCAGTCACGCTTCCCTGAATAGATAAACTATTGAAAAAGCCCCTCGGCACCGCTTGATTAAAACGAGCGGTGGCAGGATCTCAGCCCGCCCGCGCTTCACGCAGCCAACTCTCCTCACGTTTATTTTTGGTTTAGCGATTTGTCCGTTTCTCTCTGGGAAACGGCTCTGAAACCGAAAGCAGAGACTTGTGAAACACATTGACTCAGACCAGGAGTTACACCATGTTCTCATTTCACAACGCTGATATTCTATGAGAAAGAAGCGCTTTCCTGTTTGCATAAGATGATTGCAAAATTAAATGGATGGAAAATCACACACATGATATTGGTTTTGCACTCGTAAATATGTGATCATCATTGTTTTTGTCTGAAGCTGGGAAGAAATGTCCGACCGGCCCGTTTCCTTTTGACTAACTGGTAAAGTTTGGATTTTCCATGCGGGAGAACTGAATTCGTGGAGGGAAATTACAACCAGCCACAAGCCAGATTTATTCTTTTCTACCAGTCACTTTGGAAGGAAACTACAGCAGGCGTCGCTTGGAGTCACATTCTGTTTTAATCATCTAGTTGGCCGGTAAGATGGTGAGAGTGTCAGGTGGGTTTTGGGTTGAACAGTCACTGTGCACAGAGGAATGAGTTTTCTACCTGCTGCCAGCATCCAAAACCCGATTCTCCTCCACAGAGTGAAGCTCCAGACCGGAGCAGAGACTGGAAGCCTCTTTATTAATTTATAACTCCACGCTCTGCGATAAGGAAGAGTGAACTTTGCCCTGAAGACTGAGTGTACAGTTCCAGCGTACTGCTGTTGTTCTGAAAACAAACGGACTGGACAAACAAACTCCACACCTCCAGCCTCGATAAGAGAACTGAGCGCTGCGCTGGTCAAGGACAGTCGCTCGTGAGGCATTATGGGTCCATTTAACAGTTTGTTGTGTTTTTCTTCTTGGTGGATAACCGGCCAGTCGTAGACGAGGTGACGTCACCTCCAGATATTTCCAGCAGCTACAGTGGAGTTTGATATGAGAAAATGTTTCAGGATGTAAAACATCAGCGGTAAACGTCAGGTTTTGGTGTCAGTCCCTCAGAATCAAAGAGCGAGGGCTTCTTTCTAGAGCCGCCATTTTGCACCAAGAGACGTTCAACAATCATACAGGGAGAAATCCATCGTAGAAGAGGAGAGAGACCAGTTTCTCCACCACAGGAGCAGGAGGGAGACCAGCATGCACTGCAACAGGACATGTTGGGTTTAAGTAAGGGGCGTGGCCGCAATCATAAACACGACCCAATGTTCACAAACTCACAAACGGGCAGATAAATATAGCTAGATATATTTATCTGCCCGTATGCCCACCTTTGATTGAAAGCAGCAAGTTCCCGCCCCCTCTGTGGAGGCTGTCGACAGGCAGACGGCAGGTTGAGGGAAAGTGGGTTCACCAAAACAGAAAATGACAACACTTCATCACTAAATGTATTGAACATCACAGATTGATGAGAGAGCTAAAGTTTTCCTTTAACCTCATGAGCTGCATCACCTGACCCTTAGACGGCTTCCTGTTGGCTGGTCCACAGTCCAGATTAAAAACAACTGATTGGGTCCCAGACTGTTGATTGATCTGCCTGAGGAGCTCAGACTGCTAAATCTGGATCATCTTTTAAATCACTCCTTACTACTCACTTTTATAGATTTGCTTTAAGTAGCCGAATGGTCTTTTATTACTTGTTTCAAAACTCCCAGTTATGACTTACTCTTGTTTCCTTGCTTCAGTTGATTTTCCTGTCGGTTTTATCAGTTTTCCCTGACAAAAAGTCACATGAGAAAACCCACATGTGGATTCAAAGACCATGTGCTTCATGTGCAGGTGTTCAGAGGCAGTGTGAACATGGGGAATTTCCCATGTGAAAATGCCTTTTTCACCTGTGAACGTCATATAATAATCATATAATATAATGGCAGGTGAAATGTAGAAAGAAACATTTCTCACCATGAATTGAATTCACATGTGAAAATGTTTCCCAAAAGCACATTTGCTTTGAATTCACATGTTTTCACATTATTGTTTTGTTGCCCCTCTGCAAAGCGTTTTGAAACTGTTTTGAAGTGTTATGCTATATCAATAAAGTTCTTTATTATTGTTATTATTCTTGCTGTTGTTATAACATGTATATATTTATGTATTTACTTAATAATAATTTCTGTTAAACGGGGTCGCTGCGCTCCGGAGCGCATCAGCAGCCAATGGACGCAGCGGCTGCTGATGACGTCAGGCTGCTGCGCGCCCCCGCCCCGCCCCCCCGGCATGGCACGGCTCGGCTCTGTCACCGCGCAGAGGGATGGAGGAGCGGAGGAGGTGATGGACTGCGGAGAGCCGGGCAGAGAAAAGTTCAGCAGCATCACGGAACAGACAGACGGTCCGAGCGGCAGCGGCATGGCGTCTCCACCGAGGAGCCGGTAACCGTGTAACGGGAGTTTCCAGTTGATACACAGCTACCTCCGGCATCGCAGACAGGGGGGTGTCGGTGGAAACTGCATTGCCAAATTTGTTTTTATTGAATGTCACCGGGACGCGTCGGTGCCGCGTATCAAGGGATTATGGATCATTTTGCAGCCGAGTGCCTTGTGTCCATGTCCAGCCGGGCTATAGTTCACCCGAAAGCGGAGCCGGCTCGCTCTCCGCGGGCCGGGGAGGACAGGGAGCCGGTGGTCAAGGACAACTCCTCTCTGTTTGTGGTGGCCAGGATTTTAGCGGATTTTAACCAGCAGCCGCCCACCGGCGGCGCCGAGCCGGTGGCGACGAGAGAGGAGCGCGCCGAGGACGGACGCGCCGACACACCTTTCCCCGAGCCGCAGCCCGGCAGGACGCAGCGGGGGAAGCGGGTCAGAGGGCGGCCGGAGCCGGAGTCCCCCCAGAAAAAGCACAGATGCCATTATTCAGGCTGTGAGAAGGTTTACGGCAAGTCGTCCCATCTGAAGGCGCACCTCAGGACGCACACAGGTCAGTCCCGACACGCCGAGACATTCATGATCGCACTTTACGCACGGGAGTTGGGAATGAGAAATAAACCCGTAAAGCGGGGTCGAGTTTGATTGTTATAGTTTTAGTGTTTTCACATCAGCCCGCATTTCATCACCTAGTTATTGGCCAATTAAACAGCTGTGAGTTGCGCCCAGTTTGGGTCAAATGGGAGGGAGCCAAGTATCAAGTGTCTGCACCAACCAACCCCTCCCTGCTGGTTTATAAAGCATTTAAACAGAAATAAAACTATCCCCCCCCCCCCCCCCCCCCCTCTGATCCC
The DNA here is from genome assembly GCF_048128805.1 of Centroberyx gerrardi. Classification (NCBI taxonomy): domain Eukaryota; kingdom Metazoa; phylum Chordata; class Actinopteri; order Beryciformes; family Berycidae; genus Centroberyx; species Centroberyx gerrardi. The sequence continues at coordinate 37,136,596 of NC_135997.1, forward strand.
CAGCTGGGTGTGATGTGATAAACTGAAGTGAGTAGTGAAGTCAGATGGAGGCTGAGGCGCTCCGAGAGTTTCTGAGGTGGGAAATGTTCATGAAGCAGCAGCAGGCAGTGATGAAGAGGAACTGAAACAGAGCGAGTCGGCTGTGAAACTACAGGAATGTTCAAGATGTGAGAGAGCAGGCACAGAAACACACACACACACACACACACACACACACACACACACACACACACACACACTCAGGTTTCTCATTCAGCCTTCCAAGAGCCAGTTTCTGTGCAGAACTTGTGTTCTCCTCCAGGAGAGGATGGGGAGAGAGAGAGAGAGAGAGAGAGAGAGAGAGAGAGAGGGTGGTGTGTGCGTGGCTGTGCGTGTGTGTGTGTGTGTGTGTTGGATGGGGGGGTGGCTGGTAAGTTGTGACTCTCTAAGCTCTTTGTTGTGATGTACCACACCCCCGACAGCCAGGCTGCCGGCTGATCTGGCCAGCAACAGACTCTGCTAGCTGAGCTCAGAGAGAGAGAGAGAGAGAGAGAGAGAGAGAGAGAGAGAGAGAAGAAGAAGAAGAGAGGAAGAGGACGTGTTTATACATAGTTTCCATATAGTTTATTGTACTGTGGCGCTCACTGTAAGGCTTTGGGGGTGAGAGCCTCAGCTAAATGAACCATAATGTAATGGAACAGAATGGTTCACAAGAGTTTTCATGGCACAAAACCCCCAACAGACTCATGAGGACCTCAGACCCCCATTTGATCAGATTTAATCCCAGGGACTCATGGGAAGATTTTAGTTGTTATTGATTCAGTATTGAATAGCAGAACTGTCTATAAGATGACAGCAGTGAGAGTGAAACCTAGCATTACAATTGTCAGTCTTATAAATTCTCTAATTGGGATCATTTCTATAGAATCCAATTATAGTGAAATTAAACTATTCCTCATTTTGCTGGGGACCGCCTGGAACCTCCTCAAGGAGCTCCAGTGGGTCCCCGGGCCCCACATTGACCACCACTGGTGTAATGTTTCTTTAGATAATGTAAAGTAATGTGGAGGGGATCATTCATAAGCGTTTCTCCATAATTGCTGAGGCCATGTCAGCCCCTCATAGTGACCAGCAGTGACCTGCCCCCCTTCACCTCCCCCCCACTCCCCCACGACCCCTGACCCCAGACTAAGCTGCACCATGCATTATGCACACACACAATACAGACGGACACTGACAATGCTGCGGTCCAGTGATGGTGAAAACCACAGAACTAGAACGGATAGAACGGTCATTCCCATTCAAATCAACGTCCCAGGACGGTCGGAGCGGCGGCCATCTTGCTGTGACCCGTCGGACTAGCTTCTGTATGAAGCGACTCACAGCAAGTCACTGAGCTGAGAGGTTTTACAGCAAAAACCAAAGCAGCTTCTCTGTCTCCTTGCTGCCATGGATTGCTAACATGCTAATGTTGACTAGAAGAGCTAGAGAGAGAAGTACAGTCTGTGATGAAGCTACGTTAGCCTCGTCGCTAACGTTAGCTTCCAGTTGAGTTCTGACAGTTTGCTAACAGACTCATCTGCTCAGTTCTCACAGTGACAGACTTTACACCTTAATGTCCAGACTGTGTTGTCACCATGGCAACTAACACTTAAAATTCCATAATCACCATTTTATGCTGAACGAGCTAAATTACCATGAGAAACAGTGGAAGAACCGTTCTATCCATTCAGGTTCTGTGCAACACTGAGCTGCTCCTCTCTGCTGCTTCAGAGCTGCAAACAGCTGATGTGTTTCATGCTGAAAGCCTCGGTGAAGAGACTTACCGCCGCTCTGCCTTTGATGATCAAAGAAATAAGACGCACGCGGTCCTGTCGGGAGAGTCGCACCCACAGGGGGCGCTTACAGCAGGAGACGCACTTTATCAAACCTCATTTAATAAAACAACAAAGAATCTGCCGCTCCGGAGGTTTCCGACTTTTCAAAGGTTAACGATAATCAGGTCTGCTTCTTTATGTGGAGCGATGGGAGAGTTGTGTTTCGAAATGAAATCCACCATTTAGAAAAAGGGACACTCACTCAAAATGACTGATGGCACAACATTAAAACAAAATGGTTCTTTTTAAAACATGGAGCTCAAGTCACTGGCTTACAAATTTACAGACTGGATCCTTTAGACTTTAGAGATATGAATGATGAACCTTAGGCAATGATCTTTTTAAAACAACATGGATATATGTGTAGTGTTCTGGAATACATTTCAGTTGTGCTAAAGCAGTTAAATGGATAATATTCAAAGTATTCACCTTTGTTTTTTCAGTAAGTGATAAAACTGAAAGAAAGTGAAGAAATACAATGCTGTGATATAAAAACAGAATGATGAAAAATATAAATTTCTGCAGTGGAGGAACAAACCTCAGCTCATTAATACATTTCACCTCTAAACAGTTTCAACTTTTGGGGGTTTTAGTCAGCAGGCTGGCTGACAGTTTCCATCTGTGGATCATTTGCATATGGCCCACACTCCAACTGAGGCTACTGAGGATAAGAGTATAGTAGCCATGGGCTAGTGAGGGCAGATTATAATCCGCAGGACAGCAGGCGAGTCGAGTTTCCACTCCTGGTGTCAACTCGCCCCGGCTCCCCTATGACAGCGACACCAGACCACGAATGGGGAATCGGAGACATTTAGTCTCTCCTGGTTTGGGGCTAGTGGAGGAGAAATTGTCTTCTGGTTAGCTAATTCCTGCAGAGTGTCCTCTCTCCACTGGCCGTTTTCTAAAACTCTGCATCGTCCTCTGGTGTGTCCCAGAGAGGCTGGGGCGTCCCGGCCGGGCGGGGCTTCGCCTGGCCGCGCTCCACCATGGGATTCCTCTGCCAAGAGAGAAACCAACGCATCCGGAGTGATTTATTGCTATCTGCTGCAGTGTGGCTGGGTGTGGAGGCGACGTGGAGATATATATACGTGTGTGTGTGTGTGTGTGTGTGTGTGTGTGTGTGTGTGTGTGTGTGTGTGTGTGTGCTCGAGGGTTAAACCAGGATACGAGCAGCTCGTACGGGCCGGGGAACAGCAGCGCTGTGTGAGGTGTTTCCTGCCGTTGTCGAGCTGCCGCCGCTGGTTAATATCACATCAGGACGGTGTTTAGCTTGGAGAGCAGCAGAGCTTCACAGGAAGACGGAGGTCAGGCAGCGGGCTGATGGAGAACCGGTCCGGTCCAGACCTGCAGGGTGGCGAGGATTCAGTTTGACCAGGTTTCAGTCCAAACAGTCTGCTTCTCAGTTCGCTTCAGTAGAGGAGGTTGGTTGCAAAATGAGATAACTTCTATTAAATTAGGGTGATGCCTAGGGCTGCAACTAACGATTGTTTTAATTTAATTATTGATTAATCTATCGATTAATCATTTTATAGAATGTCAAAAATAATGACAAATGTCCATCACAGTTCTCAGAGTCTGACCAGCAGCCAAAAAACCAAAGTATTCATTTAATAATGAGATGAAACAGAGAAAAGTGGCAAATCGTTGGTATTTGGTATTTTTACCTGATAAACGACTAAAACGATCAATCGATTATCAAAATTATAATTGATTAACTTTCTGTCGATCAAATAAACGATTAATAGACTCATCGTTTCAGCGCTACTCTTTAGAAACGTTTTTTAAAGAAAAGCAGGCGGCCAAAGTCCTCGGTCGACTGAATGAGACGCGTTTCTGACTGGATCCTCTGGAGTTTAGACATATTTGAACTAAAGGTAGTGATTTTGTTTTGTTTTCTGAAAGTAGAAATGCTGCAGAGTGATTTGGAAATGAACTCTTGACTTCCTTCACTGCAGGTAGGAGGTTTAATCATCATTTCACATTTTGGCTCTGAGTTCGTACAGCTGTGGAGGGAAGAGAAAGCAAACAGTTTCCACTCGGTGGTTACAGTTCTCTACCTATGTCTCTCTCTCTCTCTCTCTCTCTCTCTCTCTCTCTCTCTCTCTCTCTCTCTCTCTCTCTCTCTCTCTCTCTCTCTGTCTCTTGCTCTTTTTCTTTCTCTTTCTCCTCGCTCTCCTCCCCTGTTCACACCTGTCAATCTCACCTTTCACTTTCTTTCTCTACCCTCTCTCTTTTCTCCTCTCTCTCTCTCTCTCTCTCTCTCTCTCTCTCTCTGTCTCTCTCTCTCCAGTCAGATAATGTTTTCCGTTGTCTCTCGCTCTCCTTGGCTAGTAACAGAATGTGGGTCATCTGAGTTCAGTCGTGACTCGGCCAACTTGGATCTGCCTTGGACTCTCTCTCTCTCTCTTTCTCTCTCCCTCTCTCTCTCTCTCTCTCTGTCTCTCTCTCTCTCTCTCTCTCTCTCTCTCTCTCTCTCTCTCTCTCTCTCTCTCTCTCTCTCTCTCTCTCTCTCTCTCTCTCTCTCCACTCAGCAGTTTTCTTGCCAGCCCTCAGCAGCAGAGAGGGAACGGGGGAACAGGGAGTTCCCTCTCAGCTCAAACCGATTAAAGCACAGAAAATAAAACCCTGTTTCCTTTTAGTTGTCTCAATTTGTTCAGTTCACTTTAGTTTAGTTCAGTTTGTCTCAAACCTTCACTGACCCAGAAGGGAAACCTGGTTTGCAGACGGGGTGTAAAATCACAACCAGGGTTCGACTGATATTGGTTTTTGAAGGCCGATACTGATACCGATATTTTTGGATTGAGGCTGCTGATAGCCGCTATTTTGTAGCGATAATCAATATCTATAAATTTGACCATTTTCATGCCAAAAAATGACATGGATTCAGTGTTTCCCCTGAATTTTCTTCTTGTCAAAACCTTTGAAACAGCATTTAGACATTTATCATGGGACACTAAAACTCTCCATTGAAACCCAGAATATGAATAATAATAAAACAAATTCATGCATAGTTGTGGGGAATCTGATCGACATGCATTAGAATCAATTCAGGTTATGGGTTTCCCACAGACAACAGTATTGATCAACTCTACAGGAAATGTATTAATTTCATTTCAGACTGGACCAGATTCAATTGTAATAAAAGAGATATTGGCAACATATATCGGCAGATCAATATATTGGTCTATGCCTAATATCACCTAATAATCACCACATCATACACAGACAAACCTCAGCTGTTAAGGGCCGGGCAGGGAGTCAACAGCTCCATACAGTGGTTTAAAAATTCACTCTTCAAGGCAAAATACAAAGTTCTGCTTTTGTGCAGATTAACAAACTCATCTCTGAACACCTGGAGGTTCTCACTGGGCTCCAGCCTCCATTAACATTTAAGATTCAGGAGATCTATGAACACCAGCGTGGATTTTGAAGTTCCTCCTGCTGTCGAACTTTTAATATCCCCCAGACTCCGACTGTAATTGCCTTTAGATAAGGGTTTGGCGTGTGAGTGTCTTCTGCGTGTCTGTCTGAGATAAGTTAGTAAAAACAGCCCGGAGCTTCGTTCGCTCGCTGTCAGCCGGGAGTTGATGACACCGCCTCGCTCTCCAGGATCAAACAGCAGTCAGATTTCAGACTGTAGAGAGATGAAATGTCTGGAACATGCTGTTGCCTTTTAAAAACCGTGTTGAAAGAAGTGTGTGGATTGTCTCAGACTTCAGCTCGCTTTCATTTGATGCCAGCGAGGACCGACAAACCGCAGCCTACAGGTGCCTTTTTTCTGTCTTGCTGTGAAATAACTGAAATTTGGTAGTTCAATGTTTCTTTGACCGCTGGCAAAACATATGAACCTCGTAGAATGTGACTTCAGGCTTTTTCCGGATTGCTGGTTCACTCCCCATTTTGGCATAGATCTAGTCCACCAAGCAGCATGAAATGAGTTCGTCATTTGTCACCTTCTAACAAAATACAGATGGGGCAGTGCAAATCAGTTTAAAAATGGTATTGAAAACTGACATTTTGAACTGACGTCACACTCAGGTGAACTCAAAAAAACAATGACAGCTGTTGTGTACCAAGATGTGCATCATGCAAACGTCAGGAATCTGACATATTTTTCATTTCACAGATACCCCTCTGAAAAATGCATTAGAAATAAATGGATCTCAAGAATCTGGAGGGATATATGTTCACATTTTAAGGTAACTTTTAAGGTCCAGTAGCTATAAGTCTAGCATGTAGCTAGCTAGTAGCTAACTAGCTAGTAAGCTAGCTAACTTCCCTGTCAAGCACAAGTTGTTCCCAAGATTGCCAGCTAATTTGATAACTGTTAGATCTATCTGAAGTCGTTGTAACACTAGTTTTATGCCATTCTATGTGATTATATGAGTTTGCAATCCTGAGTGTGACGCAAGTTCAAAATGGCTGCCGTGGGTCAGTGCTGCTTTGTGGATCGCATGTATGCTGAAAAGAAAAGTGGACTGTAATAATTCAGAAAAGGTCTCAAGTCGTGTTCCAGGAAGTATCTGTCTGCTGAAGGAAACATCAACCTGCCACATCAGCAGTTCCTCACCTTCCCTCCACACAGACAGAGGGAGAACAGTTAACGCTTCATTTTACTAAACTGTAACACAGTAAGAAGTCAGCGAGTCACCAGACAGCCAGTTCGCCCTTCAGCCTGAATATAACTTTCTCATCAGTTTATTTGAGTTTATTTGACTGGTGCCTCAACGGTGTTTCCTCTGCACGCAGCATCATTCTGGCACCTGCTATCTTGCTAAAGGCTTGATGTTCATCAAATGACTCGGAGTCAACAGAGCTGATCCAGGAGCAGTGAGTGTCTGCTTATGAATAAGAGGCTCAACTCAGTGAATCTGTAAGGATCATGTTTTTCACAAAGTACAATGAATATACAGCAATTTGTCTCGCTGTCTCTGCTGCAGACACATTACAGCGTTCCCGTCTGACACCAGTTGAACATCGTCAGTGTTTTCATTCTAGGCATCTCGCTCTAGTCAAGATCTCAAGGTTTCCAAAGATACCAAAGATATTTAAGACTCCAAAGATACTCTGAATGCACAATGCACATTTCGTATTTAAAGTGTACATTAATAAGAATATAATATAATATAATATCTAAAGCAGGAGTGAAAGGCCCAGGTCAGGGATTTCCTCCTACTCCTCCTCCCCCACATATATAATAGTAGTTATAGTTATAGTAGCTTTTGTATATATATATATATATATTTGTAATTCCGTGTTCTGACTTTTACCTACCTCATTGTGTGTGTTTTTATAAGTTATGTGTGTTTTTTGTCATTTATGTAAATTGCTGCTGCAACACTGGAATTTCCCTTCGGGGATAAATAAAGTTATCTATCTATCCATCTATCTATCCATCTATCTATCTATCCATCTATCTATCCATCTATCTATACCAAACATGTCCTGCTGAATTACAGGGGAATGTGTATAAAATGGTGCACAAATATCTAGATTTTTTCCATTTGATGTAATGGTGCAGCCATAAAAAAACGGCGTCTTGGGTTGGAATATTTCTCTCAGTTTAAGCAGCTAGAGCTTCAATGAAGAGTGAATGAAAAGTTTGGAAAGAGCAGATACAGAATATGGATGTGACGTCACACAGTATGGGAACGATGTTTTTTTTCTAACTTTGAAGCTACTTAAGAGGAAATTTAAGGGGGAACTCACGGTGCGAGGGGCTAACAGGGAAGAACAGCTGGGTTACGTGAGCCGGTTCCTTACAGCAGGAGGCTTTCCAGCTGCGTCTCCTCTGCTGCTGGAGAACATAACTCACAAAACATCGACTGCTCCCTCCATTTTTCATCCAGGACGTCTGCTGAGGATTGAGCTGCTTCCCATCGGAAGAATTTTGGACGTATGGCCGACTCAGGATATGCCCCACCTCCCCTCCCCTAAAAAACAGATTGCAAATGTGGTTTACGTTGTGAGATTTCTCAAAGATATTGGAGACGAAATTTACCGTTTCAGTCGTCAGTCAGTCTGTCTGTAGCTGTGAAAGCTGGGAAATACTCGCTCTCTCTCGTCAGTCCACTTTGTCCAGACTGATGCTCACTGTGATATTTGATATTTAACGGCTGAAACTGTTTCGTCTCAGTTTCCTTCTCCTAAGCCAAGTTTACACTAACAAGAGACCTTCTAATGCATTAAACACTAAATTTCCTCAATCAAAGAGCTAAACTGCAGCTCTCTGGGAAGGATTCTGACAAAAGCAGGAACATTTATAATCTTCAAGATAACACAGAGGCACCTAAAGTGATCTGAATCTGGTCAGACTCTGTAGTGTCTTGTCTTCTGTCTGTCTGCATGCTTCAGGACATCAGGACGCACATTGTCTGTTACAAGGGGTCGAACCTCTGATGTTTTGATTACATGGCGGCCTCTCTAACCGCAAGATGATGCTTCAAATATCAGAAAACACACAGATTGTTTTGTTCAAGCGGAAGCAAAGTTAAATCAAGCAAACGCTGACATTTAAAACCCTTTTCAAATACCTCTTCATGGTGTGTATTACTCACTGCGGTCGTATTAGCAACGTTGCAAAGTTTACACCATATGAGGAAGTGTTGTGGTCTCCTCACTCCTTATTGGATAATTGAACTAGTGTCGGGTTGGCCTGTGGTGTCTTGTTCCATTGATTACCCAAACTGATATACTGTCTGCTGGTTCTTCGTCTGAAGAACTTATGGTGGTCTTTTGATGGAAACATTTTCTATTTGTGGACTTTTATTTTTGGACCTTTTATTCACCATGTAAATAGATTTTGTCATTTTTTGCATCAGCCGGCCTCTTTTGTTTTTTTACCTTTTATAGTGTGCGGATTCTTCTTCTGGGTTTTTTAATTTACGCACCTGAGACGTTTGTTCTTTTTCTCTTTTTTTTGGCGCAGACATTCTCACTTACTGATGTTGCATGTCTCGCCACGCGGCGCCGGGCGAGCCCGTGTGGCTAGCTGCCATTACTCGGTGTTCCCAGGAACGGTCTTTGTTCAGACTGGATTACCAGAGAACGGCTGAAGATGTGTGTAATTACTCCTACTCCCCCATGACACGACGTGACATCAGGGTCTAACAGCAGCTCTGACCGGCTCCCACTTCAAGACAAAGGACCGGCTTTACGTTCTGACCTCGCTGTTTCCAATCAACCTACAGAACCGGCTACAGTAGTCCTGCTAGACAAAGGATGTAATAACATATTTCACAGTCTGTTTGCTTTTTTGTCTGGATTTGAGGTCTTTGTCCTTTTCCCTTTGTCGTCGAATGATCGTCCGTCCCCCCCACCCCCCCCACCCCCACCCCGGGCCTCCCACCCGTCTAAGACACAGTCCGCTGACCCACCCCTTCAGGGGGATCCATGTGCCACATACATTTAAGCCTCGGGAGCTTTATTTAAGAGCTTTAGTGATGGAAAAGTACCGGGCCCCATCTCAGAAGAGGGTCGCTCAGCATCCTCTCGTTGACAATATGGCAGACGAACAGAACGCCGAGCCAAACTATCTGCCAGATCCATGCTTCCCCTCGCAAGGGATATTGCATGTCGTCCATCATCCTCCATCTGTCTCTCTCTCTCTCTCTCTTAGAGGTTTTCCATTGCACAAGTACCGCACTGCTCCCATTTTGGTCCTGCTGTGGGTTCGGTCCAGTGTCTTGGTGCTGTTATGGTGATGGTACAGAGTCAGGACTGTGTTGTAACCATACTGGACCTGTTGAGAACAGTATCAGCACCCACTGGCTCTCCATAGCAATACTGAGCACTTGTGTATAGAGTTGGGAATTGCTTTCCATTGATAATTCATGATGTTTCGGAGAGTGAGATGATTCAATAGTGAATAAAAAAAACTGTTCTTTTTGTAAAAGGAAAAAAAAGAAGAGGGAATTGATAACAGAAATTGTTAAGGCAAACATGCTTTGATCTGGTCGGTTCTGGAAACACTGGAACCAGTTCCTGTGCATTTAATGACATCCAGCACCTGTTAAAAGTTAAAAGCTTATCTGAACTGACCCAAACCCAAAATAAAATCCCATATCGTACTGTGGCAGTATGGATCAGCATGATACTCTCATGCTGTGGAACAACTATCCCTCCTCCTGTTAGCCTCCACACTCTGAGCCAGAAGGGACCGGCAGTGCCAGTGTACAAAGCTGCAGAGGTCAGAGGTCATCCTGAAGGCCTTGACCCCGCTGTTGACATGTTTTTCTCAAGGAGGAACCGTGTGCAAGTGCAGGATATCTACAGGTACTTAGAAAGTCTGAAAAAGTCTAAAAATAAACGTCTAAAAATGTCAGGTTTCTTAGATGAATCCAGATCAGGGTGAGTAGTTCAATCTGCATCCTGTCTGCTTTACTGAACACAGTTGGACTTCATGTCTCTTCACAGTTAATTTCCTGTTGTCCTTTTTCTTTTATTTCCCATTTACAGTTTCACAACTTTCATTAGTTCAGTCAGAAACAGGCTGGATTTTGACGGCTTGGTTTCTGTATTTTGGTGGTTAAATTAATTTCCAGGTAGCATTTAAAGGCCTTAAAATGTCTTTCTCTCTTTCTCTCTCTCCATCCATCACTCCTCCTCTCTCTGTCCCTCTCGCTCTCTCTGACTCTGTGTTTCTCTGCCTCTCTCGCCCCCCAGCCCTGCCAGTGTATCCAGATTGATGCTCAGTATGATATTTGGCTGAGTGTCAGGCTGACTGTGTTGGACGGATCTGTTTCCCTCCTCTTCCCCCTGGCTGGGTTTACGCTCTGAGATCTTTCAAACGTATTAAACACCAAATTTCCTGTTTCAGTGTAACAGCCACGCTGCAGACTCTAGAAACTAGGACATTGGATTTCCATCACAGTCGTCAGGACGATGTGTGTGGGAGCATAAATTGCTCTAAATTTGGTCAAATCTTGTGTTTTCTTGAATCGTCTGCCAACTGCTGCTCCACGAGAGGCGACAGGTTACTGTGGGAAAATCAGAATTAGAATCACTTTATCTGCCAAGTACAATAAACATATAATTCCTGTACAAATATAAATTTAACAGTAGATACTGGCTCACATTACATACTACAACATTACATACAGTGCAACACATACAAAATATTGATGCTACCAGCCTCAGTTGCCTGTTAGCAGCAAAGTTATCACCTTTTTACTGTTTTACTGTTCTACAGTCTGACAGCAGAGACAGACAAATAAATAAAAAATCCCTTCTACCCCTCTCCTTAGCTTTCTCTAATGGAAACACTTCCATGGTAAATTCACTATGGATTCCCACTGTGAAACATGAGCTTGTGATGGAGATCCAACAGGTTCCCACTGGCTTCTCATTGGCTTTCCCATTCAGTCTCATTCATTTTCTGAATTGGACGGCAAAATCTTAATTTGTAGAGGAAGGATCCAGTCCTTTGAATTTGAAAATTATATTAGGAATAATTTAGACACACATGCTATGAAAAACATTTTGTAAATCTGTCAGAAGTGGATGCATACAGATCCATATTTCCTTTATTACACCTGATAATGTGAACAGCTAGCGTTGCACTTCTAACCTGTAAAAGCATCAACAAACACCCTGTACCTTTATTTATTTGTTGTATTATCCCCAATATGTTCTTTTGTGGTACTTATGTGTTCTATATAGTGTTTATCTATATAGTGTCTATCTATATAGTGTCTATCTATATATAGTCGACTGTATATTGACCCAGTTTCCTCACACGGATCATTAAAGCTTCATCTAATTTCTTTTCCTAGATCTTCTCTCTTACATGATCATCCTGGCGACATGGCAGTATAGGTAGGAAGCTGTTGTGACCCTTTTGACCTTTGACCTCCTTCCTACCTTTGACTTTGGTTGCTTGTAATGTTGGAGATCCAGGAGCTGAAGCTGATTCCCCTGCTGACCTCATTAGAGCGTCAGATCGATGACTCAGCTGTAATATAAATGGTATAAAGTTCTCAGGTTGTTGTAAAGAAACTTGCTGCGATCCCACCTGCCGGTAAAGAAGCTGGTTGTTGGATTCATAAAGCAATAAATGAATCACAGCTGCTTTTATTATTGTTTCTGTACTGCGATGGTTGCGTGGAAACGGTCTGTCGTCTCGTTTGATAGCTGCTCATTTCATCTAAAAAGATTTATAGGAATATTGCCTCGCTGTGCCTGCTGCACTCCTTACTGCTGCTCTTTTGCAATTTAAGTCTGTAACTCCTGTTGCACTGATGACACTGCAGAAATGTCCCGCTTAACAAATCATTTACTTAATAGCTTTTTTTTCTTAGTTAGAAAAATGGGTAATTTCACTTGTTTCCAATGCAGTTTCACCTGTTTTTCATAATTTATCAGTGTAAAAATCTATATTATCTAAGATATTGGCACTAATATCTTCATAGTAATAAGGTCGATCCCTCCACTAACATTGAGATAATGTGGCTTGACCCAAAAAAATCTTAAACCAAGTTGATTTGCATCAGAAACAAGTGAAACGATCTCAACCCGCTGGCAGATTATTATTTTTTTAACTTCTTTTAAGAAAAATACGATTTTCAGACTCAATAGTCGATTAGATTAAGTTTTAAGTATGTTAAGTAGGGCCATGTGGAAGAACAGCATCAGCCTAAAATGTGAAAACTTTAGAAAAACTGGAGACTTCTTCACACTTTGACCCCCGTCAGACAAACTGAACAGACACAGAAGACCGAGTCACCACTTCGGTCATGTATGTGCAGCGTCATACATGTGAAGCCTCATACGTGTGAAACCTCATGTATATGAAGCCTTGCGTATGCGCAGCGTCATACGTGTGCAGCCTCATGCGTGTGCAGCTGCAGATCGGCTGCTGCAGCTCCACTCGGCTTCACCGAGCGTTCGAACTGCGATTGGAGCAGTGAGAGTGATGGTGGTTACTAGGCAGGAAGCACAGAGGCTCTCTCTCTCTCTCTCTCTCCCTCCCTCTCTCTCTGTCTCTCTGTCTCTCTCTCTCTGTCTCTGTCTCTCTCTGTCTCTCTCTCTCTCTCTGTCCCTCTCTCTCTCTCTCTCTCTCTCTGTCTCTCTCTCTGTCTCTCTGTCTCTCTCTCTCTCTCTCTCTCTCTGTCTCTCTTGCTGTGTGTGTGTGTGGAGGAGAGGGGGGGTCTACAAACTATGAAATAATAAGTGTAGATGGTTGTGTTTACATCGTATGCCTCTCTCTCTCCCTCTCTCTCTCTCTCTCTCTCTCTCTGTCTCTCTCTCTCTCTCTCTGTCTCTCTCTCCCCCTCTCTCTGTCTCTCTCTCTCTCTCCCTCTCTCTCTCCCCCTCCCTCCCTCTCTCTCTCCCCCCCTCTCTCTCTGTCTCTCTCTCTCCCTCTCTCTCTCTCTCTCTCTCTCTCTCTCTCTCTCTCTCTCTCCCTCCCTCCCTCCCTCTCTCTCTCTCTCTCCGGTGTGTTGCATGCTTGCAGATAAAGAACTGTATGAGTGTAAAATGTCACATGAACAGATATGCTTTGGGGGCGAACATGTAAGCACATGTAGACGAGCCGCGCTGCACGTATGCATGCAGGCACACACACACACAACATGCATGCTTACACACACACACACACACACACACACACACACACACACACACACACACAGGCATTGTGCCTTACAGTTGGCCATCATCCAGTCGTTGCAGCTGATGCAGGTCAGACTCATCTGGACTTCATATTAGGCAATCTAACACGAACCAAATCTTCTCATTTTCAGTGTTTATCTCACATTTCACTGCTTGTTAGTTTTGTTTTGTTATTGTGTTTTTCCTGTTTGTGCTGCAGCAGCTGTAGAAGTTTCCTCTGAATCATCAGACAGGATTTGGATCGTTTTTTTCTTGTTTTCTTCCTTTGGACAAACAAGAAGTTCCTCTGAATTTCTGAGTCATACAAATAAATTTGGCCTCTCTGTGTGTTTAAGTTGGATCAGAGTATTGTTCGACCGATATGGGCTATATATCGGCCCCAAGTCCTGTATTGAGGATATTCAGTATCTTTTCATGCCAGAAACTTTCATGTATTCAGTTTTTACCCCAGAAAAGCCTCTTGGAAAACCATCATGGGACACTAAAACTCTCCACTGAAACCAGACTAATGAAATTCTTTTCGGGTTAACAGCTCTATGTATGTATGTAATTAGATTTTCTGCATTTACATTTTTCATTGTTTTTAAAATCCGTTGTGTTTAAAACTTTCCGGTGTCAAACCGAGCTGAACCGAAGCGGAGCGTAGCGCAGCGCTGAGATGAAAACACTCGACTCAGCTCAGTGAAATGAGGAGAAAACAGAAAGTTTGGCTTCATGCTTCCTGTGATGGATTCTCTCGCTCTGTGGAAGTTTGTTTTTCATACCGGACAAGAAGGAACGAAGGAGGAGAACGAGCGCTGACTGTGTGCAGAGACAGAGAGGAGGCTGGAGCGCTGGGTTAACTTAAAAAAACAGTGGTATTATCCTTTAATAAGAGCCAGTATCGGCCTCGGGTATCGGTGCGGCCCGGCCCGGAGGCGGTGGACTGGGTTTGGACCGGCTGACCCGCCGGCGTCTGGGGAATTTCAATATATTCTCATTTCTAACAGCAGTGTAATGTATATCTGCTGTGTGACACCAGTAGCTGCAACAGAGAGGCCTTTCTTCCTGCTGCGCCTTGGTATTTACTTTGTACCATGGTACCACAGGTTACACACACACACACACACACACACACACACACACACACACACACACACACACTCACACTCACACTCACACACACACACACACACACACACTCACACAGGGACTCTACACATTCACACATATGCATGCAGGCACACTTTTCACCCATACATAAACACACACAGACATAGACACACATGGGGAAATAATGTATGCACACACACACACACACTACATATACACATATGCATGGATAATACACACATGCACACTCACACAGGTACATAATCACACACAGACACACACACACTGCGCACACAAGCCCGACACACAGACACATATGCATCCATGCACGCTACACAACACACACACACACACTCACACACAGAGGCATAGTTACATAAACACACACTACGAACATAGACACACTCAGACATGGACACACACACACACACACACACACACACACAGCTTCCCCAAGCCAATTGCAATGAATCAGACACTCTGGTTTCATGTCCGTGTTGAAGAAAAGGAACATTGAGCAGCTGGAGGGGGGCGGGGCTTCAGCCTGGGGGGGGGGGTCTCTTGTTTCCAGGTGGGAGGTGAACCCGTTCCCCTCTGACCCAGCCTGTCCTCTGTCCTCTCACTGTAACTCTACCCCCCCCCCCCCCCCCCCCCCCCCAACTCCCATCATCCCCTCTGATGAGCAGCAGCACAGCAGCCTTCACTCAGGCAGGCAGGCAGGCCGTCCCGTAACACAAAACAGACAAACTGTTTCTCAATGGGACCTCATGGTAAAATAAATGTAAATACACACACACACCAGTGTGTCCTGCAGGCTTGTGACCGGAGGGTTGCCGGTTCCAATCCCCGGAGCGGCAGGGGAAACGCTGATGGGGAAAGTGAACGAGTCGGCAGAATAGAAACCAGAACGCCAGCAGGGAGACCGGAGCGTCCCGTCGGATTTCATTCATTATTCAGATATTTGGCTCCTTTGTTTGGTCCGTCACACGGAGGATCGTCGCCTACACCAAAACTTTTGCACCTTGTTGCACAGGATTAAATAATGAAGTGATCTTGCAGTAACCAACCAGCTGTCCCCAATAATGAAATCGGGGGCGGGGCTATGGATCGCAGCCAATATATCAGATGTTGTTGATTGGATTTTAATGAAACTTAGTGGAATGATGCGTCTCCTCACTGTGTTGTGTGTTGCACTGTTACTGTCTGTACAACGACCGGCTCCTCCTCTTCCTCTTCCTCTTCCTCTGCTGCAGACAATCCAGAAACATGAAGGAACAGATTTTCTGCTCGTCACCTCACAGCCGCAGCAGTGATGAGACGACATGGCGGCTGCTTCGCTGTGTGGCTCCTCCTCCTCCTCCTCCTCCTCCTGCGGCATAACCAGTCTGAGCTCAGGCCACATGAAGGAGTTATTATTGTTAATGGTGGGAGTAATCTGCTGGTTCTGCCTGTCAGTCTTCTTTAAAGACGCTGTGGCTTCTTCATAGTAAGCGAATGAGTAAGGCAGCGGCCACACTGATCCATCAGAAAATAGATGTGTGTGTGTTGGTTTGTTTTGAGCGTCAACATGGCGGCGAGGCAGAAGAACAGGAAGCTTTGCTCATAACGGAGCTGCTTGATAGAAAACAGAAGAAGAAACAGACTCTGCAGTAGAAACTCAATCAGAAACTGATCTGAAAGCCTCCAGTCATCCCAACGCTCCACCAGGTTTCTCTGTTCTATCTTTGTTTCGGTCGGACCGTCGTCTCCGTGTTCGCCGCTAGTTTCTACAGAACAAACGTAGGAACGATCTGATTGGCTGAACGGACGCTGACGAATCTGTCCGTCCAGAAAAAGTTCAGCTGGGTTGAAGTTTCTGTCCGTCAAAATGGATGGAAATCTGACAGACGGAGCGTCATCAGACAACAGACAGCTGTCAGTGGAAGTGAACTGAAGTGAACAGAGACGGATCAGAATGGCCGCCGCCTAACACTGGCGGCTCTGTCTCTGTCGACGTCCCCTGGATCAATAAAGGTTAAAGGGACACCAGACTCCTGGATAGTCAGACTGGAGAGCAGAAAGATTCCTAACATGCCGTTTTTAAAGAGGATTTTTCAGCAGTTCATGACCTTTGTGTTACAACACAACACGTCAGTAACATTTCTGTCATTTCTCTCTCGTTGTCTTGCTGAGAGTCTTTCCAGCGGTTCACCCTGCAGGATCTCAGCTCAGCTCCTCTGTGATCGAGGGGTTAATTTCATTTGTTTACAGGCTGTTTCTGATGTTCATGTTGTATTTAGTTTTAGTGGTCTTCAATGAAAGAAATGTGCGCAAAAGAGCAGTAAACAAGAGCCATCTGGCTTTGTTTAAGTAGCCCTCTTAGTGTATTTTTCCTCTCTGTGATGCTATTTTAGCAATACTCGTCTATGATTCCTGTAAATATCCACTATATTACAGTGTGCAGTGTTCACTGTGCAGAGTACAGTTTGTGGTCCGGTTTCAGAAGATGAAAAACCCTGATTTTTTTTGCTTTCTCTGTCAGGCTTGAGCACCAGTGTTGAAATTACAATGTGTAAAGTGGCACGATAAATCTGTACCACAGCAAATGTGGCACAACCTTTGCAAAGTGTCAAAAGCAGTGAGCTCAATGTAAAGCTAACTGATTAAATCTAGTCTAGTGCTATTTGCAATATGTTGAAATTCAAAAACACCTCAAACAACACTTTGAGATTCTGAGTGAACTGAAAGGAATGTACTGAGGACAAAGGGCACGCTCTGTTTAAATCAGCTTGTAGTTTGAGTGAATTCAATTAGCGTTGACCAGAGCTTTCCTCCCCCGCTGACAGACGAGTGTCGGATGAAATGGACGCCGCCGAACCGGTCGACCCCGGCCGGCCTCCATCTTCCTCGTCTCGATGGTGTGTTTGAGCGGCTGCGTGGCTCTGGCCCGGCTCTCTGTTGTTGTCTCTGCTGCTGCGTCGCTGCATCTGACCGCTGACCGCCACCCGGCCCTTTGAATTGTCCAAACCTTTGAAATGCTCCATTGTTAATTTTCTATTGTGGCGACTGTTGCCAGCATGTTTGCACCGCAGCCTGGATGTTCCCTCTGAGTCATGAAAGGGAGGATATGGAGCATTCATTCTCCTTGTTTTCCTCCTTCAGTCCTGCTTCTTCTGAATCCATCAGTCACCAAATAAAGGAGACACTTCAATGTGAGACGGAGGTGGGACCAGAGGCGGATCGGCTTTGTTCACCAGAGCTGCGGGAACTCTTCCTGGTGGCATTTCTGCAGAGTTCATATCAACAGCTTACAGTTGGACAGTTCTGTTCGTACTGACACACGGGACAGTGAAGGACGATGAAGCTTCATGCTCTGGTCCTTAGATAGATCACAACGTTTCACAGCTGCTGTCACTGTTTTACCAGCTAACTAGAACCTTTAAATGATGTGAGGTCACCTGGAGAGCAGACAGACACATTCAGCCAGCTGGATGTTCAGAGAGGAACAGACTCCAAATGATGGCCGCCTGCTAAAGAGGCAGACTGTAGTTTTACTTCTACAAACGTTTCTTAGAGGCAGAAATAATCTGATTGGTTGAGTTAAACCTCAGTGGGCGGAGCCAAAGAACCACAGTTTTTCTGGCTCAGTAACATTAGGCTGAAGCTCAGTGAAAAAGACAAGAGGTAAGAATCAGAATCAGATTTATTTTCGCCAGGTACATTTTCACATACTAGGAATTTGACTTGGTGAGGTTGGTGCGGTGCAACATACAGTCAGACAGACAAACAAGCAGCAACCAAGCTTTACAATAGAATTTAAATTGAAATATCAAATCAAAGAAGAGATTCCTGAAAATATATACAGTATGTACAAAACAATAAGTGAGGCATTTTACAAGGGCTCAGTAGTAAGTTGCATTTAGTGTTTGACCAAAGTACCAAATAATATGAATAAATAGCGTCACTATACAGGGAATACAAATATGATAGATATGACTATGCATTTACAGATGGATAACTGTATGGAATGTGCTCAGAGATTCAGTCCAGAGTCAGTGAGAGACGGGGATTGTTTGTAAGCCCCACTGCCACAGGGAAGAAACTGTTGTGGTGCCGTGAGGTTCTGGTCTTGATAGACCGCAGTCTCTTGCCAGAGGGGAGTCTCTCAAAGATGAGATGACCGGAGTGAGAAGGGTCAGCCATGATCTTCTCTGCCCGCCTCCTGGTCCTGGAGGCGTACAGGTCCTGGAGAGAAGGCAGGCTGCAGCCGATCACCTTCTCTGCAGAGCGGATGATCCACTGCAGCCTGGACTTGTCCCTGCAATCTGGACCTAACCCTGCAGTCTGGACCTAACCCTGCAGTCTGGACCTAACCCTGCAGTCTGGACCTAACCCTGCAGTCTGGACCTAACCCTGCAGCCTGGACCTGACCCTGCAGTCTGGACCTAACCCTGCAGCCTGGACTTGTCCCTGCAGTCTGGACCTAACCCTGCAGCCTGGACCTGACCCTGCAGTCTGGACCTAACCCTGCAGTCTGGACTTGTCCCTGACTTGTCCCTGCAGTCTGGACCTAACCCTGCAGCCTGGACTTGTCCCTGCAGTCTGGACCTAACCCTGCAGTCTGGACCTAACCCTGCAGCCTGGACCTGACCCTGCAGTCTGGACCTAACCCTGCAGTCTGGACTTGTCCCTGACTTGTCCCTGCAGTCTGGACCTAACCCTGCAGCCTGGACTTGTCCCTGCAGTCTGGACCTAACCCTGCAGCCTGGACCTGACCCTGCAGTCTGGACCTAACCCTGCAGCCTGGACTTGTCCCTGCAGTCTGGACCTAACCCTGCAGCCTGGACCTGACCCTGCAGTCTGGACCTAACCCTGCAGTCTGGACTTGTCCCTGACTTGTCCCTGCAGTCTGGACCTAACCCTGCAGCCTGGACTTGTCCCTGCAGTCTGGACCTAACCCTGCAGTCTGGACCTAACCCTGCAGCCTGGACCTGACCCTGCAGTCTGGACCTAACCCTGCAGTCTGGACTTGTCCCTGACTTGTCCCTGCAGTCTGGACCTAACCCTGCAGCCTGGACTTGTCCCTGCAGCCTGGACCTAACCCTGCAGTCTGGACTTGTCCCTGCAGTCTGGACCTAACCCTGCAGTCTGGACTTGTCCCTGCAGCCTGGACCTAACCCTGCAGCCTGGACCTAACCCTAACCCTGCCCCTGGCAGTAGAAGCAGCAAACCAGATGGTGATGGAGGATGTGAGGATGGACTGGATGATGGCTGTGTAGAACTGCACCATAATTTTCTGCGGCAGGTTGAATTTCTTCAGTTGCCGTAGAAAGTACATCCTCTGCTGGGCTTTCCTCATAATGGAGCATAAGAGAGGAGGAAGCTAATATTATGAAGCCTAGCGCTCTGCTGCTAACTGAAAATATACAATCTATCCATACTCAGTTATCTAGATTAGCTAGTTAGCTAGCTGACCTTCAAGTTCAGATTAGCTATACTAGACTATCGCTATGTAGGTAAGCTAGCTAGCTCGTCAGCTAGCCTGCTGAGCTTCCAACATCATTAATGGTCATGAATGAACAGCCTTGTTTTCTGTGAGATGTTGTATCTGACCGCTCTGTGTCGCACATCAACACAGACTTAGTCTCCAGAAAGAAGTTTTTCTAGTTGTTCTCACAGTTTGTCCTGGAGTCTCTGCTGTTCCTGATCTGAAGTTCCAACTGAAGCTTCCAAGACTGGACCAGCTCCAAGACTGGACCAGCTCCAAGACTGGACCAGGACCAGCTCCAAGACTGGACCAGCTCTTCTGACCCAAACGCAGATGCACAACACTGTGCCACTTCCACTGATGTCAGTGCTCCATGTGATTGATGCTAATTGACATCTGGTGTGTGGAAAGTGAACGTTGTAATAGAAACGTTTTTTAGAACTAAAACTCCAGTCTGCACCCAAGTGGCTCCTAGACCGGACTGCCTTACAGCCACGACTGAACCCCAGTGGCTGCTGGGAGTTTTCAGCAGGCGGTCGGTGTTTCTGTCGTTCTGTCCTGCGCACGGCGACCGTCAGCTGACCTGCGCAGCCTGTTACACAGAATGAGGCCGTTTACATAAGTCAGCAACTGTAACATAATGGATTGGGCTGCAGGGGGAATACTGGTGTGTGTGTGTGTGTGTGTGTGTGTGTGTGTGTGTGTGTGTGTGTGTGTGAGAGAGAGAGAGAGAGGGACTACAGTGGTTGCTGTTCATGCATGTGCAAATGTCATGCGTGCAGAAATACACACACATAAATACACACACACTCATGCACACGCTCTCACACACATACTGCATACACACACACACACCCACCCACCCATACATACACACACTCAGTGTAACGGCTTCACTCTGCTGTGGAAGTGGGTCACGGTTCACTCGGAGACCGTCTCCATAGCGATACTTCCCTGATTACCACTTCCTGTCTGCGAGAGTCTCAGACAGGAAGTGTTTGGCACCGGGCCAGGAGCGCTTAGCAAGATGGGACATTACTGGGAAATCACACACACACACACACACACTCACTCACACAGACACATACATTATGGACACAGACACTTACATGTACATACAGTACACGCATGTACACACTCACACACACACACACACACACTCAGAGGGTCGGTGTGTTGTTGTGATGCGGTGATGACTCGGTGTCATGGCCGCTGCCTGTTTGTCTCCTCTGGAACAATTAAACCACTTGACTGGTTTGGTTTTCTGTCGTGTCACCAGGCCCGGCGATTGTTTCCATCTTCTGAATCAAACCATCAGCAAAATAACCTCTGTGTGTGTGTGTGTGTGTGTGTGTGTGTGTGTGTGTGAGAAGAACCAGCCCGCCCAGGCCTCTTATTTCCTTATGTAAGGGTGCTGGGAATGTGTAATTATAACAGGAAAGCATAAACACGCAGCTTGTTTGATTCAGCCGTTTCCAGCCTGTTAGTTTTTACTGCCGGGAGCCCCCCCCCCCCCCCCCCCCCCCCCCCCCGCCGCTCCGCAGAGCTGCGGCCGGCGGGGGGAAAGGTTGTCATGCATTCAGGAGCCGCTAACGAGAGCGGTCACATCCTCTTCACTTTGCTTTAATTCAGTTCAATTTTTTGGTTTTCCCAGAAGGGGATTCTGGGTTGCGGGAAGAGTTCACAACGAGACAAAGCCAGAACAAAGCAGCCGATCAGACCGGACGGAGCAGACGTCGGCTGCTGAGACCAGACAGGCGGGAGGCCGATACGGCGGGGAAAAGTGCAAAATACAAAGTTACATGCAGAAGATCAGGATCCAAAACTAACTGCAGTCAAGCACTGAACACCGGTACAGTTGATCTGCGTCTCCGCCACACCGCTGCTAACCTTTAGAGACTAAAACATCTGAACGCCTCGGCTATATTCAGTCTTTGGTCTTTCTCTTCTCAAACTTTGTCCCTCCTGGCCACCGTACACTCTCTCTGACCGTGAGCCAATCAGATCAGAGCGTTGGTCCGCTGCTCAACACAGAGCAGAAGCATCTAAACTGTCTGGATGTTTAAAGAAGCAGCGTCTTCACTTACCTGATTTGATGCTTTTCCTGTTGAAACTGGATGTTGGGGGCGGGGCTTAACGCAGGGAGACATCATTCAAAAATCTAAACCAATGGAATATGAGCCAGGGAGAGAAAGACAATTTTATTTGATGGGAGAGGCAGAGGGGCGGTGACTGCTCAAAAATCTGATGGTTTTATTGGTTAGACATTTATATTTCTGCCTCCTGGTGCATTATGAGGTTAGCATTAAGGACGTAATGGGAGTTCATTCATGGGGACTTGAGTTTTAAAGTCTGAACTGAACTCCCAGTCCTTCAGAGTGTCTTTAATGATGACATCACGCTGCACCAGGAGGCGGGAATAAAACCTCCAACCAATAAAACTGCCTTTCTCTCCCTAAATGACATCCCATTGGTTTCCTCTTTGGAATGATCCCTCCCTGTGTTATCGAGGAAGTAAAGATGCTGTTTCCTGTGGTCTTCAAATGAAAGATCTACATCTAGACTCACATGGAACCTGATTCTGTGCAGGAAATAGCAGTGAAAACTGGTCGGGCAACATATTTTGATGAGAAATTAACTATTTTGCCCAGTAAAAATGACCTGTGTCAGGTGATTATTTGAGTTGACCAGCCTTGGCAGGTGAACCACAGAGTTAGTTTCATCCAGTGTGTAAGATGCTACAGTGCAGATTGAGGATGAAAGGATCCAGTGGGCGGAGCCTGAGTCACCAGGAACCCACCGGCTGTTTTCACCAAGCTTTTATTTTTCTAGGTCAAGCTGCCAAACCAGGATACGGTACAAAATGTTAAAATGGATTCAATAAAACTCAGATACAAACAAGGTCATTATTTTACCACAACTTAAGAGTTTGTTTTCTGTTCAGTATTTGTCTTGGAGCAGTTTGGATCCGCAGCAGTTCCCAGATATTATTAGTGAACCCATCAACTCGGCTTCCTCGCCTTTAATTACAGTCAGTTTGGGAACAGACTGTAAACTTCTGAAATGGATTTTCTGGTTCTTGGAGCGTTTAAACTCAAAGAAGAATTCCTCGCAGTCAGCAGCGTGTTTCCATCAGCAAACCTTCACAGACAGGAAGAAACCAAACAACTGTTAAAGCTTCGATCTGCAACTTTTCCCCTTGAGACAGGAAGTGTAGCGTTAGCCCCGCCCCCCTCCCCACCACCTGTCAGTCATCTTGATGATGTCATCGGGTCACCGGCAGCGTAAAGCCTCCACAGCCGATCTGACGCTGATGTTCACCGTGTGATAAACTGTATATCGGCATCAGAAAGGTTTCTTCTGATTACGGTGATAATGATATTTAACCACATCAGCCGGCTCTCTCTCTGGGTGAGACTACGCTTCAGTCCATCAGGAGTCAAAAGCCTCAGCACGTCTGACTCCACCTGACACCTGACAGTGTGGTGAAACCTGCGGCTCGCTGCCCCGCCCAGGTCCACAGGTCCACAGGTCCACAGATCCAGTCTCTCCTCAGTTAAATATTGAAGCGACGGATCTGTTACTCTGCTGCTGCAGCGGCCTGAAGACGACTCACCAGGGCTGTGTGTGTGTGTGTGTGTGTGTGTGTGTGTGTGTGTGTCCATGCAGCCGTCCACCTTATGTCGAGTGATTCCTCTGATGAATTTTAAGAACATCACAGTCTACAGTGTCATTTTGATCATTTAGCTGTGGCTATAGTAAAACTGAATTGAATTTATTCAGTAATACATTCATATTTGTCATCAGTATGTGTGTTTGCCCTTATGTATATGTGTGTGTGTGTGTGTGTGTGTGTGTGTGTGTGTGCACGTCAGGGCGTCCGCAGGTCCTTGAACAGTCTTTTTAGAAAATATTAAAATGACTGTTATTAGAGGTGTTATTGTTTCCCAGATGAATCAGAGCAGGTCAGCGGTTCAGTCTGCATCCTCTCTGCTTTACCTTCACTCTTAATGTGCAGAAACAGGCTGGTCTTTGTCTCTTTATTGTAAGTTATTAAACTGGTGTTGAATTCATCTCCATTTAGCACTGAAAAGGTTTTAAAAGTCTTGAATGTGTCTGTCTGTGACCTGCAGACTCTGACAGGACCATCACCCGGTTCAGGGGCGCCACGCAGGTCCGGCCCTGTTTAGCTTCCTGGTTCGGTGTCTGTTGCCGTAGCGACGGGGGCGGGACGGGGGCGGGACGGGGGCGGGGCTGCGGCGCGCTCCTCGGCCGGCGGCGGGTCGGCCTCAGGCGCGTTCGCACTAGCGGATCGTTTTCACCTCCTAACCCACAACTGTCAGGTTCACATGTTTTCACTTGGAGCCAGACTGACAGAGTTCAGATCGTTTATTTAGCCTTTTAGATCGAGTCAGACATTAAACAACGATAACGTTTAACTAGGGATGATCTGCTTCTCTCATGATACGATTGGATACGTGATCTGAGGTTCAGGATCAGTACAACCAGGATACGATGTGATCAATAAAAGTTCAGTGGCAACAAAGTCTGACTGTGCAGAATTCTGTTTATTTCTGAGACTCAAATCTTTCCAGCGATGCCATTGGCTGCTAGAATGTAAACAACAATTTAAAAATGTCATTACAAAGTGACATCAAGAGAGACTGCTTCTCTCCTTCCACTCTCTGAACATACGAGGTTCTCCTGCCGCAGACCTGAGACCAGCAGAAAGGAGCTCTTTGTTTCCTGGCTGTTTTCCCAAGGTCAACACTGAGCGCGCTCTGTCTGGGTCCAGGCCGCTGTTTTCTTTCTGATAGAGCGAAGCCGATATATTATCACCTGATCAGGAGATTATTCCCTCGCTGTAGAGCTGCTGGACGGACTGTTGCTGCTTTGTTGTCTGCCATCTGGGCCCATGTGGAGAAACTCCGGGTTTTTATTGGCAGTGGTTTGGGGGAAGGGGGGCGGGGGGGGTGGGGGAAGGGGGGGCGGGGGGGGTGGGGGGGGGGGGGTGGTGGACTAACAGCATGCCAAGCTGCTGATAGTCCCACTCTAGCAGGAGAACCAGCAGAGCCATTACCCAAGATGCTTATCACTCTGAAGCTCCGC
Source organism: Centroberyx gerrardi (assembly GCF_048128805.1). NCBI lineage: Eukaryota > Metazoa > Chordata > Actinopteri > Beryciformes > Berycidae > Centroberyx > Centroberyx gerrardi. The sequence continues at coordinate 37,161,730 of NC_135997.1, forward strand.
CTGCTGCTGCTCAGCTATTTCCTTTCTCCTTAATGTGTGGAGCGCTGCAGACGGCGGGCCGGGTCCCAACGCCTCGTCCCGCCTCGCCCCGCCCCGCCTCGCCTCGCCCCGCCTCGCCTGGACCCCCCTCGCCCCGCCTCCCCTCACCTTGACCCACCTCGCCTCGCCCTGCCTCGCCCGCCACAATCTGCAACAATCTACGCTTCTTCTAAATTTTTTCACCCAGTCATTTTGTGGGGTTATTTTTGCCTGTTCTGACTTTCCTGAGAGAATACCGATCCGTTTCCCCCTCGATAACCTCTGTTCTCACCCCCAACACATTGTTGTAGTCGTTTTGCTCGGAGCCGCTTTCAAGTCAGCACGTTATGTCCTGCGCCAACTTCCTGTTTCAACCAGAAATACGTGGAATTAGGGGAGCGAGACGAGAGTCCGGCTCTGGACTCCACAGCTTTGGAGTCGCTTCTCGATTCCCAAATGCCTGGAATAGAAGAATCGATTCTTTTTGGAATCGACTCCCAGCCCTACTTCAGTTTTGTAATATTTGTCCTTCCTTCCCTCCTCCCTCCTTCCCTTCCCTCCTCCCTCCTTCCCTTCCCTCCTCCCTCCTTCCCTACCCACTTTCCGTTCTGTTTACACTATGTAAATATCACATATACAGGACTATACATGTTCAGGGCCGCAGCTTGAGGAAACCCGTTCTCTTCGACTCTGTTCTGCAACACTTAAACAAAATGTCATTTCCTCCCAAGATGGCTGCCTAGATAGACGTTACTGTGGTTGTTTTTGTCTCTCCTGGGACAGATGGAAGTGCCAGCAGCTAAAAGACTGTAGTGTGGTGTCAGGGTGGAGAGACTGTCCCGCAACCAGGAGGTCACAGGTTCGATTCCTGCAGCAGTCAGTCAGCTGAACGGCTAATACTCAGAGGGAAGTAAGAAAATAAAAATACTTAGTTACTGTATTTCAGTAAGATTTTAAGTATCTGTGCTTTCCTCGAATTTTTCCTTTCACTGAAGACTTTTTCCTTTTACTCTCTATGTTGAGAGAGAGAGAGAGAGAGAGAGAGAGAGAGAGAGAGAGAGAGAGAGAGAGAGAGAGGAAATGACTTTTTTAGACAAATACTTTTATACTTTAAGTCAATGTAAGACCATGTACTTTTATACTTTGACTTGAGTAAAGGATTTGAAATGTTACTTCAACTTTCCCCGCAGTGTATTTTTAGATGAGTAGTTGTACTTCTGCTAGAGTCAGGACTCTGTGTTCTTCTACCACTTCTGGAAAAATGTGAAAACAAGCGGATCGTATTTCAGTTCAGTTGTTCTTCCTCTCTGTGTTCCCAGGCCGGTTCTCACCCCGGGCCGGCCGAGAGATTTACACCCGCCGACGCTGTGCGGGGGTCAGGCGGGGGTCAGGGGTCAGGTGGGGGTCAGGGGTCAGGCGGGGGTCAGAGGTCAGGCGGGGGTCAGTGCTCCTCAAAGGGCCTCAGAGGACACGACTGACAATGAGGAACTCTTAACTTTCACAAACCGTTAGTGTTCGGTCTGCTGCCGCCGAGCTGCCGGGAGCTTTTCAAACGGCGGCTCTCGGCCCTCTGACGGGCCGCGGCAGCAGGTGGGGGGTCATGGGAAGATGGAAAAAAATAAATCACTCAGGAAGATTCCCTCGCAAGTGTTTACATGAGCGCTAAATAAAATGATGCCATAAGATGTGTGTTTACATGCTCCACAGTATGGAATCAGAGTAAAATACTGAATCCAGCTCTCTAACATGAGCTGACGTTTTTCTAAGATGGACCTGCGTCTGTGACTCTTCTGCTGTCAGAAACAGACGTTTTGTTCTGCAGCCGCAGTGATTTAAATTCAGCGTTGACGTCACTCGCCTCAAACAGGCGAGCGTGTGCAGAGAGAGTCGAGATACTCCAACCAAAGAAAGTGATCAGAATGAGCGTTTACACGACATGATGTTTGACGTTTCATCCATCAAACAGATTATGAAAGGAACGGGCCGGTTTATTCTGAGGTGTTTACATGAGGCATTTTATTGTGATTGGGCTTCTAGTCTGATGGATGGATGGATAGATAGATGGATAGATGGATAGATGGATAGATAGATAGATAGATAGATAGATGGATAGATAAGAACTTTATTAATCCCAGAGAGTTAATCCCAGACACTTCAGACGCCACACAGACAGAACAAAACACCAATCAGGTGCATAATTAGTAGAATAAAAAAGAATAAATACCAATGCAAGAATAAACTGTATGTACAACACATATGTGCAAATGTAGCCTACGTGTGCGAAGACGCATGTTGGACAGTGTATGTGCAAATTGTTACATATGTCACAAGTGTGTGTGTGTGTGTGTGTGTGTATGTTACATATGTTACCCAAGTGTGTGTGTGTCCGTCCGTTCCTCCGACAGTCGAGGGAAAGAAACTCCGGCCGGTTGAGAGAAAATTAAATTCTCCTTTCCTGAAACCACATGAACAATAAACAATTTTACGAGACGCGAGCTACAGAAATCTTTTTACCACATTATTTATTTGTTATTTATAATAAACATGGCAACATAAAAAAATCCCCTCACTAGCTTCTCATGTGCGTTTGATTTGATGACATTAGATGAAAGTTTAAAGATCCCCGGGAAACTGGGTAAATAATAAAGACAACATACTGTAGGATGGAAATAAGAACAGAGAAAACAGAGTGCTGTAAAACATAATTAAACTGACAGTTACAACACCACAATATATTATGAAGATATATGTGAATGAAAACTATGAAACTATCTGAATCACAGCAGAATGAGAGCAGGAGAAAGAAAGAAGAAAATAAATGAAATATACAGTTCGTACCGTCTCAAGAAAAATATGAAAAGATATGGGGTAAGAGAAAAATGAAAAGTCTAAAAATATCAAGACATATAATATTCAATTTTCAACATTAACAACTAAGTAATTTCTTTGTTTTGTTACTAATGTTGTATATATTCTTTATTTAGGTGGGAAACACCATGAGCTCCTTGTTTGTTTGTTTTTCTTACCTGCACAACATTTCATTTGCTGTAATGTTCTTCTTTTCTGTTTCAGTGTGCGAATAAATAAAATTAAAAATAAATAAAATATGAGTACAGGCTACTGCTGCCTCAGAGAATATAGATTTAAATTTACAGAATGTTGTAAAGTGTGTGTATTCACATGAGCAGTTCTGCAGAAGAAGTGTCTACGCCTGTTCTCCAGTATTCTAACCTGTGTGTGTGTGTGTGTGTGTGTGTGTGTGTGTGTGTGTGTTGCAGGAGAGCGCCCGTTCCCGTGCACGTGGCCCGACTGCAACAAGAAGTTCGCCCGGTCGGACGAGCTGGCGCGTCACTACCGGACGCACACCGGGGAGAAGAAGTTCGGCTGCCCGCTGTGCGACAAGCGCTTCATGCGCAGCGACCACCTGATGAAGCACGCGCGCCGCCACTCCGACTTCCAGCCCGCCATGCTGAAGCGGCCGTACGGCGGCGGCGGCGCGGCGGGCGGCGCGGCGGGCGGCGGCCGCTCCGGCTCGCTCAGTGACTACAGCCGCTCGGACGCCTCCAGCCGCTCGGACGCCTCCAGCCGCTCGGACGCCTCCAGCCGCTCGGACGCCTCCAGCCGCTCGGACGCCTCCAGCCCCACGCTCAGCCCCGCCGACTCGCCTTAAAGCAGAAAACAAAGCGACCCCGCAGCAGCACTTCAGCGCGGGGCGACCGGGTCTCTGCTGGGTCACAGTTTGGACTCCGCCGCTCTGATGCTTCAGGTAGGAAACACCGGCAGGACGATGACATCACCTGGAGGCGGAGCGCTCGGCACCGTCCGCCACCCAACACACACCAACACAGCATGAAGCTGTCTGTCTCACTGAGGCTCAGACAGACAGACAGCTGGACTCTCCTCTTGTGCAGAGAAGACCTTCAACCTCCTGGATCCTGTGGGACTGAAGCGCTCCTCCTCCCCCTCCTCCTCCCCCCCTCCCCCTCCTCCTCCTCCTCCTCCTCCTCCTCCTCCTCCTCTCCCCCCCCCCCCCCCCCCCCCCCGTATTGCACAGTTACTTATGAAGCTTCGCCAATTCTCCGCTTGCCGTACTGTGTTGTACTTTCTCGCTTCTCGTCGTGCAATCTCAGCTCTTCAGAGACAGAAACATTGCCTTTTATCAGTGAGAATATTTCCGTAGAATACAAAACTATATGTATTTTTTTTTTTTTTCCTTTTGTAATCCTGCTATTGCTGTTGTTACATTTCTTTTCCTGAATTCAGAATAGGAAACGTGTGACAAGGATGAAAAAGATGAAAAAACAAAAAGGAAGTTAATGCTAGTGAGCTGGGCTGGGCGGAGGTCACATGACGCCTCAGGACGAAAACCTTCACACTTCACTTCACCGCACAAAACCTTCACTTCACTTCACTTTACCAAGAACTTCAGCCAGGCTGGAGTTCCTGTCCGGCTCAGGGAAGCTGCAGCAGCTTGAAAGAATGGAACAAAATGATGTCACATCGTCACACACACACACACACACACACACACACACACACACACACACACACACAAATTGCACTCCTTTAAAACAGTCAGTGATGATTCATTCTCACAGGTCGTCAGATAAGTGAGCGAACGATTTTGGAAAATTGGTCCAGTTGAGTTTGAATGTTGGTTGGTTGGAGTAACTCTACTACTCTTCTACAAACAGCTGATCGCTCAGTGTGAAGAACAAACCAGAATCCATTTCAGGATCATTTTCTAAATTTTGGGATATCAGCCTAACTGGGATGTCTGCCTCCTTCAAACAGATGTACTGGTTTCATCTGTTTCTGCTGCCAGAACAGATCAGCACGTCTTTGGCTCTGACTTCTCTGAAAACTCAGTTTCATCCATTAGATCTAAATAGATGAAGGGAGGAGACGGCCTGGAGGAGGAGGCTTCAGGAAACTGACACATGGATTATGCAAAAGAGGTTTCAACTGTATGAAGGCTTGGTTTAGTTCAAAAGGGGCGTGGCATCTGGGAGAGGAACGCATTTGTTTTTTTCTAAAGGTAAACCCCGACTCCGCTCATGTAGCTCAAATAAACCGATCTGTTATGAATGGGAATAGATGGAGATGAGACATTCTGAAAAACGCATGTGCTCGAATCAGATAGGCCCTTCTCACCTTCTCCCTCCCACACAGTGTAGTATGACTACACACACACACACATTCTCTCTCTCACGCACACACACACACACAGATGCATGTGTGTGTGTGCAGCCACAGCAGAAGTCTCCCTTCATGTATTTTTGCTGCATCTATCCTGCGTTGGTGCTGCAGGCAATTCTTTCCTGAACGTTACACAGTTGAGCCAAATGAGTAAATTACAAAAACAAAACTCAGTCTGTCAAACTGTCATTAGCCCGCTGCCGTAACTTACAGAGCAACACTTGATTTTTCCAAAGAAGTGTGTCTCCTGCTGCACTTCTGCACGTGGCAGACAGAGATCAGTGGGACTCCTGCGACGGCTACATCTGTGAGTGTGAGAGAGAAAGATTATTATTATTATTATCATTATTATTATGACAGTGTCTGTCTGCAGTGCTGAAGCAGAGGAAGAGCCAAATTACAGGCTGTCAGACCGTAAAACAGGTGGAGACTTGAAGGGAGCTGAGCCGGTAGCAGCAGTGCATGCTGGGAAGCGGAGCTGTGGAGACATTCGGGTTAGAGAGCGCTACGGTTTCTATTGTTGTTCTACTTTGACGACTTCACTCGCTGCTCAGCCACGCCGGGAGGAAGATTAAACATGAAAGTGAAATACCAGTAGAATATATTTTAATACGCAGTCCTCGATGTGAACAGCCAATCACCAACCTTTGTTTTTTTATTATGGAGCACTTTGGCACAGAAAACAAATGCTATCTAGGGTGTATCACTGTAGTTGGTAAATCTGAAGTGAAGCGTGCGTCTCTGGGAGTTGGGCGGCGGGTTGGACGGCGGCGGGTCGGGTGGCGGGTCTGCTTTAAAACCTGTTGTGACTGACTTGGAACCAGTTGTACTGCAGACAGACAGGCAGACAGGCAGACAGACAGGCAGACAGACAGACAGACAGACAGACAGGCAGACAGACAGACAGACAGGCGTGTCACCGGCCTCACCTCACCGCTGACGCTCTGCGGCGTCGCGCCTCACGCCGCCGCCGCACGCCACGGCCGCCGCAGCTGAGAGAAAACGAGATGAGCAGAACTCTAATTAAAGATAATGACGGGTTCACAGGGCTGTGAGGTGGTGCAGGTTCCTCTCCTGTTGCGTGTGAATTCTTTCCTCTGCGGTTATCCGGACGGTTCGCTGCGTCTCCACACGGCTTCGGTCGTTAGTCTGAAAACCGACCGGCCAGACTTTTCCGACGCCACGTTCCTCCAGACGCTGCCTGCTATTCTGACTGATTTCCCTTCACTGTATCATCTCAGCGTTTTATCTTTTTGACTCGAGGCTCTCTGTAAGCTAACCGGCTGAGAAACCTCTTGAATACATTACCGGTTTCTTCTTAAAGTTATCTTTAAAGAGGGAAAGCCCCGCAGTTGTCCGGTGGATCTGTCGGCTCAGTTTCCCCTCCGGCTCCACTGAGCGAAACTTTCAGGAAAAGCCATCTAGGAATTATAAGTCGGCTTTCATCGCAGCGGCGCTCACGTCTTTCAGCACAGCGTATTAAACACAGACACGGTGTAGATGACAGCCGGGTCTCCGCCCCGCGGCCAAAAATAGTTCCTGCAGGACTTCTCCTCTCCCTCTGCAGGCTGGAGGGTTCGCTTTCTCCACTCTTTCTGTTTTTTTTGCGCTGCAGCGTTGGCTTTCAGTAGAAAATAAGACACTCTGGCAAGGCTGGCATGCACGCACTGACGCATGCTATCCACACACACACACACACACACACACACACACACACACACACACAGGAAGAGCAGAGGAACTGTCCAGCTGGAGAGGTTAGGAATGTTCCTGCAGGGGGAAGGAAGCAGGTGTCAGGCGCTGAATGGCCGGCCTTGTCCCGCGCTCCGCTCCCCCGGCCCGCTTCACCAGCCTCCATCCAGAAAGAGCCATAATCAGACCCAAACCTCCACCCCCCCTACACACACACACACACACACACACATACACGCCTCCCAGCCTCCCATGAAGAAAACACCCTTTAGAAAAACACACTGCATCACCAGCCGCAGACTCTGTCCTCGATAACCTCAGGCTGCTGTGAGCCGGAGGACTAGCGGAGCTGTGAATCAGAGAGGGGGGGCGGGGCGACCCTGCCGTGTTCCCTTTTAGCAAAACACACACAACACACTCGGAACAGACGCATATTTTCTGAAAATGTGTGTGTTTGTGTGTGTGTGTAGCGTCTCCTCTTACAGGACACGGTCTTCTTGACAGAAATGTCCAGGGTGGATTTCAGAGTGAGGGACATTATTTCATATATTTCACATATTTTTATGTCATTTCACTTTACAAAGCCAGAAACCGACCGTTTCCTTTTTACCTCAGTGTGTCGAGACAGGTGTTCATCTGTTCATCTGCTCGTCCGTTCAGCCGGAACATTCCATATACCTCTGTTTCTGTTCAACACTTTCACATACAGTGACGATCGGGCCGAAACAAATCTGCAGACATTTCTTTCAGTTTTTGTTGCAAATTGGCAGAAAATCTGAATTCTGTGGTGAGTTTCTTTTCTCTGCGTCAAGAGAGCTCTGTCACCGTTTTGATAAAATAGAAACAGGTTTTTTAGGTTTTTTTCGGTCGCTTGGTGGGGTCGGTCTGCCGGTCCCGCTGCACATATACAACCACAGGATACAGAAATACAATACGTAGAAGTTTCTGAGGCATTTCATGATGGACTTGGTACTTTCCTCAGAAAGCACAGAATATTTGCATTCTGCTATTTGAAATGTTCAGTTTAAAATCAGTTTTCCACCAAGATACGAAGACAAAAGTTACTCCCACACCAAAATCAATCTTTTAGTTTGATAACAGGCCTAAATAACAGATCATTGATTCATGATCATCCTCATTAGTGATGAATACAGGCCGACTTTAGGCCTCCACTGGTCATAATAAGGAAACCTGCACCAGTCACGTGCCTGTGAGTCTACAAAGTAAATGTCTGCAGATTGTTTTTTCCTCAGAGAAAAGTCACTTTTATTGTTTGTCTCTTGCAATATGAGCAACTTGTCAAGCTGCTGCTCCGAACTCATCATCTAACCACACTGCAGTTCCATGTGGTCCGGTATGTAGATCTAGGTTGTGTTCAGATGTTCAAACTGTTGTTATAAAGGGTCGGATAAACAGATTTTACAATTTGTAATATTATTCTATTCTTGAAGTCTTTTGTAGAGATGAAATGCAGCCGGTGTATATTCAGGACTGCTGTTAGAGCGTCTGAGTCATGAGAAAGTCGTGACGTTGTACAGATTATTTTTGAGTCGGTTTCCCCTTTGAGTGAATGAAGCTGAATGCAAAATAACTTTTTTAAATTTCTGTATTTAAACTCAACCTCAGAAACTGCAGGTTGCATACAATTTGAAAACGAGAAGCCAGATTTGATTTGTTTTTTTGTTTTAATATAGATTGATAACTAGACAGATTTTGTTTGAAAGATTTTCTCTCTTGTTTGTGTTTCTGTTCTCCTTCTTGTAACTGATGTATGATGTTTTGTACATTTTGTCATCACCTGTGTGTCCATATCATGTTTTAAATTGGTGATATTATTTAATGATTCTCATGTAACATTATGAGCATCATAACTTTGTTATTTGTCAGATTAATGTCTAATTGTCTGCACAAAGATAAACAGGTAACACAGCAGGGAATTTATAATCAGGAAGTTATGAATGAGAGGAAACCAACAGAAACAGAAACAGGGTTTTTTTCCTCTCTTCCCCCTTTATGGAAACTGAGTGCTTTTTTGCAGGAAGTGTCATTATGCAAGACTGGATTACGATTATCAGGTTATAGATATGATGTCATATGGAGTAATGTGTGCCAAAGGCAAAAAAAAAAAAGAAATCATTCCTTAAAGAAACTATCAGCATTCTGCAGTAATTGTACGGTAAAGCATGAACATCAAGTGTTTCTTATTCTTCTTGGTAAATGTATTTTACTCAGTCCAGCTGAAACAAACAGGCGGAGCATCTTGTGTTTAAATTGATTTCACTTTGATTTTTCTTACATGAATGAAAAGGGACATTTCCAGTTCAGTGTCTCCTGTTATTTCGCAAGTTTGTCTCCATTTTGACATTTGACTTGTCTGTGTTGTGTAGCAGCTGAAGAGCGTCATTTGTAGCAGAACATGATGTGACAGTGAACGCCTCTCCCAAAGGTTTCATACACACACTGCAAGAAACCTCCATCTTATCAAGTCATTTAGTCGATTGAGTCCTAAAATCAGAATTTTCTTGAAACAAGTGAAGAAATCTGCCAGTGGTGTTTGATACTTTCACTTGTTTCCAATGCAAATCAACTTGTTTAATGAATTTTGTAAAATCAAGAGTCATTTTCTTGACAGCAGTGCAGTGATCTTCCTTATTCTGACTGCTTTCAACAGACTGACACTCTGTTGTAGAAGAAACAAGTGAAGCTGCAGGGGAGACCAGTGGAGTTATCTCTCCTCGCTGCAGAATGTTTCTCTTGGTTTAAGAACAAGAAGATCTGAAGGCTGAATATGAGACTAGATGACTCGTTAAGATGGAGGTTTTTTTGCTTTGTACTTCACTGATGCGTGTTCACTGCTCAGCATCAAACCAATGTACCTGACCTTCGTTCATTATGTAATATATTTATTTTTTGGAACGTCGTGTTATATTTTTCACTGTGATTTATTTGATTTCTTGAGTAATAGATGTATCAACTGCCCTTAGTTTGCTTTGTTTTATTCATGTATACTTTTTACTACTTCTGTCATTAAGATTTATCATCCTAAAAAGACCCGATCCTCGTATGAAAACAACAGAAATCAGTGTGTTTTCATTCATTCATTCATTCTGATATTTGTCAGGTCCATGTAAACATCACATAACATTTACAGTTCACATCCCGTTTGCTGGGATAAGTTCATATCCCACTTATGAGAAATGAGAAATATGATATTAGCCATGACACGGAGGCATGTACACACCTCCTCCTCTCACTGCTGGGTGTGTGTAAGTTCTTAAATCTCCAAGGTAATATTCAGAATATTCTGTTAATTTATCTATACTGGGATTTCATTTTATAAACATCTTTTCCCAAATATGAGCTCACCAGGGATAGGAGCCAGTGTTTTCCACCTTGTGCATGTAAAAACACTCATGTCATATTTAATGCTTAATCTCCTGCCGTGACCGAACCGACCAAACTCCCCCCTGGTATTACCCACAACCCCCTGCATGTAGGCGGGGCCAGGCGGTGTGTACATCTCTCAAACATACATTTCATGTTATTTTGCCCATTAAAAAATCAGCGAAAGCAGGACTTCTTCACATTTTCTGTATTCATTTTTACCAGAATTAACGTGAAAATGATTTATGAGCTCATTCTGTTCTGATTTCTTGATTTTTTTACTCTTTCCTCCACTGAGCTGCACATACATGGATCTCACTGTCAGAAACACAAGGCTGTTACAGGCCGTCCTGTAACCCAGAGGTCAGAGGTCAGAGGTCAGATCCCCTGCGGCAGACTCTGAGTTTCCTGCTCGCTCTCTGAGTCGCTCCGCCAAAATGTTGTTTCGACAAAAAGTAGCAGAGAAAACATCGTCTTGTTTTCACGTCTAAGAGAAGAGTCAGAACCACAGCTGACAGGTTTTCACTCTCCTCGTCCTCATGGATGTGAGGAAGCGTCCTTCGTGATGTCATCATTACCAAAGTCTAGATCGTCCATACAAACTCCTCCTTTAATCGCTCTGTTAGATTATACTAGATTAGTTCACTGCAAAAATTGACAGACTTGTTTAATTATTTTACCTTGTCTCCAGACTTATCAAATGAAGTCATTTTATAATCTTATAATCTTATAATTTTACCGGTTTCAACAAATTAGACTTTTTTTCCAGGAGAATGTAACTTGTTTCAGGACATTTTCTTGGTAAAAGTGAAATTGTCTTGGAGAAAGTTTCCAGATTTTCTTCATTGTTTTATGATGATTTCTTGACAGAAGTCATATTGGCATGAATCAAGTGAAATTTATTGAAGCCAGCAGATTATCTGCCAGTGCAGAGAGAGAATTTGACCGAAAATATCATGAGATAAGATGATAGGTCTGGAAACAAGATAAAATCACTGGACAGATTGTCATTTTTTGCAGTGTGCGGACAATGCAGGATCCATCCAAAGCCTCATGACATCTGAACACAGGTCGTCTCTAATAGAGCTGTCTGATCTGATCCCAGTGTGACGAGGTTCAGGTGTTCAGCAGCTGAACCAGGTGGATGTTCAGCTAAAATGTTCAGTGTTTGTGACTGAAGAGCGGCTGGAAAGCTCGGCTGAGATGGAGAAAACTTTTTCTCAGGAGGAACTGATGAGAGTGGACAGAATGATTTCAAATATACACATGCTGTGTTTAAGAGGCACTTTGTGTGCTGGTCACCTGCTGCTGAGCTCCTGTTGACAGTGCAGCACTTTTCCGCTAAAAGCTAAAATGTTTTAGATTGCAGTGTTCAGCTCTGAAAGCACGTTAACATCTCAGCGCTGTTGGGAACCTGCAGCAGATCTCCTTTCCTCTGAAAGTAAAGGAAACAGAAGCCAGCGTGGTGACGAGGTTCCTGCTGAACACCGAACCCTCAACACCGGTGAAGAGCTTCCTGCCGAACGCCGAACCCTCAACACCGGTGAAGAGGTTCCTGCCGAACGCCGAACCCTCAACACCAGTGAAGAGGTTCCTGCCGAACGCCGAACCCTCAACACCGGTGAAGAGCTTCCCGCTGAACGCCGAACCCTCAACACCGGTGAAGAGGTTCCTGCTGAACGCCGAACCCTCGACACAGCTGAGCACAAAGCTCAGCCGCTGTGCAGTGAAATCAAAATGTCCCTCTGCCTCCATGAGAGTGATAAAGGTGAAGCCGGCGCTCCGGCCGCCGCACACTGGACTCGGTTCATCGTCTCTAATAAAGACGCCACAGTCTGTGAGGTCACGGGCCGCTTTAAGCCCCTCCGCCGGGAAAATATGGAGGAATTTGTGGTTTAATACCTTGTTAGTTTGGTTGTCTTGAAGCCCTTCGGATCACACAGATGTACAAACAGTCAGGAGCGCCAGCAGAAATACAGTGCTGCTTTCAGTGGAGTCAGCAGTAATGGAACGTGTCCCGTCCCTCCAGTCAGAGCGACGCCCCGCAGCCTGCTGGGAGGGGGGAGGGGGGGGGGGGGGGGGGGGGGCACCAGGAGAGATTTGGGGCAACAGGCGAGCCGCACCCTGAGTTCACACTGAGAGCGACTTGGTCGACTAGCAGCCTGCAGAACAGTCACATCATGGATTCATTGCTTCTTTGGCGTTGCCTTTCATAACGTTACAATCGTTTGATGAGTTAACACAGATAGCTAGCAAGCGCTAATTAGGTCGCTTTACTCAAAAATAAACAGAAAAAAGTCAGTGCAGAAAACAAAAGATGGATCAGCTGTTGTTTCTGAGACATTTCTTCCTGTCGTCTTTCAAATAAAAGCTTTGAACGGCTGGAATCGACTTCTCCATTTTGAACTGTTCATCAAACTAAATCACATCAATAGGGAAACAAGGAAGCGCAGAAATCTGATTGGCTGTTGACGGCCGATGACTGCGAACAAATTCAGCCATGGATGACTTTTCTCGTCCGACGGGCCCGCTGAGCGTCCGCAGGTCAGCTGAGTCTCCCGGTCGCTCAGATCTGGAGGAGATGGACTTCTGCTGTGAACGCAGGGTTCAAGATCTAGGCATCAATTTAATATGATTTTCCAACGTGATTAAAGCAACAATCCTGAGGCAACTTCTTGGACACGGTTTCCCATCAGAGTTGCCTAAAAAGTTGCCTTCTGTGACGGCAACACTGTGCTCATATTATTCTTAGGTGTATTCGTCAGTATAATATCTTCATTTGATTGTGTTATACAGAGAGACTGAACTGTCTCCTGGTTCTCCTGGTATAGGTTCCCCTTCAAGAAGTCATGCCTTCAAAATAAAAGTCTCTATTTCCTTAACACCATTAGATGCCTGCAGTGCTTTAGATTGCATCAACATCAGAAATAATATCCAGCCATGTTGTATTTTCATGAGTCACATCTCAGCTGCCATGAAGTCTTCAGATCCTCCGTTACTTTGGTGTCACAGCTGTACAGTTCCACAAATTCTATATATACAGAAATATAAAGATATTAATTCATGTGCTGGTCTCTTGTTGCTCTGCTGTACCTTTTTACATTATTTTTTACTCTAGACAATATTTTGTGAGGATGTCCTATGCAAAAACAAAAATTAACCAGATTGTACATTACTGTAATGATGTTTTAACTTGTATGCATGAATTAGTGAAGTTTACATTTGGAAAATAAATTTGTAAGTAAAATTGTTTTTTATTTGTTTTTGTCTCTTTGCAGAGTTGTCATGAGTCTAATTCAGTCCAAGCCAGGTTTCCACGTAGAAACCTTCTCCCTAGTTTAATAGAACAAACGATTATTCCATCAGTGGACTGATAAAGGCCTTGGTTATTGATATACAACATTTGCATGGTGTGCAGCATGCAATAAATATCATCCCAGGCTCTGCAACTCATTAGCAAACAAATCTCCTTAGTTGGTATGAAGCATTTTATTCTGAATGTTCGCTGAACATTTCTCAGCTTGCAACTTCAAAGCTGCAGCCTCCGGTTTCTGTTTGTTTATCGTTTGCCTTCCAGGTTTGATTTTCCCACTAAATAACACATGAAAGCAACGCTGTTTACCAGCTGACCGGGGAGTCCCAGATGTCGGACTTTCCCACCAGAACATGAACGCAGCATAACAGCTATGGCTAAAAAAATGATAATTGTCTAATGATGGAAATCACCAGATTGCAGAAAGACAGACAGGCAGACAGACAGGCAGACAGACAGACAGACAGGCAGGCAGACAGACAGACAGGCAGGCAGACAGGCAGGCAGGCAGGCAGGCAGGCAGACAGGCAGGCAGACAGGCAGACAGACAGACAGACAGGCAGGCAGACAGGCAGACAGGCAGGCAGGCAGACAGACAGACAGACAGACAGACAGACAGACAGACAGGCAGACGGACAGACAGACAGACAGGCAGACAGACAGACAGGCAGACGGACAGACAGGCAGACAGACAGACAGACAGGCAGGCAGACAGACAGACAGGCAGGCAGACAGGCAGGCAGGCAGGCAGGCAGACAGACAGGCAGGCAGACAGGCAGGCAGGCAGGCAGGCAGGCAGACAGGCAGGCAGGCAGGCAGGCAGACAGGCAGTCACACAGCTGTAAACATAACCTCAGTCCATCTTCACTGGAGGTAATGAAACATCCACACTGTTGCTCCCACTGCACTGTTTCTTACAAAACGTTAATAATTTAGATTACAGACAGAACCAGCTGGTATTTCTGAAACTCTGAACAATAAACATCAGGTAAGCAACATTTTGTCCTGAATATAAACCCGGTTCACATTCAGCTGTGTTCAGCTGTGTTCAGCTGTGTTCAGCTGTGTTTAGGTGTGGTCCGCTGCAGTGAAGCTCTGTCACATCAACACTTGGTTTAACCTTTGGACCGGCCACACGGCCACACGGCCACACAGCTGACTGTCTCCTCTGTTGCAGCGGTGCCGGCCGCTGGCAGATCCTCGCCGCCGCCAGAGAGACGGAATATATTATCTCAACGGGGAACGGGGCGAGGCAACCTGCCAATGTCACTGAAAGGACTCTCTGTGCCGGGAGGCGGAAATCTTTCTGCTGTCATGGCAAATTGGCGTGTTTTACAGCGTGCGCTCTGCTGAAAGCACCGCGGGCCGCTCAGGTAGGAACCGGCTGCGGGACTGAGAGGATTTCGTCAGCGTTTTGTCCCGCGCCGAGCCTCGGCTGCTTTCAGACGACGCTCACGATGTCGCCTTCGACTGAAAGGAGCTTCTCTCTCTCAGACAAAACCTGCAGCTGCACTTCATCTTCCTCCTGTCTGGCAGCGCTGCATGAACAGAGCGAACATGAATATATCACTAATGTCAGGTTGAACTTCAAAGCAGTTTAGAAACAGCCTTATTTTCAGATTGACAGCCAGTCATTTTCAACACAGTTTCATAAAATTTCCTGAAATGAGCCTGAACTGAAGCTGAGCCTCCATGTTTGTGACAGAATCCACTTCAGACCAGGTTCCTCCTCCAGTAAAGGATTCTGGTCCAGCAGCAGGAATTGTTCTGGACATTTCCACCTGTTGGTCATGTAAAGGTTAGCTAACGCTTCAGTTCAGCAGCTGAAACAGTTAGCTTCAGGTTAGCTTCAGGTTTTGCTCACGGTTCAATAAATGAAAACTATTGGGAGTTGAACCATCCGCCCCCGACCTCCGACCTCCGACCTCCGACCTCCACACCCTGACTGTCCACTGCCAAACCACTTCCTGGTTCCTGTCCTGTCTCCTCCTGATCCTTTCTGCTGGGAAACAGGATTCTCTCACCTTTCGTGCTCATTTCATGAAAATTCAGCTCATATATTACTAAGAGAGCAATTTAGAAACACTGGTTTATTTTCAGATTGACCACCATCCATTTTTGAAGTAAAATCCAGGTTTTTGAAAGAGCTCCATGCTCTCTGGCTTCAGGAGACTTCAGGTTCTACATAATGACAACAGAAACCTGGCATATAAAAACACTTAATAACAGCCATAAAACACATACAATTCAAAACATACAATTCATAAATAAACACCTCTGCATCATAGAAAATGTGCAAAATGTGCAAAAATGAGTTCAACATGCATATTTTTTTTAACTAGACCTGCAGGTCAGTTCTCCACGTGTGGATAATAAAATCTTCTATCGATCTAAACATTCAATCACTTGGAGTTCTGAGGTTTTTCAGAGCCAGAAGTTTGTCTGTAGAAGTTTCCATGTGCAGCAAATCAAGAACCACGAAGCTGCGATTAAACAGCCGATGTTCAGCGTTTCCACAGAAGAAGAGCGTGATCATCTGCATAAAGTCACACACTAACTGAAAGAACGAAGGAGTCTTGGTCGCCTGGTGGCTCTGGTCACCAGACTAGACCTCCTGTCACTTTATCTAACATGATGGACTTGTCTGTCTCTTCTTCTGTGGTGTTAATAAGAACACATGAAGAAACAGCTGAATATGAGCATCAGTCCACACTTCATTTTGTTCTGCTAGGCTTTCCGTCTCCTTCTACCCATAATCCCTTGTGTTTCGGGGCGGTTTCCTGTAGTCGGAGTGTCAGTTCTCTTGTTAGAGGACCGAGACTCTCGCTGCCGTTATTTGGTGCCACCAGAGGTCAAAGGTCATCGTTCACCTGGACAAACCGACCAACTGAAGGAGGAGAAGAAACCGATCAGAACGGGATGGTGTCGAACGCAGCCTCAACAGAGAGGAAGGTGATAACAGCACATGTATGGAGGAGGTCTGGGCAGCAGCAGGCTGAGTAACAGAGTCTTCTTCATGAACTGTGACATTTGGGAGTCGGTGCAGTCTGTGGGTGAGAAGCTCTGACTGTTTAAATGGCAGAGCAGCCAGCGAGAGACAGATGAGTCAAAACAACAAGTTCAGCTCGCAACACTCAACACTCACCCACGTCAGTCCCCCCAGTGCCCTTCAACTTCCTGTATTCACACATACACACACACACACACACACACAAATGTGCCTAAACACACACACATACACACATGCACACTTTTCTGCATATGCACAGGCATGGAAACACAGACATGCACATACACACACTCTTGTAGAGTTAGAGACACCCACTAACACACACACACACACACACACACACACACACACACACACAGGGACACACTCTCACACGCCCACACACACTCACACAAACTTCTTTTTGTTTCTTACAGTTACTCATATTGAGTCTGCAGACTGTGTGAGCAGTGTGTAGGAGGGAGCGAGCTGCTGCTGCTGGTGATGATGATGATGATGATGATGATGATGCTGGTAGTTTGTGCATGAAGAATGAAGCTCATTGTGAAGAAGAAGTTATTCTGCTGCTCTGAGGTCAGAGAGGAAGCAGCAGGTCACAGGTTCGATCCCAGCCTGGATCAGTGTGTTCACATGCACACTGACGATGGAACCAAGACCCAAATTCCTAATTCCACAGTGTGGAAAGTGGCAAATTAAGTGTGCTAAAGATTAATAATAATACATTAGGTCCTAATAAATATTCGGAAAGTAAAGCTTTTTACTTATTTTAACAGGGAAGGATTTGATTCGATTCTTCTCCTGGTCTGTCTCGCTGGTGAAGAAAGTTAGATTTGATCCTACAGAGTAAACGACTAAATGAGATCTCCAACCTTTGAAAAAATGTTGCGTAAATTGTTAATACGCTAAATCTCAGGTAATGATTTTATTACCTAGTGTTTTGGAATATATGTCCTTACTCCCAGCAGAACATTGAGTGGGCGGCTGCAGCTCGGCAGGCCAGCGTCTTATTTTTACCCAGATACAAAACACGGTTCCCATACGGCGGTCGAAGGATGAAATCCCGGCTTAGCGCCGTTTGTTTTCGCCGCCTCAGGCCGAGCCGAGGATGAAGATTCCCTCTTCCGCTGCTTTGAAAGGAAAGCAGAAACTCCCGGACTGGATGTGTTTTCTGCAGGAGAGCAGAGCTAGAGTCAGCAAACCCCGGGGGCAGAGAGGCGGTCTGCGGCACACAGTTCAGGTCCCACACAGCCAGCCGCAGAAGAAGAAACCCACCGAGAGGGAGCGGCACGAAAACCAAAAACCAAGAACCAGACCTTTCTGTTCCAGTCCTCCAGCCCGCTGCAGTGGGACGGACCGGGTGCTGCAGTACAGCGGCTCTCAACCTTTTTGGCTCGTGACTCCTTAAGACGAAGCGTTGTCCGATCCCCCCCCCCCCCCCCCCCCCCCGTCACAAGCCTGTAGGGTTCAACTAAACAATGATTTTCCCTTTTCTGGTCGTTTCATTTGATTCATATTCAGAGGAGGCAGAGAGGCTGAAAACTATTCAGTATTTCACAAGAAAAAATCAGAAAAAAGACGTCATGATAATACATTTGTATAGTAGAAATATGCTTTTTTCCTATCCCATAAATCATCTTGCAACCCCCCAAAATGATCTTACAATCCCCTGGGGGGTCCCGACCCCCAGGTTGAGAACCACTGCTTTAGTAGATCACATCATTTTGCTCAGTTTGAGGGATTTCTGGGGTTTTCAAGGCCGATACTGATATTACTTGGATTGAAGCTGCCACTAGCCAATACTTGGTGATACTCTTTACTTTAAATTTGATCATTTTCATGCCAAAAAATGCTAAATGACTATTCAGCGTTTCCCCCAGAATGAGGAAGAACGAGAACCTGAATCTGAAAAGAATCTAAATCTGAAAAGCCTCTGAAACTATCATGTGACACTTAAAAACTCACTGAAACTGAGGGCAATACAACTGTTACTACTACTGCTACTATTATTACTAGAAAAATATTTATGCGTACTTGTGTGGAATCAAAATGTCTCATTACAATCAGTTCAGGTCTTCCCATAGACAACCAGTGTAGTATTGATCAATTCTACAATAAATATGTAATCAATCAAACTGTATTAAATCCATCATATCAGACTGGACCAGACTCCATTGTTAATAAAATGACAATATAGGCCCCATAAATTGGTCTGATCTTATCTGTAATATAATGTAATATAATAGTCTCCTCTATGCTCTTGAAGCCTGTTATTTGATTTGATTTGTTATTTGTGACGATGTTTAATGCTGTCAGGTATCAATAAAAAGGACAGAGGCGTGACACGGGTATAAATGATGACTTTTTTATTTTCAGATATGAACACATACAATCCCACTGCTCATGGGTTATATGAACCACACACTATCTCTCACCACAGAAGACGAAAAAAACCCGAAACAAAACAACTCAGCGGTTCACCTCATACGCTCACTGATATGACGCTAAAGCTTTGTTCTTTTGATTTATCACAACAG
Source organism: Centroberyx gerrardi (assembly GCF_048128805.1). Classification (NCBI taxonomy): domain Eukaryota; kingdom Metazoa; phylum Chordata; class Actinopteri; order Beryciformes; family Berycidae; genus Centroberyx; species Centroberyx gerrardi. The sequence goes on from NC_135997.1 coordinate 37,180,880, forward strand.
TGCTCTCTTTGAATAAAGGGTTAGATATTCTAATTTTCAAAGGTTTCTATCTTTATTATTGCAATGGAGGGAAAAACTAGGACACTTTAAAGTTGAATTTGGCTTTTTTTTGTTTTTTTTTCACATGTAACCCCTATAGACACTGTACTGAAACACAGCTAATTAGAAGAGAACGCGTGGTTGAGCTACCGACGTCATACAGGACAGTTTATTGCAAATCAAAGACCTGAAGGTTGATGCCGAACCTCGGGCAAATCGACTGAGGGGCGAAACCCTTCCTCACCCTGCAGGACTATCTGAGGTATTTCAGATCAACACACACACACACACACACACACACACACACACACACACACACACAGGGAGTGATGGTAACTTAAGGACTACACTGATTTTTTGGGACTTTGGTCAATAGAGAAGCAAACTGATGAAATGTTGTAGTTAGCATTTTTGCCATTTGGTGCGCAGTTCAAATCCCTATGGAAAATATTAATGGACTTTGCAAGAAACACCAAAAATGTAAAACTCTGCTACACAGAGGCTTAGCTTAGCTAGCTATACTATGTTTTGTTCCATGAAATAAAATACATCAACTTTGTAAATTTACATCCTTCGTTTACTTTTTTTGTTGCTAGCAAAATGCTAATTATTTGGACAAGGGGCAGCAACAACAGTCGTTAGCATGTAGCTAGCAACAACTGGAAAACACAACTAACGAGAACAAGGCAACTATAACTATGAAAAATAACAACTATAATATAACTAACTAATCAATGCAACGCCATGAAAATCTTAATTTCAATGTCAGAGACGAGACAGTCGGGACGAGTCGAGAGGGAGAAGAAGTCGCTCATCAGTGTTGTTGTAGATTAGCATTTCGTTAACAAAAATCGATACTGAAAGTAACTAAGATCAGAAATTCACATAGGTGATGCTAGTGGATGTATTTTAACCCCCTGGAACAAAACGTAGTATATTTACATCAACATAGCCTTTATTTTTGGCATTGTTTAAAAAGCCCATTCATATTTCTTCTACGCACCAAATGGTGAAGACGCTAATCTATTGCAGACAAAATGACGCAAAATGACAACTTCTCTTGACGAACTCCATTAGTCACTTTATATGTGATGAGAAAATTGGCACCAAAATCATCTCTGTCTGGTAGATCGCTCTGTCCGGTGTGAATGCTAACACTTTAGCTACACTTTAGCTACACTTTAGCACACACTGTGTTAAGCAGCCTGATCATTAGCGACTAGCATTGTGAGAAAATGAGAAGTTGTAGCAGCTCTGAGGCTGATGGTTACTTCATTTTAATGACCTGCCAGGCTTGTCTTGTCAGACAAAAAGAAAACACTGTTTGGAAATACTTTCAGTGGCTGAAGATCTCTCTTCCCGCGAGACTTCGAGCGAGACTTGCACAGTAAGTGAGCGAAGTTAGCCAGACAGCTAAAGACATCGCTAACATTTTGTTTTCAGAAGTTATGAATCTACAGGACAGAGAATAAAACTCAACACCAACTTTGGATTACTAAAAGGTTTGTCTTCATACTTTGGATCATGCTAATCGCCTACAATTACTTAACACACTGCAGTACAAAACTCCACAAAGTCAGTGTCAGTTTAATGAGCAGAGAGGTGACATCTGTCCGGAGGAAGTGACGTGCCGACTGCCGCCGCCGTGCCGCTGCTCAGCGGCCAGCAGCAGCACTGTGGTTTGACTGGGCAGCTCATGAACATGTGAACGTGTGTAATGGTATGAGTGTTAAGGAGAAGGTTGCATGCATGTTCAGAAAAGGCTAAAACACACACACACACACACACACACACACACACCTCTTGCCGTCTGGATACACAGGTTTCAGCACCAGTACTGCATAATGTTTAATGCTTACAATTTTTCACTTGAAGTCCAAGGAGCCGAGGATTACTAACAGTTAGGTGAGTTAGCTGAGAGCTTCCTACCTGTCGCACAACAGTCTGCAGCGACGCTCGACCTTCGCTCCGCGGACCAGGAGGCGCCGAACGACCGAACGCCGCCGACGCGGAAAAGCCGCCTCGCTGCAGTTTTGGTGTTTTCCCTTTTCTTCCTTGTATTGAACGTTTCCATGGATGTGTTGAGTGAGTTTCACGACCCGTTTAACCCCCAGTATATAATCTATATAATCTCAAAAACACACGGGGGTCAGTGAAGAAATAAGTATTCTCCTCTTCATCACTAAAAAAGCTTTTTGCAGTTACATGGTTTTTCCCCATGACTGATCGTTTCATGAAAGGTAAATTATTAGCAGACCGACGGAAGCACGTCAGTGTACGGGACGATGTGCTTTGTAGATAACGAGACGGTTGATGTGACCGCTGCTAACGCATGACGCGGCTGCAAATTTCATCTCCGGTCGGTTCCAAAACGCACGGTGAAGCTCGGCGGCGCCGCCGGCCGGGTGGAGCGGCGGCATGGAGTCTTCCTCATGATCAGCTCTAAAACCTGTTGAAACCCACAAGCCTCATGATTTTACTGTAGACTGATACCAGTTACTCTGATCGTACGGCTGACATGTCAGTTAGTCAACCGTTAATTAACCAATAATTTTACGTTGTGTTTTTTTGCAGAGATTTAACCCCCCCCCCCCCACCCCCCATCCCTCCATGGCCGTGCACTTAAAGTAACTTACCAAGTAACCTACCAAAGTGAAAATGGTGTCCATAAGAAATAAGCGCAAAATATTGCTTCATGGCATTTTGTGAAAATCATATAAAAATATTGTTTTCTATATTTTACACGTATATTTTAGCCTTGGCTTGTAAATTCCCAATGACGTCACATTCTCTAGTCCATAGACAAAAAAACACACAAACTCTTTCATTTGAACGACACACTAACCGTTTTCTCCTCAGTTTCTGCTATATACATCGGTATCTAATGTGCAAATCAATAATTTAAGTTGTGTAAAACTCTAAAATGAATACAAAATCATATTTTACACTTAGATGTACGAGTCTATGAGCCAGTCACATAAAAGGGTCACAGACTGCAACGCTTGAGTGTTTGGTCGCTGTCTTTGCAGGTAACATCCTTGGCCAGGGGTGCGTTTGTTTCGTACGACTTTAACGCTCAAAAGTGAGTCAACCGGTTTGCCCGTAATATAACCACACTAGTACACAATCACTTTGCTGATTAAAACATTCATATGATAAAAAAAATGAAATGAAACCCACACTAGTCTCATTTAACCCTGTAGTCATTTTTGCTGTTATTACTAATAAATCAAAAAGTGCATTTTTATGCTGGGACTTACAATGGGACTGAGTTAAAATGCATATACAGCTCACACACTAGCCAATCAGCTTCACTAGCTAATTGGCTAGTGTGCACGTGTGAGCATACAGGCCAAAGGGGGGGGGGGGGGGGGGGGGGGGCATTTAATTCAGATTGGGGGGCAATTATTGCTCAAAGAAAACTATTCTAGTCCCTAACTGATCGCGACTTTTATGATCATTGTGATATTTTTTTAACCTAATAGGTTATCAATATTAATATTCATAACATTAGTTCAAGTAAAGGTGGCTGGTTGACTGTAAACACAGATGGAATAGAGGAGGACAGTCCTGGCCAAAGTTGTTAGCAAACCAAAGAGAGACATTTCAGATCGGATAGTTGTGTCATTTGCAGTAGCTTAGACAGAGTGACAGGAGTCGAGACTTGAATCTGACGTAGGATCAGCTATGGCCGGTAACCATTCTGCCCTGTAACCCCGCCCCCCCCACACCCCCCCATGTGCACAACAGTGTTTCTTTATCTCATAGTCATGGTTCTCTCCTGTCCAGGAGGGTGGGACCACCTGGAGACCCGGGCTACGCCGGTCTGTGCACCTTGCCCTCCCTCTCCCTGCATTTCAGCTCCTCCTTGTAGCAGTAGGAGCAGTAGTTCTCGGTCTCCGGCCGGCCGTAGAAGGAGCAGTTCTCCCTCCTGCACCTCCTCTGCTGGAGGCAGTACATGCCGCCCCTCCCTTTGGTTTTGTCCGCGTTGTTGCCGCCGCTCGTGCCGTTGCTCCAGGCGGGAGGCGAGTCGGCGTCGGCGAACTCCAGGCAGTCTCGGATGTCGCCGGCGTTGAAGCCGTTGGTGTAGGTGTGGGACTTGTGTTCTCCCGGCATGCTGTACGGCTCAGCGACGGCGGCGGCGCCGCCATTCATAGCGGTGCGGACGCCGGACATGCGGGCCGGGGAGTAACTCTGGGAGGACAGCGAGCGGTTCTGCTGCGGGTAGGTGGCGCACGTCTTCAGGGTGCCGACCATCGGCCGGTACGGCTCCTCGCGGAAGGAGGCCGGGGGAGAGCCGACGTTCACCTCCCGCAGGTGGATGACGCTGGAGCGCTGGATGGGCGGGGTGTGGCTGTAGTGGGCCGACACCGGCACGGGGGCGGAGGGCTGGGAGCCGAGGAGGGGCCTCCTGCCGCAGGGCGAGCTGTGGGGGGACGGGCTGTGGCGGCCCTGCATCTTCAGGGCCAGGTGGGGAGGGATGTGCGCCGCTTGACTTTGGTGGAGCTGCTTGGCAGGAGAACAGACTTCCTGTGGCAGGGAGGTGAGGGGAGGGGGGACGGGCGGAGGGGTGGGGGTGGAGGTCCTGTCCATCAAACGCTCTCTCTCCCTCTCCCTGTCTCTCTCCCTGTCTCGCTCTCTCTCCCTGTTGGAAGCGCTCTCTTGGTCGGGCTTCTTGGCGGACGCCGTGTTCGTCGTCGGCCCGTTGGCGGTGACGGCCGCCGCCGCCTGTATCGGCTTCTTCTCCGCCTCCTTCCTCTTCTGCTCCTGCTCCTGGCTGAAGCGCTCCTGGGCGTTGCTCAGGTAGAAACTGATCATCTCCTCGTGGAACTGGTGGCGGTGGCTGGTCAGGAGAAGCCCGGCGAAGATGAACTTGCGCTCCCCCTGCATGGCGGCTCGCAGGATGTTGAGGCTCAGCTTGACGTCGGTGCTGTACTTCCAGTGCTCCGTCAGGGCCTTGTCCCCCACCAGCCGGGCCAGCAGGCTGCCTCTGTCCCGCTCCAGCAGGGGGGACGGCATCCCCGGCAGCCGCTCCGTCGGCGAGGGGCTGGTGGTTTTCTCGGAGGAGGAGGAGGTGCTGGCCGACTGTCCCGACTCCTCCTTCCCTCCTCCCGCTCCCGCTTCCTTCCTCGACTTCCCCTCCTTCTTGGTCTTCGTCTTGCTCTCTCCGTTTTCCATGCTCCGCCCGTTCCCGCCCGAGTTGGAGCGGTTGATCTTGCCGTGCACCAGCCCTCCCAGACCGCCCATGTTCTTCTTCAGTTTGATGCCCAGCGTCTTGCTGAAGCTGCCCAGTTTGTTGGCCACCGAGTCCGTCCTGGTTTTGTCCTTGTCCTTCCTCTGCTGCTGCCGGTCCGTCTTCTCCTTGGGCTCCTGGGTCTTGTCCTTGGAGGAGGCGGCGGAGGAGGAGGAGGCCGCAGCTTTGCCGTTGTTGACGTTGGAGTTGCTGCACACGGATTCGCGGTCGGAGTCCATGGAGTCGGCCAGAGACTGGACGTCCTCTCCCGCCGAGGCCGTGGGAGACTCCGGCATGGCCAGGGGAGCCTTCAGGAGGAGAGGAAAGGAGAGAGGATGGGGATGGAGAGGAAAGAGAAGAATGTGAGGAAGGAGAGTAAAGAAAGGAGGAAGATGGAGGAGGGAGAAGAGGAAAAAAGAAAGGAGGGTTAAGACGAGATGAGCATCGTCTTGCTAATGTCAGTTCATTTTATTTTATTCTTTCACTCTCCCTCCCTCCTCCCTTTCTCCCTGAACGCTTATTTCTTCTTCACTTAGTACAAGATGCTCTATTCTTATAAACCCGATAGGTAAAGTGCTCACCCTTGTTTCTGATGGTATTCGAATCCACGTTACATTCATGTAGCTGTGCAGGAGGTTGAGCTTGGCTTCCAGAGACAGGATTAAGCTGCGTGGAAGAAAAAACAGTCGGTAATGCTCACCACATTTTGGAAGAAAATCCAACTGACTGTACCGTTGCTAAGCGTTTGTTTTGTCTGGCGTACAAAAACCTGGAATCTTATTCGAGAGGCAGTTCGACCGAGTTATTTTCATACTGGTTGAATGTTCGGCTGCCAGATCTCCCAGCTGCTCCGGCGCAGCGTAACCTTACAGGACCTCTCGCTCGGCGGCGCTCACCGCCTCGTCGGGGCGCCTCCGGGGCCCGCGCCTCGCCTCGCTACAATCCTGCGCTTCCTCTCTCTCATTACCAAATGAATGAGGGCGAGCGATGGGACGCCTCCATCAAAAGACTCCCCGAAATCTACGGGAATTAGCCCACTCTAAGACTTCACAAATTAGCGCTCGGCAAAGCTCATCAGCGCGAGCATCCTGCCTCTTTGTGATCAAAGCAGCCGGCTCCTCAGGCTCCGCGGTGAGAGGCGTCGGGATAATGAGTGTTTGATTAGAGGGGGATCTCCTCTCCTCGCTCTCTGTTTACCCTCCTCCCGGCTGGAGGAAATGGGGCTTTACGAGCCAGCCGCAGCCCTGGAGGCGATATTCAACATACCTCTCTCTCTCTCTCACTCTCTCTCTCTCTCTTTTCACACTGCTTCCATCGTTGCCAAAAACCGCCGACCCCATGTTGAGCCTCAGGACTCCCTTCCCTCCCTCCCTCCCTCCCTCCCTCTCTCCTAATTTGACTCACAATCTCCCTCTGTTAATCTGCTCCTCTCTTCCCTCTCTCCTCCACATGCCTCTCTCTCTCTCCCTCTCTAGGTTTCTCATTTACTAATTAATGAGTATAAATGTGACCTCTCTCTCTCTCTCTCTCTTGTTTATCCTCTCCAGTTTCCCTCATCTCTCTCTCCCCCTCCCCAGATGTCACTCATTACCTCTCTCTCTCTTTCTCTGCTTTTTCTTTTTAATGTGACAAACTCTGCGTTTACCTCTTTCCTCTTTCAAACCAATGAGATTAAATGTGCGACATGTATCATGTTACAATCAATATATTGTTAGCACATTAATGTTGAGGCATTGGTATAATTACAGTAAACAGAAGCCTGTCAGCCTCTACCGGCCTCTACTCTGCATCCTCCATAGTTTCTCCACCTGGTGGATCTGGAGGGAAATCTGCTGGATCGCTTTACGGCACAAAACAGGAAGAGGTTCTTCTTCTGTTCTTCCAGAGCAGACGGAGCTAAAGCTGAAAGAGTTTCTGGCAGCAGATGGTGGAAGGAGGGAAAGGAAGATGGAGAAATCACTTCCAACATGTTGATCCTCTTCAGGGAGCGGGGGCAGGAAGCAACGGGGCTTATGGGAAATGTAGTCTTAATGTGGAGAAACACTAGAACTAACAATAATAATAATGGAGCCTCTCCAACATCAGGTTGGAGTGTTGGGCTGGTGGTCGGGGGGACGGTACAACTTCAACACAGTTATTTACAAATGTGTTATTCACTGGTCAATGATAGAGTATTCATTCTCAAATATTAGGTGGAATATATATGAACCAAGTGCCAGAGACTTTAGGCGATACTAGGTAACTCTTTGAGAGTCAAATTAGTATTTAGTAATAATACTTTTCTGTTGTTGACAATTTACACATCGGACCTCTCCTGATGTGCTAAACTCCACCCGGTGTAGTACAGGAAAACTTTTGTGAGAACTACTGTCAGAAATTGATTTATAGTAAAACAACCCTTTGTACTTGAAAAATAACAAATAACAGAATTACACTTTGGAGACTGAATCCTGTTTCAGAAAAAGTGAATGATGAACTTAAAGAGGCGTTAAGTGATCTATGACTTCTACAGTCCTGATAGAACTGATGCCTGGTCCCGGGACAGAGTACGGGCCGGACAGTTTGAAAGTCAGAAATCTCAGAAATGTCAGTGGCTAACCAAGTAATTGATGAGTTATTGGTATTGATCCACACATCTCATCACACATCACATCTCATCTCGTCTCTATTGTGAAAATGTGTCTTTATTATATATGTCGTCAATAGATTAGATTGATGCCCCTTTAAGGTAATGACCTTTCCCCATAAGGGATACACAGCATTTCATTATAAAGCCAGCAGTGCCGCCTCAGGAACCTCTGACCCTTGACCTTTTGGGTCCCTACATGGATGTATAATTTTTTGGAAATGAACTTTGAGTCAGAATCAGACTGAGTGAGACAGAGTGTCTCTATGTCTCTCTCTCTGTGTCTCTCTGTGTCTCTCTGTGTCTGTAGGTGTCTCTCTGTGTCTCTCTGTGTCTCTCTGTGTCTGTAGGTGTCTCTCTGTGTCTCTCTGTGTCTCTCTGTGTCTCTCTGTGTCTGTAGGTGTCTCTCTGTGTCTCTCTGTGTCTGTAGGTGTCTCTCTGTGTCTCTCTGTGTCTCTCTCTGTGTCTCTCTGTGTCTGTAGGTGTCTCTCTGTGTCTCTCTGTGTCTCTCTGTGTCTGTAGGTGTCTCTCTGTGTCTCTCTGTGTCTCTCTGTGTCTGTAGGTGTCTCTCTGTGTCTCTCTGTGTCTGTAGGTGTCTCTCTGTGTCTCTCTGTGTCTGTAGGTGTCTCTCTGTGTCTCTCTGTGTCTCTCTGTGTCTGTAGGTGTCTCTCTGTGTCTCTCTGTGTCTCTCTCTGTGTCTCTCTGTGTCTCTCTGTGTCTCTCTCTGTGTCTCTCTGTGTCTCTCTGTGTCTCTCTCTGTGTCTCTCTGTGTCTCTCTCTGTGTCTCTCTGTCTCTCTGTGTCTCTCTGTGTCTGTAGGTGTCTCTCTGTGTCTCTCTGTGTCTCTCTCTGTCTCTCTCTGTGTCTGTAGGTGTCTCTCTGTCTCTCTGTGTCTCTCTGTGTCTCTCTGTGTCTCTCTGTGTCTGTAGGTGTCTCTCTGTGTCTCTCTGTGTCTCACCTGGCCAGCTTGGCGTTGTCGTTGTCGTCTCTGCTCCAGTCCCAGTCTTTTCCAGGATCGGTGGCGAAATGCAGCGACAGCAGTCTGTGTTCAGAGTCGGTGAGCGGGATCACAGCTGGAACACACCAAACACACACCCAACACACACCCAACACACACCCAACACACACCAAACACACCAAACACACCCAACACACACCCAACACACCGAACACACACCGAACACACCAAACACACACCGAACACACACCAAACACACACCGAACACACACCAAACACACCGAACGCACACCGAACACACACCGAACACACCAAACACACACCGAACACACACCAAACACACACCGAACACACACCGAACACACACCGAACACACACCGAACACACACCGAACGCACACCCAACACACCCAACACACCCAACACACCCAACACACCGGGTTATCCTCTGACCTCTGACCTCACACAACATTTTACACATCCTGTTTATATGCTGTACACTTTTTCTTGTGTCTGATACAGTTGTGATGAAGTTGTAAATGCTGTATGGAAGCACTAACATACTGGAGGCAGTGCTACAGTATAGGATGGTTATTGATCCTCTCCACCAGTCTACCGGTGCAGGTAAACCGCCACACAGCGCCACCTGCAGTGTGTTAGAGCTTACTACACCGGACCGGACGTTACAGTCGCAGCAGTAAACCTCTGCTGCACTGTCCGTCTCCTCCATCCACATCCAGTCCACTAACACAGATACTAACAGTGTCCTGGATCTGTCCTGTGTCCTCCAGGCATCCAGGGATTTAGGAAAAGCAAACGAGCAAAGATACAATCCAACAGCCACTGCGGCCTGCTGTAGAGCTGAACAGGCATACTGCAACACAAATAATCTCCATATACAATCTATAATCTTTCAAAATACTGTTTGCCAGACCATTAATTCTGATGGATACTATTCAATAGGCAAAAATAAACCTCTTCTCCTGCTGAGTAGAATGAGTGAACTGCAAAATATAAGTTCAGTCGTCTGCACACCGAGAGAAACAAGAGGCTGAAAAACTTAAAGATTTATTCAAACAAAGGAGAGGAAGTTCCCCAGTGCAGAAGAACCTGACTGAGCAACAGGTTTTCAGCCCTGTTCTCCTCTTGGTGCGGTTTTACTTTCTGATGACTGGAAATGCAGCAAATTTGCTTAGTTTGAACAATTCCTCTCAGAGGAATTACAGCAACAGCGCAGCAAGCGTGCTGTCAAATCAGGAACTTCTACAAGAGCATACGCAACAGCACACACTCACACAAATGACACACACACACACACACACATGCACACACACTATAGGTCTAACAAGTCTTTCTGGAGATCTGAGTCATCTGTTGTCTTTTGCGGTTTGAGCGGCGACCTCAGGCTGCCGTCTGCTCGTTGTTTCTGGATGACTAACGCGGTGTGAGTCACCTCACCGCCTCGCCTCGCCTCGTGTTCAGATCCCCGTCAGCTGGCTCCCAGGGGACGCCGGCTGCACCCGGGGGACGCCGGCTGCACCCGGGGGACGCCGGCTGCTCCTGGGATCCGTGTTGAAACGGTACAATCGCTAATCACATGCAACATGTTCTCCCTCCGCCCACGGGACAGAAGAACAAAGCGGTGACTAAAGGACGCACACAGCGCACACGCAGGGTGGGAAACCGACACCCGCCGACAAATGTGGTGTGGGAGCGTCTGAGCCGAGGCTGCTGGGTCTGTTCGCTGCACCGGCGCCGCGGCGGTTAGAGGCTTCATGACGCTCCCACAGTGGCGCTTACACACCGCCTTCTGGTCACGTCCCATACGATCCCTCCAGGCCACCGTACTCACAACATAGTTTCAAAAATAAATTTTGATATGGAATGTCGTTGTCAAGGAAAACATTAAAGAGGAACAAAACCCAAACCCAAATCTGTGTAAAGCCTGACGTCTAATGGTAAGAAGCATGCTACTGAAATGGCCACCTGCTATTGGCTGATCTTTGGTGCCAGATGATGTCACCACCTGTTGTACTCTAGAAGGTCACCAACAGATCAGCCAATAGCAGATTCAGATTCAAAAGAAATCAGGACAGCTCCAAACCTTTAAACAATAGTGATGCAGAATCCACATGTGGATTCTTTAGAGGAATATTTGAAGAGTTACGAGAGTTAGACGAGAAATAAAATAAAAAACTGGACTTGTTTCACGAAACATAACTAACATCCAGTAACTCCATAAAGGAAAGAAACCAAGTGTTCCCCTTTCAAAGAAAAAGCAAAGTGCAACACAATGAAAACAAAACAAAGAGGTTTGATACATCAGATGGAAAGTGTGATAAAGCTTCTCAGCTGCTTTTAAAACTTTAATTACAGTCATTACAAATAGCTTGTAAAACACTGAGTCCAAGCTGGAATTAGCACAAAGAGGGAGACAGTTAACACTGATGGGCAAAACAAAGACTGTCTGTCTGTCTGTCTGTCTGCCTGTCTGTCTCTCTCTCTGTCTGTCTGCCTGTCTGTCTGTCTGTCTGTCTGTATATCTGGTTCTTTGTTTTCACAGCACAGTGTCAGATCAGATGTAATGCATGTGCAGTTTGTCCTGGTGGTTTTGGTGCAGACAGGTTAACAGGCTCTGTTCACACTACAGGACTTTATGCTCAACTCTTTACGTCTTTGTTTTTTGGGATCATATCTATTGTAGGATCATGTAACCCATATCCCATAATAATATGAACTGAGTAACAACAACAAGAGATGTCACGTCTGTTTTTTAATTTGCAGCTAGAGCTGAACAATTAATCGAACAAAAATTTGAAATTGCAATATGAACTTCTGCAATTTCCAAATCTCAGAGGCTGCAGTTAATTTCTTCAGAGAGAGTTTGGTCCAAACTGGATTGGTGAACAAGAAGTTTTAGAGCTGCAGGTAATCTTTGGTCCATGAATCATCAGACTCAAACTCAGTAAAAATGCACACGGCTGGTGTTTTTTAGTATTTCTTACCGTCAACAAATCCTATAAAAATAATAAAATCAGCAATGAATTTGTTTTGCCAACAAGTCTCGTCCATGTAGCGGTGCCCAGTGCAGCCTCATGTCCCAGCAGCCATAGAACTGCATTGTATTAAAAACTATTAAACCCCGTCACAGAGCCATGCTGCTGCTCTGCAGCATATTTCATCATCACGATGCACCGGGCCGGACGACTTTTTCCTCAAACGACTTAATAAGCCGACCGTAAACACGTTTTCCATCTCAGGAAAGTAGTTCCGTAGCACAGAAAATAGTCCCCGACGTAATTTGTTCCCATTTGAATTTGATTTGGTAATAACTACAACAGTCTGACTTTTCATGGTAACAGTTAGAGATTTTTAAAATGTAAACTATGTCTTTGTGAGCTGTATTTAAAGGTTTTTAGCTTACAATTGGAGCCAATGACTTCCGGGTTGACGGATAAAAACGGAACGTGGGAAGTCAGAAAGTAACGGGAGTAGAGCAAACGCATTGTTGATTTTGTTATTTTCATAGGATTTGTTGACGATAAGAAATGTATTTAAAAACACCGGCCGAATTCTTTAAAAGTACATTTTGCTTTCAAGGCGCCTCCTACTGTTTCCTTTTGTTTTTTTCTAGGCTACATATTGTAATGAAGTAATGCAGGCTAACTTCTAGTAGAATGAAGAGTATTTTCTATATTCATTTATATCTTATATATACTTTGCAATGCTGCAAAACATATAGGCCTGTTTAACATTGTCAACATTTTCACACACATTTTATTTTGGCTTAATAATGCTGTTTAGACAAAAACACAAAGAGTAAATTACAAATTGTGGAGAGACGGGAGATAACAGCGTCAAAATAATAACGTCATACAAAAATGTATGACAAGTGAAACTGATATGAGTCGCAGTTTAAATCGCAATTGCAATATTCTGTCAAATAACAGTAATTCGATTTTTTGTCAATATCTTTCAGCTCTAGTTCCAGTTTGACTGACCGAGCCGTCCAGCCGTCTGTCTCGGCTCCTCCGTGCTAACTCTGCTCAGACAGGCTGGTTACATGAAGACAACTGGCTCAGGTCAATGACCGAAGATTTACTTCGTCATGGCAACGCTGACAACAAGTTAAAATACGACTCTCACGCAGGAGCACGGCTCCATGCGGTGCAGACAGGAAGTGAAAAACTGCGACTCCATGCAGCTTCTGCTGCTGAGTCTGATCAGAAAACATCTGAGTCACGTGGAGGGAAAACAGAACTGGGAAACTTTCACACTACAGCTGGAAGTCTGATTTTATTTGGCTTGCATGTGACACAGATGTGATTTTTTTTCAGAGCAGAGTGAATGCCAAAACACACCTGGGATCTGATCTTTTTAAATCAGGTTTGGGCCACAGTGGTGTCTGCTCCCAGATCTGATTCATATCTGATACGCTGCGACCTGACCTGAGTCTGACCGGTCAGAGTTCAGGTGGTTTCTACCTGTCACTCCACAGCAGATCAGCTCGCTGTCTGTCAATAATCAGAACTGAGCAAAAAATCTGAATTGAGCATTAAAGCTGCAATAAGTGAAATTTTCTGATCACTAGAGAAACTGACAGAAACCGCAACACATTTGTAAATAACACACAGCAAAGCCACTGCACTACGGAGGCCTACTGAGGACAAACCTAACAAAGCAGCGTGCATAAAGGCTAACAGCTAAGCTAACCGTACCTGCAGAGAAGTCTCACCGGTTACCAGTCTCACTTTGACTGATCTTTCTCCTGCTGAAGGTCACATGACCCACAATGACAAGTGAAGAGGCAGGGAGCAAGTTTACTAGTTTAACAAGTTGGCTAGTTTAACAAGTTCACTAGTTTAACAAGTTTACTAGTTTAACAAGTTGGCTAGTTTAACAGTTCACTAGTTTAACAAGTTGACTAGTTTAACAAGTTGGCTAGTTTAACAAGTTCACTAGTTTAACAAGTTGACTAGTTTAACAAGTTTACTAGTTTAACAAGTTGGCTAGTTTAACAAGTTCACTAGTTTAACAAGTTGACTAGTTTAACAAGTTGACTAGTTTAACAAGTTGACTAGTTTAACAAGTTAACTAGTTTAACAGTTCACTAGTTTAACAAGTTTACTCGCTCGCTTCATCGATTCCTCCATCATGAGAACATGTTCAGGAGTGGGAGGGGCAGCGAGGGAGGAGACGAGCTAGTTCAGGAGCAGAATCTGACAACAAGCTTTAGAAAAGAGGTGAAAACAGCAACACAGCTGGATGTTGGTTTATATCATTATGTCTCAATGAAACCTCCACACAGCACACAGCAGGTTCAGGATTGGTTAGAAGGGCTGATGTCACTTCCTGCAGGTTTAAGGCCTGTAGTGTGAACGGAGCCTCAGCAGCACAGACTGACTGACACACAGTCTGCAACACAAAGACTATTTACTCTGATGGTTTCCAGTACTGGAGGTACGCCTCCCTCCTCCTCCTCCCCCCTCCTCCTCTTCCTCCTCCTCCTCCCCCCCCCCCTCCTCTTCCTCCTCCTCCTCCTCCTCCTCCTCCTCTTCCTCCTCCTCCTCCCCCTCCTCCTCTTCCTCCTGTCCTCCTCCCCCTCTTCCTCCTCCTCCTCTCCTCCTCCTCCCCTCCTCCTCCTCCTCCTCCTCCTCCTCCCCCTCCTCCTCTTCCTCCTCCTCCTCCCCCCCCCCCCCCCTCCTCCTCCTCCTCCTCCTCCTCCCCCTCTTCCTCAGCAGCAACAGGCTGATCTGATCTGCACAGAAAACCTCCGTCTTTAACTAATAACCTGCAACGTGTTCACAGAAAAAACTATTCGTCCTCTCTCTCTCTCTCTAACTCAACAGTGATCCTCCCTATCTCCAGTTCATACATCTTCTCCTCTGTCTGTTCTAAACAGCCGGAGTCTGCCGCACAGGAAGTGATGCGTTTTACGTTTCCGGTTTGTTTGGAATCAACAGAAGAAGAAGAACTGGGTAGTTAGCATGAGCAGCGAGAGCCACCATGACTGAACAGACAAAGAAGAGAGAAACTCAAACTGCAGCAACAGGAAATCCAAATCCATCCATTTATGTGATTATCTCGGGAAAACTAAATGTGTTATCTTGACAAAATTACATAAATAACTCTCGAGTAAACAAAGAAAATGAACTCGTTATCATGGGAAAGCAGCGTAAATAAAATGTATATTCTGTATGTCCTTAATGGGCTTCGGTAGACTTCATTTGCTTCTTGAATCACAACTTTACCTGCAGACCGGATTTATGACTTATTTAAAAAAAACTTGTTGAAACGAGAGTGAAATGATGTCATCACAAAACCAGAAGATGTTTTCACTTGTTGTTCTGAGTGAAACGCTGCAGCAGTGCATCCTGGGAGTGTAGGAGGCTTGGCTTTGTTATGTGTGTGTGTGTGTGTGTGTGTGCTAATGTGGGTGAGAGGATTCCTTTTGTTTGTGCTTCTGTGTGTGTGTGGGTGTGAATGACAACGTGTGTGAGTGATTTACTGGATGGGTGTGTGTGTATGTCTGTGTGTGTGTGTGTGTGTGTGTGTCACTACATACATTCCACACACTCCGTCTGCTTGTCAGTGTGTTTTAATGGCCGCCTGTGTGTCAGAGCTGAGATGATAAACAAGCAGCGAGGAGGAGGGGGAGAAAGATGAGGAAGAGTAGGGAGAGAGGAAGAGGAGGAGGGGGAGAGAGAGGGAGAAGAGGAAGAGGGGGAGGAAGATGAGGAAGAGTAGGGAGAGAGGAAGAGGAGGAGGGGGAGAGAGAGGGAGAAGAGGAAGAGGGGGAGAGTGAGGAGTTAATGGCTGGGCTGCTGTTTACATGTTTTATACTGAACTTTATTTCACTTTATTGTACCATCACTGTTATTAACATTTAATTTATTTATTTCACTTGCTGCTGTTTTCTTTTCCATGTTTGTGTTTGCTGGCTGTTTGTTCATCAGTTTGAATCAGAGCAGCAGGAGAGATGAAAACAGAGAGGCTGCTTCTGTCTGTCAGTGGGTCAACCTGCAGGTCCGGCCCCCCCTGCTGGCCGCCGGGGGAACAACACGTGAACCTGTTTGAGAAATCCCGTCTGAACCGGTTCCACAGGTGAACCGGTTTGGGTCGACATGCAAACCTCAGAACTGGGTTAGAAAAACCAGATCAGACTGATGATGAGCCATGGAAACTCTGACTGCTGTGTGTGTGTGTGTGAGAGAGAGAGAGAGAGAGAGAGAGAGAGAGAGAGAGAGAGAGAGAGAGAGAGAGACTCAGTTCATCAGTTCAGAGTCTTGTTTACATCAGACAGACTGACAACAGACAACGCTGGAAGGCTATTGGTTAGAGAGGCAGGTTGTGACTGGAAGACACACACACACACACACACACACACACACACACACACACACACACACACACTGCTGAGGTGCTGTTGAGCTCAGCGGCAGCGGCTCAGCAGACTGTGGTTTCATGTTCCTCCTTCCTGGTTTGTTACTGTAATGTTGTTGTTGTTGTTGTTGTTGTTGTTGTTTTCAGTCTGAAGCCGTGATGTGATGAATGTTTTGTTCTGCTTCAGCTGGATGATCGTGGAACACTGCACCGCATGAACGGAATACAAAAAAAATCAATCAATCAATCAATCAATGTTTGAAAATCCATCCTGCTGTATTCCTGAGAGTGACCCATCTGGAAAACTCGAAACTATTCCCTGACTTCCCCACAGAAATCATCAAACTCCCCGACTCCCTCTGCCTGGAAGAAAACCTTCTAACTTCATGATGCTGCAGAGGAAACAGCATCAGCATCAGCTCCTCTCCCACAGTCCAGCAGCCAGTCCAAATGTTGAAACCTCATCTAAAAATGTTTTGTTTTGTACCCGGCTGTTTTCTAAAGCACTTTGGTTCACACAAGTTTTGTGTTTAGCTCTATATAAATACAGTTGACTTGACTTGACTAACTTACCAGCCTGTTTCACTGTTTTAGCAGCCAAACTAAATGTTTAACCACTTGAACCCAGGCCAAAAATCCTGAAAAAACGCCTAAAATGACAAACTAAGAATAGCTCCACATCTGCCAGGCCTGTGTTCATGCTTCTGATGCTTTGAGAGGTGAGAAGCTGGAAATGGATCCGCTGTCAGTGAACTGAATCTGTTCCACAACATCACGACTGGACCGCTGCTTACTTGTCAAAGTGGCCGGTAGAGTCGAATAAACTTTGCAGCCAAAACTTCCCGTCTCAGTATTTGGCAGGTAGCAGGTGTTAAATCCTGATCCTGATGACATCACAGCCAAGAGGAGCGGCAGGCGGGCGGGTTGTTGTTGTTTTGGAGGGGGGAGGGGGGAGGGGGGAGGGGGGAGGAGGAAGAGGATGGTAATGGATTATGAGTGTGAACAATCGGTCTGGGCTGTCGGCCAGTCATGCTGCGTGTGTGTGTGTGTGTGTGTGTGTGTGTGTGGTGCAGTCCCTGCAGGCAGAGCAGAACTGGGACAGGCAGTAATGATAATTTTAGAAAAACCACATCTCACTGCAAAAGAAACTCAGTCAGGTACGGTGGCTGGGAAGTCCCAAACTGAGAATTTCCCCAGACAAATGGAATAACTCTGTTTATGTTTCATGATATTTTCTGTCTGCAGTCTGAACATCTGTTCATAACTGACTGAAACAAATGTAGAGATGCCAAATACATGTATATGAGTCTGAACAGATGCATCATAATGTAATAACAGATATTACATGATATTCCCTGACTTCCCCCAGAGAAATTATAAAATTCCCAAACTTCCCCGGACTTTCTGGAATTCAGCTTTCTAACTTCCATGATGCTGCAGGAAGTCAGTGAGCAGAGGAAACTGATTTCACTGCGACTGAACGTTTTGGCGACGGAAAGAGAAATCAAACTTTTCTTAAAGCCAGGTGAGCATCAGATGGGACTCAGTCTGGATGTGAGACTCGTGTTACTGCAGATGAACAGCAGGCAGCTGTGCTTCAGATCTGTTGTTGTCGTCTGAAATCAGATTCCACGTCAGGTTTATTTATAGTATCATTTCTTTATAATAAACAGATGACATGTGGTTTCTGTGTATTTATTCAGATCTGAGCCAAGTTATGAAGTGTGAGTCCAACATGGAGAACCTCAGCTGAGCAGATCTGAGTTTCTTCAGTACGTCAGCGGGCAGCGTCGCCCCCTGCTGGAGGAAACTGTCAGTCCTCTCTGCATCACACACAGTGGATCTCCACCTGTCTGCCTCCTGACCTTTAACCTCTTCTGGTTCAGGTTTTATCCTGTTGGTCAGTGTTCATGACGCTGCCCGACTGACCGGACTGTGTCTGTGTTCAGCCGCCTGCACCTGGAGTCTGGAGAGTCACTTCCTGTTTCACCTGCTCTGATGGAGGTCTGCTGCCCTAAAAAGATGTTGTTGACGCCTCAATCCCAGACTGCAGCAGGACCAATGACAGGAGGAAAGCAGGGTGCTGATACACACACACACACACACACACACACACTAAAAACCCCTCCCACGCTTGCACTAACACACTAATTTAACGTATCATGCAGGATGTAAAATCTGGGTCATGTTCCAGGCTGTGTGTGTGTGTGTGTGTGTGTGTGTGTGTGTGTGTGATGGGGGGGGAGGGGGGTAGAAAGAGTGAGAGAGAGTAGATAAAATGTGAATGAGAGCATCAGGTCAGTCCTACAGCCAACTGCTGAATAAAATGGGACAGAACAGAATAGAACAGGATAGAATAGAACAGAATATAGAATAGAATGGGATAGAACAGATGACTAACTTATCACTTTCACTATTCTAGCAGCCGGCTTGATGTTTAGAGTCACACAAACTCTGCAGGTTTCAGAAATACACACTTCAGACTCTTCAAGACCTTTTAATGCTTCTTGGAAGTGAATTTCAGATCAATTTAAAACCCAAAATAAAGACCCCGAGCTGTCTGAAGCAGCCTGATTCTGACTGAACAGCTGCTATGAATAAAATAAGAAAAAGGACAGCAGGAAATTAAGTTAAGAGACACGAAGTCAAGCAGGATGCAGAAACCTGTCAATTTAAGACGTTTTAATACTTATTGAGGCCTTAAATGTAGATAATTTATTGTAGGATGCAGATATTCTGTGTATTCTGTTGCATATCGTTGCTGTCAGGTGAAACTTCAACATGTCAGCTGATCAGGAACTAACAGGAATTAGTTTTTAGCTGTTTTAATGTTATCCAACAGGGTTTAAAAGAGTTTCATAAGAGAAAACATGCAGCGATGTTCAGTCTGAACACGGTGTTCAGGCAGGGATCAGGGTGACGTCACCCTGCACTGATACTCTAATCTGTGTGTGTGTGTGTGTGTGTGTGTGTGTGTGTGTGTGTGTGTGTCACTTCACTCTCTCATCTCTGAATCTTGTTGCTGTTGCTCTGCTGTCTGTTCTGTTACAGTTTTATAATCGTTACATTTTCATCCACAGTGACTCAATATAAGTGAAATCAGTGTCGGCTCCTACATCAGCAACATGACAAGCAGCCAACAGTAAGCAGGTCAGAGGTCAGAGGTCACAGCACCAGACTACAGACTGAAGTTAAAGCTCCATATTCTCTCTGTCCAGAGTTTTATTTTGTGTCTTTCTGTCCATTCAAAGCTGTGTGTGTGGTGTCATGAACCAAAAACACTCTCAATCCATTTCTCCACGTTCATTTTCCAGCATCTCTCTGAGCCTTACCAAGAACAGGCCGTTTCTGTCTCCGTGTCTTTAAGGCTCATTAATATTAACGACCCTCCGTTCCGATCGGCTAACCGTTTCGAGAGCGAAACGTGAGACGCCGCGGCCCGGCGGCTACAGGTAGGGAAAACTCTCCGGTAATAAACGATGACGACCGCTCGACCGCTTTGAAAAAAACACTTTGTTAGTCTATTATTTCTTACAGAAATGATAATGAGCGAACCTTTGTGACGCCGCAAAGTTACGGAAGTCCAAACGGCTCGTTTAGAGGCTCGCTTTTCTAATATGGATTGTGTGGATTTAGTTTTGATGCTTTCACCATGTTTAGATACACATCCAACTCCTTTATCATCACAGAGGAGAGGGAGTCCTGCTTTACACCATGTGGGACTTTAATGTTCCTGTGAGTCCAGAACGATCCTGAAGACACAGAAGTGAAGGGAGAGAAATAAGGAGGAGAGGAGAAAAGAAAGAAAGGATTTGAGTTATGTTCCATAATGCTATGAATCTATTTTAGATAAGAATTATTCCCTGAAGCCAATATCTATCTAATAATTAGATAAGATTTAGAGGATCCAGTTTCAAGTGCTGACACTCTGTTAACCAAGGACTTAAGTTACTGACTGTCCTTTAAAAGCACTTTAATTTAATTTATTTATGTAATTAAGATTAATTTTGTGATGTTAAGAGCAGCTGTCACTGTGTTCGAATGGTTTATATCTCACTTTGGAACAAAACTCTTCAGTTTTTATGTCCAGACAAGAGAAGATCAGAGGAAGCAGCAGAGGGAGATATGGAGAGAAGAGGAGGATGCTGGGATTGTTCTTGCTTTAACCTCTTTGCTTCCTTTTTATGTTGCTCTCCTATCTGTACAAACACACTGTAATACTCTGTAATTATCTTAAAGTAATAATCTGTGAACATTTCCCTCCACCTGTCTGTCCTGCTCCTCTCTCTCTAACTCAACAGATCCAACCTATCTCCACTTCATGGAGCGTTTCCAGTTTGTTTGGAACAGCAGAAGAAGAGCTGGGTGGTCAGCATGAGCAGAGAGAAGAGAAACACCACATGAGGCTGAGTGACAAAGATGAGACTAAATAAAACAAGTGGAAACTGTCTGTGAAGTGATATCATGTAATTAACAGCTTACAGTATAAACCCAAGTTGA